>NC_041380.1:565537190-565562073 GCF_002162155.2 Triticum dicoccoides
CCCCCGTCCCGCCTAAACCTATAGCGTTTGACCACGGGATCTAGCCCTTTGACTTTGCACGGACGAGATTGTTGGGGAACGTAGCAGAAATTCAAAATTTTCCTACGCGTCACCAAGATCTATCTATGGAGAGACCAGCAACGAGTAGAAAGAGAGTGCATCTACATACCCTTGTAGATCGCTAAGCGGAAGCGTTCAAGTGAACGGGGTTGATGGAGTCGTACTCGTCATGATTCAGATCACCGATGATCCTAGTGCCGAACGGACGGCACCTCCGCGTTCAACACATGTACAGCTCGACGATGTCTCCCACGCCTTGATCCAGCAAGGAGAGAGGGAGAGGTTGAGGAAGACTCCATCCAGCAGCAGCACAACGGCGTGGTGGTGATGGAGGAGCGTGTCAATCCTGCAGGGCTTCGCCAAGCACCTACGGGAGAGGAGGAGGTGTCACGGGAGGGAGGGAGGCGCCAAGGGCTCAGGCATGGATGCCCTCCCTCCCCTCCACTATATATAGGGGCAGGGGAGAAGGGGGAGGCGCAGCCTTGCCCCCTACTCCAAGAAAGGGGTGCGGCTAAGGAGGGGGGAGGAGTCCATCCTCCCCAAGGCACCTCGGAGCTGCCTTCCCCCTTTAGGACTCTCCCCTTTTTCCTTTATCTTGGCGCATGGGCCTCTAGGGGCTGGTGCCCTTGGCCCATGTAGGCCAAGGCGCACCCCCTACAGCCCATGTGGCCCCCCGGGGCAGGTGGCCCCACCCGGTGGGCCCCCGGGACCCTTCCGGTGGTCCCGGTACAATACCGATGACCCCGAAACTTGTCCCGATGGCCGAAACAGGACTTCCTATATATAAATCTTTACCTCCGGACCATTCCGGAACTCCTCGTGACGTCCGGGATCTCATCCGGGACTCCGAACAACATTCGGTAACCACATACAAGCTTCCTTTATAACCCTAGCGTCATCGAACCTTAAGTGTGTAGACCCTACGGGTTCGGGAGACATGTAGTCATGACCGAGACGTTCTTCGGTCAATAACCAACAGCGGGATCTGGATACCCATGTTGGCTCCCACATGTTCCACGATGATCTCATCGGATGAACCACGATGTCAAGGACTCAATCAATCCCGTATACAATTCCCTTTGTCTAGCGGTATTGTACTTGCCCGAGATTCGATCGTCGGTATACCGATACCTTGTTCAATCTCGTTACCGGCAAGTCTCTTTACTCGTTC
Organism: Triticum dicoccoides; assembly: GCF_002162155.2. Taxonomy (NCBI): domain Eukaryota; kingdom Viridiplantae; phylum Streptophyta; class Magnoliopsida; order Poales; family Poaceae; genus Triticum; species Triticum dicoccoides. Next base: position 565,538,422 of record NC_041380.1, read on the forward strand.
CATAACACATCATCCCGTGATCAACCCCTTGGTCACATTGTGCACATTATGATGATGTCCTACCGAGTGGGCCCAGAGATACCTCTCCATTTACACGGAGTGACAAAATCCCAATCTCGATTCGTGCCAACCCAACAGACACTTTCAGAGATACCCGTAGTGTACCTTTATAGCCACCCAATTACGTTGTGACGTTTGGCACACCCAAAGCACTCCTACGGTATCCGGGAGTTGCACAATCTCATGGTCTAAGGAAATGATACTTGACAATAGAAAAGCTTTAGCATACGAACTACATGATCTTGTGCTAGGCTTAGGATTGGGTCTTGTCCATCACATATTCTCCTAATGATGTGATCCCGTTATCAACGACATCCAATGTCCATGGTCAGGAAACCGTAACCATCTATTGATCAACGAGCTAGTCAACTAGAGGCTTACTAGGGACATGGTGTTGTCTATGTATCCACACATGTATCTGAGTTTCCTATCAATACAATTCTAGCATGGATAATAAACGATTATCATGAACAAGGAAATATAATAATAATCAATTTATTATTGCCTCTAGGGCATATTTCCAACAGTCTCCCACTTGCACTAGAGTCAATAATCTAGTTCACATCGATATGTGATTAACACTCAAGGTCACATCCCCATGTGACTAACACCCAAAGAGTTTACTAGAGTCAATAATCTAGTTCACATTTACCATGTGATTAATACTCGATGAGTTCTGGGTTTGATCATGTTATGCTTGTGAGAGAGGTTATAGTCAACGGGTCTGAACCTTTCAGATCCGTGTGCGCTTTACAAATCTCTATGTCATCTCCTAGATGCAGCTACCACGTTCTATTTGGAGCTATTCCAAATAACTGTTCTACTTGGAGCTATTCTAAATTGTTGCTCCATTATACGTATCCGGTATCTCTACTCAGAGCTATCCGGATAGGTGTTAAGCTTGCATCGACGTAACCCTTTACGACGAACTCTTTTATCACCTCCATAATTGAGAAAATTCCTTAGTCCACTAGTTACTAAGGATAACTTTGACCTCTGTCCTGTGATCCATCCTTGGATCACTCTTGTACCCCTTGACTGACTCATGGCAAGGCACACTTCAGGTGCGGTACACAGCATAGCATACTGTAGAGCCTATGTCTTAAGCATAGGGGATGACCTTCGTTCCTTTCTCTCTATTCTGCCATGGTCGAGCTTTAAGTCTTAACTTCATACCTTACAACTCAGGCAAGAACTCCTTCTTTGACTGATCCATCTTGAACACCTTCAAGATCACGTCAAGGCATGTGCTCATTTGAAAGTACTATTAAGCGTTTTGATCTATCCTTATAGATCTTGATGCTCAATGTTCAAGTAGCTTGATCCAGGCTTTCCATTGAAAAACACCTTTCAAATAACCCTATATGCTTTCCAGAAATTCTACGTCATTTCCGATCATTAATATGTCAACAACATATACTCATCAGAAATTCTATAGTGCTCCCACTCACTTCTTTGGAAATACAAGTTTCTCATAAACTTTGTATACACCCAAAATCTTTGATCATCATCAAAGCATACATTCCAACTCCGAGATGCTCACTCCAGTCCTCAGAAGGATTGCTGGAGCTTTGCATACTTATTAGCATATTTCAGGATGGACAAAACCTTCCGGTTGTATCACATACAACCTTTCCTCAAAAATCGTCGAGGAAACAATGTTTTGACATCCTATCTGCAAGATTTCATAAATAATGCAGTAATTGCTAATATAATTCCAACAGACTCTTAGCATCGCTACGAGTGAGAAAGTCTCATCGTAGTCAACTCCTTGAACTTGTCGAAAAACATCTCAACGACAAGTCGAGCTTTCTCAATGGTGACACTTACCATCATTGTCTGTCTTCCTTTCAAAATCCATATGTACCTAACAGCCTTACGACCATCAAGTAGTTCTTCCAAAGTCTACACTTTGTTTTCATACATGGATCCTCTCTCGGGTTTTATGGCCTTGAGCCATTTATCGGAATCCGGGCCCACCATCGCTTCTCCATAGCTTGTAGGTTCATTGTTGTCTAGCAACATGACTTCCAAGACAGGATTACGTACCACTCTGAAGTAGTACGCATCCTTGTCATCCCACGAGGTTTGGTAGTGACTCGATCCGAAGTTTCATGATCACTATCATAAGCTTCCACTTCAGTTGGTGTACGTGCCACAGGAACAACTTCCTGTGCCCTGCTACACACTTGTTGAAGTGACGGTTCAATAACCTCATCAAGTCTCCACCATCCTCCCACTCAATTCTTTCGAGAGAAACTTTTCCTCGAGAAAGGACCCGATTCTAGAAACAATCCATATTGCTTTCGGATCTGAATTAGGAGGTATACCCAACTGTTTTGGGTTTCCTATGAAGATGCATTTTATCCGCTTTGGGTTCGAGCTTATCAACCTGAAACTTTTTCATATAAGCGTCGCAGCCCCAAACTTTTAAGAAACGGCAACTTAGGTTTCTCCAAACCATAGTTCATACGGTGTCGTCTCAACGAAATTATGTGGTGCCCTATTTAAAGTGAATGTGGTTGTCTCTAATGCCTAACCCATGAACGATAGTGGTAACTCGATAAGAGACATCATGGTATGCACCATATCCAAAAGGGTGCAACCATGATGTTCGGACACACCATCACATTATGGTGTTCCAGGCGGTATTAATTGTGAAACAATTTCCACAATGTCTTAATTGTGTGCCAAAACTCGTAACTCAGATATTCATCTCTATGATCATATCATAGATATTTTATCCTCTTGTCACGATGATCTTTCAACTTCACCCTGAAATTACTTGAACCTTTCAATAATTCAGACTCGTGATTCATCAAGTAAATGTACTCAACATCCACTCAAATTATCTGTGAAGTAAGAACATAACAATATCCACTACATGCCTCAGCACTCATTGGACTATACACATCAAAATGTATTACTTCCAACAAGTTGCTATCTTGTTCCATCTTACTGAAAACGAGGCTTTTCAGTCATCTTGCCCGTGTGGTATGATTTGCATGTCCCAAGTGATTCAAAATCAAGTGAGTCAAAACGGTCCATTTGCATGGAGTTTCTTCATGCATATACACCAATAGACATGGTTCGCATGTCTCAAACTTTTCAAAAACGAGTGAGCCCAAAGATCCATCAATATGGAGCTTCTTCATGCGTTTTATACCGATATGACTTACGTGGCAGTGCCACAAGTAGGTGGTTCTATCATTACTATCTTTTGGCATGAACATGTGTATCACTACGATCGAGATTTAATAAACCATTCATTTTAGGTGTAAGACCATTGAAGGTATTATTCAAATAAACAGAGTAACCATTATTCTCCTTAAATGAATAACCGTATTGCGATAGACGTAATCCAATCATGTCTATGCTCAACGCAAACACCAAATAACAATTATTTAGGTTTAACACCAATCTCTTTGGTAGAGGGAGCGTGCGATGCTTGATCATATCAAGCTTGGAAAAACTTCCAACACATATCGTCAGCTCACCTTTAGCTAGTCTCCGTTTCATTCCGTAGCCTTTATTTCGAGTTACTAACACTGAGCAACCGAACCGGTATCTAATACCCTGGTGCTACTAGGAGTACTAGCAAAGTACACATTAACACAATGTATATCCAATATACTTCTATCGACCTTGCCAGCCTTCTTATCTACCAAGTATCTAGGGTAATTCTGCTCTAGTGGTTGTTCCCCTTATTACAGAAGCACTTAGTCTCGGGTTTGGGTTTTACCTTGGGTTTCTTCACTAGAGCAGCAGCTGATTTGCCGTTTCATGAAGTATCCCTTCTTGCCCTTTCCCTTCTTGAAACTAGTGGTTTCACCAACCATCAACAATTGATGCTCCTTCTTGATTTCTACTTTCGCGGTGTCAAACATCGCGAATACCTCAAGGATCATCATATCTATCCCTGATATGTTATAGTTCATCACGAAGCTCTAACAGCTTGGTGGCAATGACTTTGGAGAACCATCACTGTCTTATCTGGAAGATCAACTCCCACTCGATTCAAATGATTGTTGTACTCAGACAATCTGAGCACAAGCTCAACAATTGAGCTTCTCTCCTTAGTTTGCAGGTTAAGAAAGTCATCGGAGGTCTTATACCTCTTGACATGGGCACGAGCCTGAAATCCCAATTTCAGCCCTCAAAACATCTCATATGTTTCGCGATGTTTCAAAAACGTCTTTGGTGCCTCAACTCTAAACCGTTTAACTGAACTATCACGTAGTTATCAAAACGTGTATGTCAGATGTTCGCAACAACCACAGACAACGTTCGAGGTTCAGCACACTGAGCGGTGCATTAAGGACATAAGCCTTCTATGAAGCAATGAGGACAATCCTCAGTTTACGGACCTAGTCCGCATAATTGCTACTATCAACTTTCAACTAATTTTTCTCTAGGAACATATCTAAACAGTAGAACTATAGCGTGAGCTACGACATAATTTGCAAAAACCTTTTGACTATGTTCAGGATAATTAAGTTCATCTTATGAACTCCCACTCAGATAGACATCCCTCTAGTCATCTAAGTGATTACATGATCCGAGTCAAACTAGGCCGTGTCCGATCATCATGTGAGACGGACTAGTCATCATCGGTGAACATCTTTATGTTGATCGTATCTTCTATACAACTCATGTTCGACCTTTCGGTCTCCGTGTTCCGAGGCCATGTCTGTACATGCTAGGCTCGTCAAGTTAACCCTAAGTGTTTCGCGTGTGTTCCGAGGCCATGTCTGTACATGCTAGGCTCGTCAACACCCGTTGTATTTGAACGTCTGAATAAAACACCCGATCATCACGTGATGTTTTGAAACAGCGAACTGTCGCAACGGTGCACAGTTAGGGGAGAACACTTCTTGAAATTTTTGTAAGGGATCATCTTATTTACTACCGTCGTTCTAAGCAAATAAGATGTATAAACATGATAAACATCACATGCAATCAAATAGTGACATGATATGGCCATCATCACTTTGCTCCTTTTGATCTCCATCTTCGGGGCTCCATGATCATCATCGTCACCGGCATGACACCATGATCTCCATCATCATGATCTCCATCATCGTGTCTTCATGAAGTTGCCTCGCCAACTATTACTTCTACTACTATGGCTAATGGTTAGCAATAAAGTAAAGTAATTACATGACGTTTAAGTTGACACGCAGGTCACAAATAAATAAAGACAACTCCTATGGCTCCTGCCGGTTGTCATACTCATCGACATGCAAGTCGTGATTCCTATTACAAGAACATGATCAATCTCATACATCACATATATCATTCATCACATCCTTTTTGGCCATATCACATCACATAGCATACCCTGCAAAAACAAGTTAGACGTCCTCTAATTGTTGTTTGCATGTTTTACGTCGCTGCTATGGGTTTCTAGCAAGAACGTTTCTTACCTACGCATGAACCACAACGTGATATGCCAATTGCTATTTACCCTTCATAAGGACCCTTTTCATCGAATCCGATCCGACTAAAGTGGGAGAGACAGACACCCGCCAGCCACCTTATGCAACTAGTGCATGTTTGTCGGTGGAACCGGTCTCACGTAAGCGTACGTGTAAGGTTGGTCCGGGCCGCTTCATCCCACGATGCCGCCGAATCAAGATAAGACTAGTAACGGCAAGCATATTGAACAATATCGACGCCCACAACTACTTTGTGTTCTACTCGTGCAAAGAATCTACGCAATAGACCTAGCTCATGATGCCACTGTTGGGGAACGTAGCAGAAATTCAAAATTTTCCTACGCGTCACCAAGATCTATCTATGGAGAGACCAGCAACAAGTAGAAAGAGAGTGCATCTACATACCCTTGTAGATCGCTAAGCGGAAGCGTTCAAGTGAACGGGGTTGATGGAGTCGTACTCGTCGTGATTCAGATCACCGATGATCCTAGTGCCGAACGGACGGCACCTCCGCGTTCAACACACGTACAGCTCGACGATGTCTCCCACGCCTTGATCCAGCAAGGAGAGAGGGAGAGGTTGAGGAAGACTCCATCCAGCAGCAGCACAACGGCGTGGTGGTGATGGAGGAGCGTGGCAATCCTGCAGGGCTTCGCCAAGCACCTACGGGAGAGGAGGAGGTGTCACGGGAGGGAGGGAGGCGCCAAGGGCTCAGGCATGGATGCCCTCCCTCCCCTCCACTATATATAGGGGCAGGGGAGAAGGGGGAGGCGCAGCCTTGCCCCCTACTCCAAGAAAGGGGTGCGGCTAAGGAGGGGGGAGGAGTCCATCCTCCCCAAGGCACCTCGGAGGTGCCTTCCCTCTTTAGGACTCTCCCCTTTTTCCTTTATATTGGCGCATGGGCCTCTAGGGGCTGGTGCCCTTGGCCCATGTAGGCCAAGGCGCACCCCCTACAGCCCATGTGGCCCCCCGGGGCAGGTGGCCCCACCCGGTGGGCCCCCGGGACCCTTCCGGTGGTCCCGGTACAATACCGATGACCCCGAAACTTGTCCCGATGGCCGAAACAGGACTTCCTATATATAAATCTTTACCTCCGGACCATTCCGGAACTCCTCGTGACGTCCGGGATCTCATCCGGGACTCCGAACAACATTTAGTAACCACATACAAGCTTCCTTTATAACCCTAGCGTCATCGAACCTTAAGTGTGTAGACCCTACGGGTTCGGGAGACATGTAGTCATGACCGAGACGTTCTCCGGTCAATAACCAACAGCGGGATCTGGATACCCATGTTGGCTCCCACATGTTCCACGATGATCTCATCGGATGAACCACGATGTCAAGGACTCAATCAATCCCGTATACAATTCCCTTTGTCTAGCGGTATTGTACTTGCCCGAGATTCGATCGTCGGTATACCGATACCTTGTTCAATCTCGTTACCGGCAAGTCTCTTTACTCGTTCCGTAACACATCATCCCGTGATCAACCCCTTGGTCACATTGTGCACATTATGATGATGTCCTACCGAGTGGGCCCAAAGATACCTCTCCATTTACACGGAGTGACAAAGTCCCAATCTCGATTCGTGCCAACCCAACAGACACTTTCAGAGATACCCGTAGTGTAACTTTATAGCCACCCAGTTACGTTGTGACGTTTGGCACACCCAAAGCACTCCTACGGTATCCGGGAGTTGCACAATCTCATGGTCTAAGGAAATGATACTTGACAATAGAAAAGCTTTAGCATACGAACTACATGATCTTGTGCTAGGCTTAGGATTGGGTCTTGTCCATCACATCATTCTCCTAATGATGTGATCCCGTTATCAACGACATCCAATGTCCATGGTCAGGAAACCGTAACCATCTATTGATCAACGAGCTAGTCAACTAGAGGCTTACTAGGGACATGGTGTTGTCTATGTATCCACACATGTATCTGAGTTTCCTATCAATACAATTCTAGCATGGATAATAAACGATTATCATGAACAAGGAAATATAATAATAATCAATTTATTATTGCCTCTAGGGCATATTTCCAACAGTCTCCCACTTGCACTAGAGTCAATAATCTAGTTCACATCGATATGTGATTAACACTCAAGGTCACATCCCCATGTGACTAACACCCAAAGAGTTTACTAGAGTCAATAATCTAGTTCACATTTACCATGTGATTAATACTCGATGAGTTCTGGGTTTGATCATGTTATGCTTGTGAGAGAGGTTATAGTCAACGGGTCTGAACCTTTCAGATCCGTGTGCGCTTTACAAATCTCTATGTCATCTCCTAGATGCAGCTACCACGTTCTATTTGGAGCTATTCCAAATAACTGTTCTACTTGGAGCTATTCTAAATTGTTGCTCCATTATACGTATCCGGTATCTCTACTCAGAGCTATCCGGATAGGTGTTAAGCTTGCATCGACGTAACCCTTTACGACGAACTCTTTTATCACCTCCATAATTGAGAAAATTCCTTAGTCCACTAGTTACTAAGGATAACTTTGACCTCTGTCCTGTGATCCATCCTTGGATCACTCTTGTACCCCTTGACTGACTCATGGCAAGGCACACTTCAGGTGCGGTACACAGCATAGCATACTGTAGAGCCTATGTCTTAAGCATAGGGGACGACCTTCGTTCCTTTCTCTCTATTCTGCCATGGTCGAGCTTTAAGTCTTAACTTCATACCTTACAACTCAGGCAAGAACTCCTTCTTTGACTGATCCATCTTGAACACCTTCAAGATCACGTCGTTACCGCAGAACGTCTACTACTGTGTCATCGCCGTCCGTGAGGGGGGGGGGGCACGCCCCAGAGACACGTCCCGCCTCTTCGGACATGCCACCACACCACCCCGCATGTATGAGGGCCCGGTGCGACGCTGCGGTGGTATTGCTACCCCCCAAGTGCCCCCGTCCCGCCTAAACCTGTAGCGTTTGACCACGGGTTCTAGCCCTTTGACTTTGCACAGACGGGCTTTGACCAGTGGACCTCCCCACCCGATTGTGTTAGGTCAGCCCATAGGAACACTTTGGAGCAACATCCGGGCAAGACCCACAGCAAGATCCCCTCCGTGTAGACCCGATGCGTCCGTTTCCCCCCTCCAGGTGCCGGCGGCGGCGCCGTCCGTGAGGGGAGGGCACACCCCGGACACGCGTGCCGGGCGTTTGCAACCGCCACAACACTTCCAGACTTGTGAGAGGCCGCCTACGCAAGATTTGGCGCTATGCTAGCCCCCGGAGGCCGCCGGCCACAGCCGTAGACGCGCGAAGGGCAATCCGCATAGAGGGAATTTTTCGGATACTTCTCCATCACCAAAAATTATGAAAAAATACCATCGTTCCTATAGCACATGTGCCCATGTCATGCAAAAAATCATCAAAATCATCATAGTAAAACATAAGTCTGAAACATTTGAAAAGTTCAAAGAATTTCAGAGTGAAGTTGAAAATCATCGTAACAAGAAAATAAAGTTTCTACGATCTGACCGTGGAGGAGAATATTTGAGTTACGAGTTTGGTGTACATTTGAAAAATTGTGGAATAGTTTCGCAACTCACACCACCCGGAACACCACAGCGTAATGGTGTGTCCGAACGTCGTAATCGTACTTTACTAGATATGGTGCGATCTATGATGTCTCTTACCGATTTACCGCTATCGTTTTGGGGACACGCTCTAGAGACGGCCGCATTCATGTTAAATAGGGCACCATCAAAATCCGTTGAGACGACGCCTTATGAACTATGGTTTGGCAAGAAACCAAAGTTGTCGTTTCTAAAAGTTTGGGGCTGCGATGCTTATGTGAAAAAACTTCAACCTGATAAGCTCGAACCCAAATCGGAGAAATGTGTCTTCATAGGATATCCAAAGGAGACTATTGGATACACCTTCTATCACAGATCCGAAGGCAAGACTTTTGTTGCTAAGTTCGGAAACTTTCTGGAGAAGGAGTTTCTCTCGAAAGAAGTGAGTGGGAGGAAAGTAGAACTTGACGAGGTAACTGTACCTGCTCCCTTATTGGAAAGTAGTGCATCAAAGAAAACTGTTTCAGTGACACCTACACTAGTTAGTGAGGAAGCTAATGATGATGATCATGAAACTTCAGAACAAGATACTACTGAACCTCGTAGATCAACCAGAGTAAGATCCGCGCCAGAGTGGTACGGTAATCCTGTTCTAGAAGTCATGCTACTAGATCATGATCAACCTACGAACTATGAAGAAGCGATGGTGAGCCCAGCTTCCGCAAATGGCTTGAAGCCATGAAATCTGAGATGGGATCCATGTATGAGAACAAAGTATGGACTTTGGTTGACTTGCCCGATGATCGGCAAGCAATTGATAATAAATGGATCTTCAAGAAGAAGACTGACGCTGACGGTAATATTACTGTCTACAAAGCTCGACTTGTCGCAAAAGGTTTTCGGCAAGTTCAAGGGATTGACTACGATGAGACCTTCTCACCCGTAGTGATGCTTAAGTTTGTCCGAATCATGTTAGCAATTGCCGCATTTTATGATTATGAAATTTGGCAGATGGATGTCAAAACTGCATTCCTGAATGGATTTCTGGAAGAAGAGTTGTATATGATGCAACCAGAAGGTTTTGTCGATCCAAAGGGAGCTAACAAAGTGTGCAAGCTCCAGCGATCCATTTATGGACTGGTGCAAGCCTCTCGGAGTTGGAATAAACGCTTTGATAGTGTGGTCAAAGCATTTGGTTTTATACAGACTTTTGGAGAAGCCTGTATTTACAAGAAAGTGAGTGGGAGCTCTGTAGCATTTTTGATATTATATGTGGATGACATATTACTAATTGGAAATGATTTAGAATTTCTAGATAGCATAAAGGGATACTTGAATAAGAGTTTTTCAATGAAAGACCTCGGTGAAGCTGCTTACATATTAGGCATTAAGATCTATAGAGATAGATCAAGACGCTTAATTGGAATTTCACAAACCACATACCTTGACAAAGTTTTGAAGAAGTTCAAAATGGATCAAGCAAAGAAAGGGTTCTTGCCTGTGTTACAAGGTGTGAAGTTGAGTAAGACTCAATGCCCGATCACTGCAGAAGATAGAGAGAATATGAAAGATGTTCCCTATGCTTCAGCCATAGGCTCTATCATGTATGCAATGCTGTGTACCAGACCTGATGTGTGCCTTGCTATAAGTCTAGCAGGGAGGTACCAATGTAATCCGGGAGTGGATCACTAGACAGCGGTCAAGAACATCCTGAAATACCTGAAAATGACTAAGGATATGTTTCTCATATATGGAGGTGACAAAGAGCTCATCGTAAAAGGTTATGTTGATGCAAGCTTTGACACTGATCCAGACGATTCTAAATCGCAAACCGGATACGTGTTTACATTAAACGGTGGAGCTGTCAGTTGGTGCAGTTCTAAACAAAGTGTTGTAGCGGGATCTACATGTGAAGCGGAGTACATAGCTGCTTCGGAAGCAGCAAATGAAGGAGTCTGGATGAAGGAGTTCATATCCGATCTAGGTGTCATACCTAGTGCATCGGGTCCAATGAAAATCTTTTGTGACAATACTGGTGCAATTGCCTTGGCAAAGGAATCCAGATTTCACAAGAGAACCAAGCACATCAAGAGACGCTTCAATTCCATCCGGGATCTAGTCCAGGTGGGAGACATAGAGATTTGCAAGATACATACGGATCTGAATGTTGCAGACCCATTGACTAAGCCTCTTCCACGAGCAAAACATGATCAGCACCAAGGCTCCATGGGTGTTAGAATCATTACTGTGTAATCTAGATTATTGACTCTAGTGCAAGTGGGAGACTAAAGGAAATATGCCCTAGAGGCAATAATAAAGTTATTATTTATTTCCTTATATCATGATAAATGTTTATTATTCATGCTAGAATTGTATTAACCGGAAACATAATACATGTGTGAATACATAGACAAATAGAGTGTCACTAGTATGCCTCTACTTGACTAGCTCGTTAATCAAAGATGGTTATGTTTCCTAACCATGAACAAGGAGTTGTTATTTGATTAACGAGATCACATCATTAGGTGAATGATCTGATTGACATGACCCATTCCATTAGCTTAGCACCCGATCGTTTAGTATGTTGCTATTGCTTTCTTCATAACTTATACATGTTCCTATGACTATGAGATTATGCAACTCCTGTTTGCCGGAGGAACACTTTGCGTGCTACCAAACGTCACAACGTAAATGGGTGATTATAAAGGTGCTCTACAGATGTCTCCAAAGGTACATGTTGGGTTGGCGTATTTCGAGATTAGGACTTGTCACTCCGATTGTCGAAGAGGTATCTCTGGGCCCTCTCGATAATGCACATCACATAAGCCTTCCAAGCATTGCAACTAATGAGTTAGTTGCGAGATGATGTATTACGAAACGAGTAAAGAGACTTGCCGGTAACGAGATTGAACCAGGTATTGAGATACCGACGATCGAATCTCGGGTAAGTAACATACCGATGACAAAGGGAACAATGTATGTTGTTTTGCGGTCTGACCGATAAAGATATTCGTAGAATATGTAGGAGCCAATATGAGCATCCAGGTTCCGCTATTGGTTATTGACCGGAGACGTGTCTCGGTCATGTCTACATTGTTCTCGAACCCGTAGGGTCCGCACGCTTAAGGTTTCGATGACAGTTATATTATGAGTTTATGAGTTTTGATGTACCGAAGTTAGTTCGGAGTCCCGGATGTGATCACAGACATGACGAGGAGTCTCGAAATGGTCAAGACATAAAGATTGATATATTGGACGGTTATATTCGGACAACGGAAGTGTTCCGGGTGATTTCGGAGAAAACCGGAGAGCCGGAGGGTTACCGGAACCCCCCCGGGAGAAGTAATGGGCCATATGGGCCTTAGTGGAGAGAGAGAGGGGCAGCCAAAGGTGGGCTGCGCGCCTCCTCCCCCCTGGTCCGAATTGGACTAGGAGAGGGGGGCGGCGCCCCCCCTTTCCCTCTCCCTCCCCACTTCTTTCCCCCTCCTAGTAGGAGTCCTACTCCTACTAGGAGGAGGACTCCTCCTGGCGCGCCTATAGGGGCCGGCCGGCCTCCTCCCCTTGCTCCTTTATATACGAGGGCAGGGGGGCACCCCTAGACAGAAGTTGATCCGCGTGATTATATTCTTAGCCGTGTGCGGTGCCCCCCTCCACCATAGTCCTTGATAATATTGTAGCGGTGCTTAGGCGAAGCCCTGCGATGGTAGTGCAGCAAGATCGTCACCACGCCGTCGTGCTGACGGAACTCTTCCCCGACACTTTGCTGGATCGGAGTCCGGGGATCGTCATCGAGCTGAACGTGTGCTAGAACTCGGAGGTGCCGTAGTTTCGGTGCTTGATCGGTCGGGCCGTAGAGACGTACGACTACATCAACCAAACGCTTCCGTTGTCGATCTACAAGGGTACGTAGATCACACTCTCCCCTCTCGTTGCTATGCATCACCATGATCTTGCGTGTGCGTAGGAAATTTTTGAAATTACTACGTTCCCCAACAGTGGTATCGGAGCCTAGGTTTTATATGTTGATGTTATATGCACGAGTAGAACACAAGTGAGTTGTGGGCGATATAAGTCATACTGCTTACCAGCATGTCATACTTTGGTTCGGCGGTATTGTTGGATGAAGCGGCCCGGACCGACATTACACGTACGCTTACGCGAGACCGGTTCTCCCGACGTGCTTTGCACATAGGTGGCTTGCGGGTGACAGTTTCTCCAACTTTAGTTGAATCGAGTGTGGCTACGCCCGGTCCTTGCGAAGGTTAAAACAGCACCAACTTGACAAACTATCGTTGTGGTTTTAATGCGTAGGTAAGATTGGTTCTTGCTTAAGCCCGTAGCAGCCACGTAAAACTTGCAACAACAAAGTAGAGGACGTCTAACTTGTTTTTGCAGGGCATGTTGTGATGTGATATGGTCAAGACATGATGCTAAATTTTATTGTATGAGATGATCATGTTTTGTAACCGAGTTATCGGCAACTGGCAGGAGCCATATGGTTGTCGCTTTATTGTATGCAATGCAATCGCGTTGTAATGCTTTACTTTATCACTAAGCGGTAGCGATAGTCGTGGAAGCATAAGATTGGCGTGACGACAATGATGCTACGATGAAGATCAAGGTGTCGCGCCGGTGACGATGGTGATCATGACGGTGCTTTGATGGAGATCACAAGCACAAGATGATGATGGCCATATCATATCACTTATATTGATTGCATGTGATGTTTATCTTTTATGCATCTTATCTTGCTTTGATTGACGGTAGCATTATAAGATGATCTCTCACTAAATTATCAAGAAGTGTTCTCCCTGAGTATGCACCGTTGCGAAAGTTCTTCGTGCTGAGACACCACATGATGATCGGGTGTGATAGGCTCTACGTTCAAATACAACGGGTGCAAAATAGTTGCACACGCGCAATACTCAGGTTATACTTGACGAGCCAAGCATATACAGATATGGCCTCGGAACACGGAGACCGAAAGGTCGAGCGTGAATCATATAGTAGATATGATCAACATAATGATGTTCACTAATGAAACTACTCCATCTCACGTGATGATCGGACATGGTTTAGTTGATTTGGATCACGTAATCACTTAGAGGATTAGAGGGATGTCTATCTAAGTGGGAGTTCTTTAAGTAAATTAATTGAACCTAAATTTATCATGAAACTTAGTACCTGAGAGTATCTTTCTTGTTTATGCTTGATTGTAGATAGATGGCTCGTGCTGTTGTTCCGTTGAATTTTAATGCGTTCCTTGAGAAAGCAAAGTTGAAAGATGATGGTAGCAATTACACGGACTGGGTCCGTAACTTGAGGATTATCCTCATTGCTGCACAGAAGAATTACGTCCTGAAAGCACTGCTGGGTGCCAGGCCTGCTGCTGGAGCAACACCAGATGTTATGAACGTCTGGCAGAGCAAAGCTGATGACTACTCGATAGTTCAGTGTGCCATGCTTTATGGCTTATAATCGGGACTTCAACGATGTTTTGAACGTCATGGAGCATATGAGATGTTCCAGGAGTTGAAGTTAATATTTCAAGCAAATGCCCGGATTGAGAGATATGATGTCTCCAATAAGTTCTATAGCTGCAGGATGGAGGAGAACAGTTCTGTCAGTGAGCATATACTCAAAATGTCTGGGTATAATAATCACTTGATTCAATATTGGGAGTTAATCTTCCAGATGATTGCATCATTGACAGAATTCTCCAATCACTGCCACCAAGCTACAAGAGCTTCGTGATGAACTATAATATGCAAGGGATGAATAAGACTATTCTCGAGCTCTTCGCAATGCTAAAAGCTGCGGAGGTAGAAATCAAGAAGGAGCATCAAGTGTTGATGGTCAACAAGACCACTAGTTTCAAGAAAAAGGGCAAAGGGAAGAAGAAGGGAAATTGCAAAAGGAACGGCAAGCAAGTTGCTGCTCAAGAGAAGAAACCCAAACCTGGACCTAAGCCTGAAACTGAGTGCTTCTACTGCAAGCAGACTGGTCACTGGAAGCGGAACTGCCCCAAGTATTTGGCGGATAAGAAGGATGGCAAGGTGAACGAAGGTATATGTGATATACATGTTATTGATGTGTACCTTACTAATGCTCGCAGTAGCACCTGGGTATTTGATACTATTTCTGTTGCTAATATTTGCAACTCGAAACAGGGACTACGGATTAAGCGAAGATTGGCTAAGGACGAGGTGACGATGCGTGTGGGAAACGGTTCCAAAGTCGATGTGATCGCAGTCGGCACACTACCTCTACATCTACCTTCGGGATTAAAATTAGACCAAAATAATTGTTATTTGGTGCCAGCGTTAAGCATGAACATTATATCTGGATCTTGTTTGATGCGAGACGGTTATTCATTTAAATCTGAGAATAATGGTTGTTCTATTTATATGAGTAATATCTTTTATGGTCATGCACCCTTAAAGAGTGGTCTATTTTTATTGAATCTTGATAGTAGTGACACACATATTCATAGTGTTGAAGCCAAAAGATGTAGAGTTGATAATGATAGTGCAACTTATTTATGGCACTGCCGTTTAGGTCATATCGGTGTAAAGCGCATGAAGAAACTCCATACTGATGGACTTTTGGAACCACTTGATTATGAATCACTTGGTACTTGCGAACCGTGCCTCATGGGCAAGATGACTAAAACACCGTTCTCCGGTACTATGGAGAGAGCAACGGATTTATTGGAAATCATACATACAGATGTATGTGGTCCGATGAATATTGAGGCTCGTGGCCGATATCGTTATTTTCTCACCTTCACAGATGACTTAAGCAGATATGGGTATATCTACTTAATAAAACATAAGTCTAAAACATTTGAAAAGTTCAAATAATTTCAGAGTGAAGTTGAAAATCATCGTAACAAGAAAACAAAGTTTCTACGATCTGATCGTGGAGGAGAATATTTGAGTTATGAGTTTGGTGTACATTTGAAAAATTGTGTAATAGTTTCGCAACTCATGCCACCCGGAACACCACAGCATAATGGTGTGTCCGAACGTCGTAATCGTACTTTACTAGATATGGTGCAATCTATGATGTCTCTTACTGATTTACCGCTATCGTTTTGGGGACACGCTCTAGAGACGGCCGCATTCACGTTAAATAGGGCACCATCAAAATCTGTTGAGACGACGCCTTATGAACTATGGTTTGGCAAGAAACCAAAGTTGTCGTTTCTAAAAGTTTGGGGCTGCGATGCTTATGTGAAAAAACTTCAACCTGATAACCTTGAACCCAAATCGAAGAAATGTGTCTTCATAGGATATCCAAAGGAGACTATTGGATACACCTTCTATCACAGATCCGAAGGCAAGACTTTTGTTGCTAAGTTCGGAAACTTTCTGGAGAAGGAGTTTCTCTCGAAAGAAGTGAGTGGGAGGAAAGTAGAACTTGACGAGGTAACTGTACCTGCTCCCTTATTGGAAAGTAGTGCATCACAGAAAACTGTTTCAGTGACACCTACACCAGTTAGTGAGGAAGCTAATGATGATGATCATGAAACTTCAGAACAAGATACTACTGAACCTCGTAGATCAACCAGAGTAAGATCCGCGCCAGAGTGGTACGGTAATCCTGTTCTGGAAGTCATGCTACTAGATCATGATCAACCTACGAACTATGAAGAAGCGATGGTGAGCCCAGCTTCCGCAAATGGCTTGAAGCCATGAAATCTGAGATGGGATCCATGTATGAGAACAAAGTATGGACTTTGGTTGACTTGCCCGATGATCGGCAAGCAATTGAGAATAAATGGATCTTCAAGAAGAAGACTGACGCTGACGGTAATATTACTGTCTACAAAGCTCGACTTGTCGCAAAAGGTTTTCGACAAGTTCAAGGGATTGACTACGATGAGACCTTCTCACCCGTAGCGATGCTTAAGTTTGTCCGAATCATGTTAGCAATTGCCGCATTTTATGATTATGAAATTTGGCAGATGGATGTCAAAACTGCATTCCTGAATGGATTTCTGGAAGAAGAGTTGTATATGATGCAACCAGAAGGTTTTGTCGATCCAAAGGGAGCTAACAAAGTGTGCAAGCTCCAGCGATCCATTTATGGACTGGTGCAAGCCTCTCGGAGTTGGAATAAACACTTTGATAGTGTGATCAAAGCATTTGGTTTTATACAGACTTTTGGAGAAGCCTGTATTTACAAGAAAGTGAGTGGGAGCTCTGTAGAATTTTTGATATTATATGTGGATGACATATTACTAATTGGAAATGATTTGGAATTTCTAGATAGCATAAAGGGATACTTGAATAAGAGTTTTTCAATGAAAGACCTCGGTGAAGCTGCTTACATATTAGGCATTAAGATCTATAGAGATAGATCAAGACGCTTAATTGGACTTTCACAAACCACATACCTTGACAAAGTTTTGAAGAAGTTCAAAATGCATCAAGCAAAGAAAGGGTTCTTGCCTGTGTTACAAGGTGTGAAGTTGAGTAAGACTCAATGCCCGACCACTGCAGAAGATAGAGAGAATAAGAAAGATGTTCCCTATGCTTCAGCCATAGGCTCTATCATGTATGCAATGCTGTGTACCAGACCTGATGTGTGCCTTGCTATAAGTCTAGAAGGGAGGTACCAACGTAATCCAGAAGTGGGTCACTGGACAGCGGTCAAGAACATCCTGAAATACCTGAAAAGGACTAAGGATATGTTTCTCATATATGGAGGTGACAAAGAGCTCATCGTAAAAGGTTATGTTGATGCAAGCTTTGACACTGACCCGGACGATTCTAAATCACAAACCGGATATGTGTTTACATTAAACGGTGGAGCTGTCAGTTGGTGCAGTTCTAAACAAAGCGTTGTAGCGGGATCTACATGTGAAGCGGAGTACATAGCTGCTTCGGAAGCAGCAAATGAAGGAGTCTGGATGAAGGAGTTCATATCCGATCTAGGTGTCATACCTAGTGCATTGGGTCCAATGAAAATCTTTTGTGACAATACTGGTGCAATTGCCTTGGCAAAGGAATCCAGATTTCACAAGAGAACCAAGCACATCAAGAGATGCTTCAATTCCATCCGGGATCTAGTCCAGGTGGGAGACATAGAGATTTGCAAGATACATACGGATCTGAATGTTGCAGACCCGTTGACTAAGCCTCTTCCACGAGCAAAACATGATCAACACCAAGGCTCCATGGGTGTTAGAATCATTACTGTGTAATCTAGATTATTGACTCTAGTGCAAGTGGGAGACTGAAGGAAATATGCCCTAGAGGCAATAATAAAGTTATTATTTATTTCCTTATATCATGATAAATGTTTATTATTCATGCTAGAATTGTATTAACCGGAAACATAATACATGTGTGAATACATAGACAAATAGAGTGTCACTAGTATGCCTCTACTTGACTAGCTCGTTAATCAAAGATGGTTATGTTTCCTAACCATGAACAAGGAGTTGTTATTTGATTAACGAGATCACATCATTAGGTGAATGATCTGATTGACTTGACCCATTCCATTAGCTTAGCACCTGATCGTTTAGTATGTTGCTATTGCTTTCTTCATAACTTATACATGTTCCTATGACTATGAGATTATGCAACTCCCGTTTGCCGGAGGAACACTTTGTGTGCTACCAAACATCACAACGTAAATGAGTGATTATAAAGGTGCTCTACAGGTGTCTCCAAAGGTACATGTTGGGTTGGCGTATTTCGAGATTAGGATTTGTCACTCCGATTGTCGGAGAGGTATCTCTGGGCCCTCTCGGTAATGCACATCACATAAGCCTTGCAAGCATTGCTACTAATGAGTTAGTTGCGAGATGATGTATTATGGAACGAGTAAAGAGACTTGCAGGTAACGAGATTGAACTAGGTATTGAGATACCGACGATCGAATCTCGGGTAAGTAACATACCGATGACAAAGGGAACAACGTATGTTGTTTTGCGGTCTGACCGATAAAGATCTTCGTAGAATATGTAGGAGCCAATATGAGCATCCAGGTTCCGCTATTGGTTATTGACCGGAGACGTGTCTCGGTCATGTCTACATTGTTCTCGAACCCGTAGGGTCCGCACGCTTAAGGTTTCGATGACAGTTATATTATGAGTTTATGAGTTTTGATGTACCAAAGTTAGTTCGGAGTCCCAGTTGTGATCACGGACATGACGAGGAGTCTCGAAATGGTCGAGACATAAAGATTGATATATTGGACGGCTATATTCGGACACCGGAAGTGTTCCGGGTGATTTCGGAGAAAACCGGAGAGCCGAAGGGTTACCGGAACCCCCCCGGGAGAAGTAGTGGGCCATATGGGCCTTAGTGGAGAGAGAGAGGGGCAGCCAGAGGTGGGCTGCGCGCCTCCTCCCCACTAGTCCGAATTGGACTAGGAGCGGGGGGCGGCGCCCCCCCCCCCTTTCCCTCTCCCTCCCCACTTCTTTCCCCCTCCTAGTAGGAGTCCTACTCCTACTAGGAGGAGGACTCGTCCTGGCGCGCCTATAGGGGCCGTCCGGCCTCCTCCCCTTGCTCCTTTATATACGGGGGCAGGGGGCGCCCCTAGACACAAGTTGATCCGCGTGATCATATTCTTAGCCGTGTGCGGTGCCCCCCTCCACCATAGTCCTCGATAATATTGTAGCGGTGCTTAGGCGAAGCCCTGCGATGGTAGTGCATCAAGATCGTCACCACGCCGTCGTGCTGACGGAACTCTTCCCCGACACTTTGCTAGATCGGAGTCCGGGGATCGTCATCGAGCTGAACGTGTGCTTGAACTCGGAGGTGCCGTAGTTTCGGTGCTTGATCGGTCGGGCCGTAGAGACGTACGACTACATCTACCAAATGCTTCCGTTGTTGATCTACAAGGGTACGTAGATCACACTCTCCCCTCTCGTTGCTATGCATCACCATGATCTTGCGTGTGCGTAGGAATTTTTTTGAAATTACTACGTTCCCCAACAGATACTTGGGCTCTTCTATATTGTATCGAGGCACCTTGTTATGCAGATGGGGAACATGGTCTGGATAGTATGATGTCCTGAGGTCTGACACTTCCTCTAGGATAACTGCCTCAACTATGGAAGCTTCAATCTTAGCTTTGTTTCCACATTTCCGTCGGAGATGCTTGTTCTGCCTCTCAGGGCCGTACTGCCAGCGATTTTGCACAGGGCCCCCCAACAATACCTCGTTCGCGAGGTGCAGAATGAGATGTGTCATCGGAGTAAAGAAGCTTGGCGTAAAGATCTTCTCTAGCTTGACTATCAACTCCGGTGCCTTCTTATGCAATTTTTCAATCACCTCTTTACTTACCTCTTTAGCACAGAGCGTGTGGAAGAAATGGCTAAGCTCGGCAAGCACTCGCCAGACATGCTCGGGGACATAGCCTCGAACCATCACCGGCATTATCCGCTCAATCCATACATGGTAGTCATGACTCTTCAGGCCGGTCACTTTGCCCGTTGAAAGATTTACTCCCTTACTTATATTCAATGCATAACCATCGGTGAACTTCAAAATTTGTTTCAGCCAGATAAGTACTTCTTTTTTTCTGACGGTTTAAGGACAAAGTCAGCATCTGGCTTGAACCAGTTTTTTCGACCGCCTGTGGGAGGCTTCATTTCAGGCGTGGTCTATCACAAATTCTCTGTTAATCAGCTCTACCTTTTACGTTATCCTTCGTCTTATCAGGAATGTTGAGGATCATGTGGAAAAGGGACTCTGCCACATTCTTTTCGATGTGCATCACATCAATATTGTAAGGAAGTTTGAGGTCCTTGAAATATGGAAGCTGCGAGAAGGGGGTAATGTGAGTCCAGTTGTGTGTCTCACCATATCCCTCAAAGCCTTTGGCTTTGGCTTTGCCTTTGCCTTTGACTTTAGGCTTGAGAGCTTTTAGCTGAGCAAGAACATCTACCCCCGAAAATGTTGGAATCTCGGTTACTTCATGAACAACCCAGCCTTTCGTGAAGTTCTTCTTGTCTTCCCTGTCTGGATGGTCTGGAGGGAGGAATTGTCGATGCAGGTCAAAGGCTACATACTTGCCACCCTTACTCAGCCAAATCATTCGCAGAGCCTGCATGCACACTGGGCATGGCATCTTCCCACTTGTACACCATCCGCAGAATAGAGCATAGCCGGGAAAGTCATGCATGCAATAGTGCAACCAAACTTTCATCAAGAAATTTCTCTGCAGATCCCGGTTGTATGTCAACCTCGGAAAGTACCAAGAATGGTGCAAAGCATCCAGAAGCGGCTGCATAAACACACCCAATTGCTTCCCCGGGTATTCAGGCCCCGGAATGATGAGCGACAAGAACATGGTCTTCCGTTGCATTAGGGCATCGGGAGGAAGATTGAGAGGAATTACAAACACAGGCCAGCAGCTGTATGGATTGGACGACATACCATATGGATTCAACCCATCACCTAATATGGCTATTCTGACATTCCCAGCCTCAGTTGCTTCCTCGGGGTATTCTTCATCGAAAGACTTCCATGCTTTCCCTCCCGATGGATGTATGATTTTTTTTGGATTGTACCTTATACCTTCCTTGTGCCACTTCATCATTTTGGCAGACTAATTCGTGATGAAAAGGCGATGTAGTCTTTTTATAAAATCAAGATACCGAAGAACCTTAACGGGGATGGTTAGCTGCTTTTTCTCACCATCTTCACCGACACCTCAATGTACCAAGACGAACCGCACTTCCTATAGTACTTGTCATCCGCATACTCGTGCCTAAACAAAAGGCAATTCTTCGGGCAAACATCTATTTTCTCATAATCCATAGAGAGTGCCTTCATGATTTTCTTTGTATCGTACATGCTTTTCGGCAGTTCATGACCCTCAGGGAGGCTGTTAGCCCATACTCCCAGGAATGCTTCGAAGCATTTCTGGCTACAGCCGTACTCAGCCTTGACTGCAATCAGTTGCAAGATGGCATCTAGCTGAGATATTTTCGCACCCGCATAAAGATGTTTCTTCGATGGGGCCAAGACCTCCAAGAAGGCCTTTGCGGTTGCCTCCGGCTCCTCCAGTTCATTCTTTGAAGGTGTCGCATTTGCCGTTTCTGCAACAATGACATCATCTAGCATGTCCCTGACCCCGTCGTCCTCATATCCATCGATGCGTTGTCGCATCACCTCCTCTCTACCACGGTCCTGCTCGGCTATGTTTATCGGCGGCATGTCAAAGTTTGGCATATATCCGTGCGTGCGAAGGTGCTCACTCATGTCTGTCTGATTTCTATGGTGACGTCTGGCACATCTCGCAGAGGGGCATTGTGGGATAATTCTCATTGGACGATGGAATATCTCCTTCAAATACACATTGGTTTTCGCGATCCACTATGATGTTACTCGATTCCAACGGATAAAACCACTGTACATCCACTGATTATCTGCCATCCTCTGCTTTTTTGCAAGCCACACAACATAATTAAGGATTCACTTAAATTAATCACATCAAATTTTCAGTTTCTACCGTGTTTAATCCACCTACATCTCTAATAGGTAAAGATGGGTCCTAATCCCACCCGAGGATGTGTAGATTGAGTACGTTCTCCATTCTACCCCGTTCCTAGACAAAATTTCGGCAGCACCTCCTCGCTGTTCTCCAGATACACATCTCGGCAAATAGCCGAGAGAATGTGCTCCGGAGAACAATGGGGAGGCGCTGCCGAAATCCTGTCTCAGAACGGGGTAGAACATGGAGAACATACCCAATCTACACATCCTCGGGCTGTCCATGGAAAACGCTGGACAATCCGAAAGAGCTGCAGTGATAAATATGCAATTGAATGCATATTTATCGATGCAACCCTTTCGGACGGGAGACGCCTAGGTTACGCCACTTGACTTGAGAATGAAATCTAGTGATATGAAAAATTGGAGGAGATGGACTTGTAGCTCACCCTCGGCTGTAGAGGAAGTAGTTGAACGGCAGAGGGATGCTCAGGGGGACCAACGCGTCGGACAACGGTCACTCCGATGAAATGCGAAACCACAAAGCCTACAAATTCCATCGCGACAAAAAATTAGAACATCACAACTCATAGAGCACATTTAAAACATTTAAACATGCATTCATTCATTTTTGCATCATGTAGGCAAAAAAACTAACAACATTAACAATATATTCATCATCGTCATCACATATTCATCATCATCATTATCACCTATTCGTCTAACCAAATTTTTTACTACCTATATTCATCATCATCATCACATATTCATCATCGTCATCACATATTCATCATCGCCATCACATATCCATCATCGTCATCACATATTCATCATCGCCATCACATATTCATCATCGTCACCAATTTTTTTCAAGGTATGCAACATATAGCATCTCATCTAACCAAATTTTTTTACTACCTATCTCACTATCTACATATCTAACTATCTATCTAACTATGTATCTAACTATCTAAATACCTATCTAAATACCTACCTAAATACCTATCTAACTATCTATCTAACTAGCTACAAAATTACTAAAAAACACTAAAAACTTCAAAAAAATCACCTTCAAGATGGCCGGCCGGAGTTGGGGCGGGGAGGCGCGGGGTAGGGGCGGGGCGGCCGGCGCAGGGTCGGGGCGGGGCGGCC
>NC_041380.1:565562672-565569382 GCF_002162155.2 Triticum dicoccoides
CGGGGCCGGCGGTGGCGTGCTCAGGGCGGGCGGCGGCGCGGGTGTGGTTCGGGGGGAAGGGGAGATGGGGAATGGGTGTTGGGGCAAACCACAAGGGATAAGGTCAGCCCTATGCCGACGGCCAGGCCGTCGGCATAGTCCTGGCCCTTTGCCATGTCATCGATCCGTGGACGTGTGCGCTGCTATGCCGACGGCTAAGCCGTCAGCATAGGCCCTTTGCATTTTTTTATTTTTTATTACGGCATATGTGTGACTCTCAGCACACTGTAAAAAATAGTCCCACCTCGCCCAAAGGCAAGCGTAGGAGGGCCCACGGTAACACCTGGCGGCATTGCTACCCCCCTCCGGTACCCCCTCCCGTCTAACCCTAACATAGACGACCGCCGGATCTAGCTCTTTGACTTCCGTCGGACTGGGTCTGGCCGGTGGACCTTTTCACATGGTTGTTGTAGCCCAGACCATAGCTGCACCCCCCAACACCATTCCGGCCTCTTCGGACATGTCGTAGCCCACACCATAGCCCAGACCATAGTAATATTGACGCCACATCGTTACCGCAGAACGTCTACTACCGTGTCATCACCGTCCCTGAGGGGGGGCCACGCCCCGGAGACGCGTCCCGCCTCTTCGGACATGCCACCACACCACCCGCATGTATGAGGGCCCGGTGCGATGCTCCGGTGGCATTGCTACACCCCAGTGCCCCCCTCCCGCCTAAACCTGTAGCGTTTGACCACGAGATCTAGCCCTTTGACTTTGCACGGACGGGCTTTGACTAGTGGACCTCCCCACCCGGTTGTGTTAGGTCAGCCCATAGGAACACTTTGGAGCAACATCCGGGCCATACCCACAGCAAGATCCCCTCCGTGTAGACCCGACGCGTCCGTTTCCCCCCTCCAGGTGCCGGCGGCAGCGCCGTCCATGAGGGGGGGGGGCACACCCCGGACACACGTGCCGGGCATTTGCAACCGCCACAACACTTCCAGACTTGTGAGAGGCCGCCTACGCAAGATTTGGCGGCATGCTAGCCCCCGGAGGCCGCCGACCACAGTCGTAGACGCGCGAAGGGTAATCTGCGTAGAGGGAATTTTTCGGATACTTCTCCATCACCAAAAATTATGAAAAAATACCATCGTTCCTATAGCACATGTGCCCACGTCGTGCAAAAAAACTCATGATTTTATCGCGCTCAGAGTATTTAGTAATATTGACGCCGCATCGTTACCGCAGAGCATCTACTACCATGTCATCGCCGTCTGTGAGGGGGGCCACGCCCCGGAGACGCGTCCCGCCTCTTCGGACATGCCACCACACCAACCCGCATGTATGAGGGCCCGGTGCGACGCTCCGGTGGCATTGCTACCCCCCCCAATGCCCCCGTCCCGCCTAAAAACCTGTAGCGTTTGACCACGGGATCTAGCCCTTTGACTTTGCATGGACGGGCTTTGACCAGTGGACCTTCCCACCCGGTTGTGTTAGGTCAGCACATAGGAACACTTTGGAGCAACATCCGGGCCAGACCCACAGCAAGATCCCCTCCGTGTAGACCCGACGCGTCCGTTTCCCCCCTCCAGGTGCCGGCGGCGGCGCCGTCCGTGAGGGGGGGCACACCCCGGACACGCATGCCGGGCGTTTGCAACCGCCACAACACTTCCAGACTTGTGAGGGGCCGCCTACGCAAGATTTGGCGGCATGCTAGCCCCCGGAGGCCGCCGGCCACAGCCGTAGACGCGCGAAGGGCAATCCGCGTAGAGGGAATTTTTCGGATACTTCTCCATCACCAAAAATTATGAAAAAATACCATCGTTCCTATAGCACATGTGCCCACGTCGTGCAAAAAAACTCATGATTTTATCGCGCTCCGAGTATTTAGTAATATTGACGCCGCATCGTTACCGCAGAACATCTACTACTGTGTCATCGCCGTCCGTGAGGAGGGGCACACCCCGGAGACGTGTCCCGCCTCTTCGGACATGCCACCACACCACCCTGCATGTATGAGGGCCCGGTGCGACGCTCCGGTGGCATTGCTACTCCCCAGTGCCCCCCTCCCGCCTAAAAACCTGTTGTGTTTGACCAGTGGACCTCCCCACCCAGTTGTGTTAGGTCAGCCCATAGGAACACTTTGGAGCAACATTCGGGCCAGACCCACAGCAAGATCCCCTCCGTGTAGAGCCGACGCGTTCGTTTCCCCCTCCAGGTGCCGGCGGCGGCGCCGTCCGTGAGGGGGGCACACCCCGGACACGCGTGCCGGGCGTTTGCAACCGCCACAACACTTCCAGACTTGTGAGAGGCCGCCTACGCAAGATTTGGCAGCATGCTAGCCCCCGGAGGCCGCCGGCCACAGCCGTAGACGCGCGAAGGGCAATCCGCGTAGAGGGAATTTTTCGGATACTTCTCCATCAGCAAAAATTATGAAAAAATACCATTGTTCCTATAGCACATGTGCCCACGTCATGCAAAAAAACTCATGATTTTATCGCGCTCCGAGTATTTAGTAATATTGACGCCGCATCTTTACTTCAGAACGTCTACTACCATGTCATCGCCGTCCGTGAGGGGGGGCCACGCCCCGGAGATGCGTCCCACCTCTTCGAACATGCCACCACACCACCCCGCATGTATGAGGGCCCGGTGCGACGCTCCAGTGGCATTGCTACCCCCCAAGTGCCCCTGTCCCGCCTAAATCTGTAGCGTTTGACCACGGGATCTAGCCCTTTGACTTTGCGCGAACGGGCTTTGACCAGTGGACCTCCGCACCCGGTTGTGTTAGGTCAGCCCGTAGGAACACTTTGGAGCAACATCCGGGCCAGACCCATAGCAAGATCCCCTCTGTGTAGACCCGACGCGTCCATTTCCCCCCTCCAGGTGCCGGCGGCGGCGCCGTCCGTGAGGGGGGCACACCCCGGACACACATGCCAGGCGTTTGCAACCGCCACAACACTTCCAGACTTGTGAGGGGCCGCCTACGCAAGATTTGGCGGCATGCTAGCCCCCGGAGGCCGCCGGCCACAGCCGTAGACGCGCGAAGGGCAATCCGCGTAGAGGGAATTTTTCGGATACTTCTCCATCACCAAAAATTATGAAAAGATACCATCGTTCCTATAGCACATGTGCCCACGTCGTGCAACAAAACTCATGATTTTATCGCGCTCCGAGTATTTAGTAATATTGACGCCGCATCGTTACCGCAGAACGTCTACTACCGTGTCATCGCCGTCCGTGAGGGGGGGCACGCCCCAGAGACGCGTCCCGCCTCTTTGGACATGCCACCACACCACCCCGCATGTATGAGGGCCCGGTGCGACGCTCCGGTGGCATTGCTACCCCCACTGCCCCCGTCCCGCCTAAACCTGTAGCGTTTGACGACGGGATCTAGCCCGTTGACTTTGCACGGACGGGCTTTGACTAGTGGACCTCCCCACCCGGTTGTGTTAGGTCAGCCCATAGGAACACTTTGGAGCAACATTCGGGCTAGACCCACAGCAAGATCCCCTCCGTGTAGACCCGACGCGTCCGTTTCCGCCCTCCAGGTGCCGGCGGCGGCGCCGTCCGTGAGGGGGGGCACACCCCGGACACGCGTGCCAGGCGTTTGCAACCGCCACAACACTTCCAGACTTGTGAGAGGCCGCCTACGCAAGATTTGGCGGCATGCTAGCCCCCGGAGGCCGCCGGCCACAGCCGTAGACGCGCGAAGGGCAATCCGCGTAGAGGGAATTTTTCGGATACTTCTCCATCACCAAAAATTATGAAAAACTACCATCGTTCCTATAGCACATGTGCCCACGTCGTGCAAAAAAACTCATGATTTTATCGCGCTCCGAGTATTTAGTAATATTGACGCCGCATCTTTACCGCAGAATGTCTACTAACGTGTCATCGTCGTCCGTGAGGGGGGGGGGCACACCCCCGAGACGCGTCCCCCCTCTTCGGACATGCCACCGCACCACCCCGCATGTTTGAGGGCCCGGTGCGATGCTCCGGTGGCATTGCTACCCCTAGTGCCCCCGTCCCGCCTAAAAACCTGTAGTGTTTGACCACGGGATCTAGCCCTTTGACTTTGCACGGACGGGCTTTGACCAGTGGACCTCCCCACCCGGTTGTGTTAGGTCAGCCCATAGGAACACTTTGGAGCAACATCCGGGCCAGACCCACAGCAAAATCCCCTCCGTGTAGACCAGACGCGTCCGTTTCCCCCCTCCAGGTGCCGGCGGCGGCGCCGTCCATGAGGGGGGCACACCCCGGACACGTGTGTCGGGCGTTTGCAATCGCCACAACACTTCCAGACTTGTGAGAGGCCGCCTACGCAGGATTTGGCGGCATGCTAGCCCCCGGAGGCCGCCGGCCACAGCCGTAGACGCGCGAAGGGCAATCCGGGTAGAGGGAATTTTTCGGATACTTCTCCATCACCAAAAATTATGAAAAAATACCATCGTTCCTATAGCACATGTGCCCACGTCGTGCAAAAAAACTCATGATTTTATCGCGCTCCGAGTATTTAGTAATACTGACGCCGCATCGTTACCGCAGAACATCTACTACCGTGTCATCACCGTCCGTGAGGGGGGGCCACGCCTCAGAGACGTGTCCCGCCTCTTCGGACATGCCACCACACCACCCTGCATGTATGAGGGCCCGGTGCGACGCTTCGGTGGCATTGCTACCCCCAGTGCCCCCATCCCGCCTAAACCTGTAGCGTTTGACCACGGGATCTAGCCCTTTGACTTTCCACCGACGGGCTTTTACCAGTGGACATCCCCACCCGGTTGTGTTAGGTCAGCCCATAGGAACACTCTGGAGCAACATTCGGGCCAGACCCACAGCAAGATCCCCTCCGTGTAGACCCGACGCGTCCGTTTCCGCCCTCCAGGTGCCGGCGGCGGCGCCGTCCGTGAGGGGGGGCACACCCCGGACACGCGTGCCAGGCGTTTGCAACTGCCACAACACTTCCAGACTTGTGAGAGGCCGCCTACGCAAGATTTGGCGGCATGCTAGCCCCCGGAGGCCGCCGGCCACAACCGTAGACGCGCGAAGGGCAATCCGCGTAGAGGGAATTTTTCGGATACTTCTCCATCACCAAAAATTATGAAAAAATACCATCGTTCCTATAGCACATGTGCCCACGTCATGCAAAAAAACTCATGATTTTATCGCGCTCCGAGTATTTAGTAATATTGGCGCCGCATCTTTACCGCAGATTGTCTACTACCGTGTCATCGTCGTCCGTGAGGGGGGGGGCACACCCCCGAGACGTGTCCCCCCTCTTCGGACATGCCACCGCACCACCCCGCATGTTTGAGGGCCCGGTGCGACGCTCCGGTGGCATTGCTACCCCTAGTGCCCCCGTCCCGCCTAAAAACCTGTAGTGTTTGACCACGGGATCTAGCCCTTTGACTTTGCACGGACGGACTTTGACCAGTGGACCTCCCCACCCGGTTGTGTTAGGTCAGCCCATAGGAACACTTTGGAGCAACATCCGGGCCAGACCCACAGCAAAATCCCCTCCGTGTAGACCAGACGCGTCCGTTTCCCCCCTCCAGGTGCCGGCGGCGGCGCCGTCCGAGAGGGGGGCACACCCCGGAAACGTGTGTCGGGCGTTTGCAATCGCCACAACACTTCCAGACTTGTGAGAGGCCGCCTACGCAGGATTTGGCGGCATGCTAGCCCCCGGAGGCCGCCGGCCACAGCCGTAGACGCGCGAAGGGCAATCCGCGTAGAGGGAATTTTTCGGATACTTCTCCATCACCAAAAATTATGAAAAAATACCATCGTTCCTATAGCACATGTGCCCACGTCGTGCAAAAAACTCATGATTTTATCGCGCTCCGAGTATTTAGTAATACTGACGCCGCATCGTTACCGCAGAACGTCTACTACCGTGTCATCACCGTCCGTGAGGGGGGGCCATGCCTCAGAGACGCGTCCCGCCTCTTCGGACATGCCACCACACCACCCTGCATGTATGAGGGCCCGGTGCGACGCTTCGGTGGCATTGCTACCCCCAGTGCCCCCGTCCCGCCTAAACCTATAGCGTTTGACCACGAGATCTAGCCCTTTGACTTTGCACGGATCGGCTTTGACCAGTGGACCTCCCCACCCAGTTGTGTTAGGTCAGCCCATAGGAACACTTTGGAGCAACATCCGGGCCAGACCGACAGCAAGATCCCCTCCATGTAGACCCGACGCGTCCGTTTCCCCCCTCCAGGTGCCGGCTGCGGCGCCTTCCGTGAGGGGGGCACACCCCGGACACGCGTGCCGGGCGTTTGCAACCGCCACAACACTTCCAGACTAGTGAGAGGCCGCCTACGCAAGATTTGCGGCATGCTAGCCCCCGGAGGCCGCCGGCCACAACCGTAGACGAGCGAAGGGCAATCCGCGTAGAGGGAATTTTTCGGATACTTCTCCATCACCAAAAATTATGAAAAAATACCATCGTTCCTATAGCACATGTGCCCACGTCGTGCAATAAAACTCATGATTTTATCGCGCTCCGAGTATTTAGTATTATTGACACCGCATCGTTACCGCAGAACATCTACTACCGTGTCATCGCCATCCGTGAGGGGGGGCCATGCCCCGGAGACGCGTCCCGCCTCTTCGGACATGCCACCACACCACCCCGCATGTATGAGGGTCCGGTGCGACGCTTTAGTGGCATTGCTACCCCTCCAATGCCCCCGTCCCGCCTAAACCTATAGCGTTTGACCACG
>NC_041380.1:565569392-565570429 GCF_002162155.2 Triticum dicoccoides
GCCGGCGGCGGCGCCGTCCGTGAGGGGGGGGGCACACCCCGGACAGGCGTGCCGCCTCTTCGGACATGCCACCACACCACCCCGCATGTATGAGGGCCCGGTGCGACGCTCCGGTGGCATTGCTACCCCCCAGTGCCCCCCTCCCGCCTAACCCTGCAGCGTTTGATCACGCGATCTAGCCCTTTGACTTTGCACGGACGGGCTTTGACCAGTGGACCTCCCCACCCGGTTGTGTTAGGTCAGCCCATAGGAACACTCTGGAGCTACATCCGGGCCAGACCCACAGCAAAATCCCCTCCGTGTAGACCCCACGCGTTCGTTTTCCCCCTCTGGTTGTGTTAGGTCACGACCGGTTTTCCGGGTAATAAATTTCCAGAAAAGACCGTCGTGCTCATCAGCCCCAGGATTACTGTTAGCTGATGAGGCTCCAACTTGATACAGAAATTCCAAGCAACATACAAAATATGCAGTACAAGACCATTCTGGCCTGTGAGTACAACAAATGGTTTCTAGTGGTTGATGGCGGAAGCGGTTTGTGGATCATCAGTGTCTATGGGACTCCAATTCCCACAGGAACAGCTGACCAGGTTAACTCCTATCTTCGCGAGGCTGCTATCTCCATTGCTTAGGTTCCGTGGCTATCATCGCGTCACTCCTCTCCGTGCAAGAAAATCTGGCCAAGACAATAGCCAGGGACAAGCCAGTGAGTACTTTGAATGTACTCGCAAACATTATGATCACAGGTATAATATAACCATGATGTGCTAAAAATATTTATGCTCATGACGTCAGTCACAAAAGATAAATAAAACTCTGATGCATGCAAGCAAGTTATTTATAACAATGCAATTACATAGTAGTATTAAAATATATGAAACAAATAACAAGCAATGCCACAGTCGGTCATCTTGGCGACACCACATAAAGGGCTTTAAAAGAAATGCCACAGTCGGGCGTCTGAGCGACACCACATAAAGGGCTTTAAAAGAAATGCCACAGTCGGGCGTCTGAGCGACACCACATAAAGGGCTTTAAAA
>NC_041380.1:565570439-565572211 GCF_002162155.2 Triticum dicoccoides
GACAGCAAGATCCCCTCCATGTAGACCCGACGCGTCCGTTTCCCCCCTCCAGGTGCCGGCTGCGGCGCCTTCCGTGAGGGGGGCACACCCCGGACACGCGTGCCGGGCGTTTGCAACCGCCACAACACTTCCAGACTAGTGAGAGGCCGCCTACGCAAGATTTGCGGCATGCTAGCCCCCGGAGGCCGCCGGCCACAACCGTAGACGAGCGAAGGGCAATCCGCGTAGAGGGAATTTTTCGGATACTTCTCCATCACCAAAAATTATGAAAAAATACCATCGTTCCTATAGCACATGTGCCCACGTCGTGCAATAAAACTCATGATTTTATCGCGCTCCGAGTATTTAGTATTATTGACACCGCATCGTTACCGCAGAACATCTACTACCGTGTCATCGCCATCCGTGAGGGGGGGCCATGCCCCGGAGACGCGTCCCGCCTCTTCGGACATGCCACCACACCACCCCGCATGTATGAGGGTCCGGTGCGACGCTTTAGTGGCATTGCTACCCCTCCAATGCCCCCGTCCCGCCTAAACCTATAGCGTTTGACCACGGGATCTAACCCTTTGACTTTACACGGACGGGCTTTGACCAGTGGACCTCCCCACCCGGTTGTGTTAGGTCAGCCCATAGGAACACTTTGGAGCAACATCCGGGCCAGACCCACAGCAAGATCCCCTCCGTGTAGACCCGACGCGTCCGTTTCCCCCCTCCAGGTGCCGGCGGCGGCGCCGTCCGTGAGGGAGGGCATACCCCGGACACGCGTGCCGGGCGTTTGCAACCGCCACAATACTTCCAGACTTGTGAGAGGCCGCCTACGCAAGATTTGGCGGCATGCTAGCCCCCGGAGGCCGCCGGCCACAGCCGTAGACGCACGAAGGGCAATCCGTGTAGAGGGAATTTTTAGGATACTTCTCCATCACCAAAAATTATGAAAAAATACCATCGTTCCTATAGCACATGTGCCCACGTCGTGCAAAAAAACTCATGATTTTATCGCGCTCCGAGTATTTAGTATTATTGACGCCGCATCGTTACCGCAGAACGTCTACTACCGTGTCATCGCCGTCCGTGAGGGGGGGGCCACGCCCCGGAGACGCGTCCCGCCTCTTCAGACATGCCACCACACCACCCCGCATGTATGAGGGCCCGGTGCGATGCTTCGGTGGCATTGCTACCCCCCAGTGCCCCCGTCCCGCCTAAACCTGTAGCGTTTGACCACGGGATCTAGCCCTTTGACTTTGCACGGATGGGCTTTGACCAGTGGGCCTCCCCACCCGGTTGTGTTAGGTCAGCCCATGGGAACACTTTGGAGCAACATCCGGGCCAAACCCACAGCAAGATCCCCTCCGTGTAGACCCGATGCGTCCGTTTCCCCCCTCCAGTTGCCGGCGGCGGCGCCGTCCGTGAGGGGGGCACACCCCAGACACGCGTGTCGGGCGTTTGCAACCGCCACAACACTTCCAGACTTGTGAGAGGCCGCCTATGCAAGATTTGGCGGCATGCTAGCCGCCGGCCACAGCCGTAGACGTGCGAAGGGCAATCCGCGTAGAGGGAATTTTTGGATACTTCTCCATCACCAAAAATTATGAAAAAAATACCATTGATCCTATAGCACATTCTCCCACGTCGTGCAAAAAAAAGCATGATTTTATCGCGCTCCGAGTATTTAGTAATATTGACGCCGCATCGTTACCGCAGAACGTCTACTATCGTGTCATCGCCGTCCGTGAGGGGGGGCCACGCCCCGGAGACGCGTCCCGCCTCTT
>NC_041380.1:565573674-565574299 GCF_002162155.2 Triticum dicoccoides
CGTGCCGGGCGTTTGCAACCGCCACAACACTTCTAGACTTGTGAGAGGCCGCCTACGCAAGATTTGGCGGCATGCTAGCCCCCGGAGGCCGCCGGCCACAGCCGTAGACGCGCGAAGGGCAATCCGCATAGAGGGAATTTTTCGGATACTTCTCCATCACCAAAAATTCTGAAAAAATACCATCGTTCCTATAGCACATGTGCCCATGTCGTGCAAAAAAACTCATGATTTTATCGCGCTTCGAGTATTTAGTAATATTCACGCCGCATCGTTACCGCAGAACGTCTACTACCGTGTCATCGCCGTCCGTGAGGGGGGGCCAGGCCCCGGAGACGCATCCCGCCTCTTCGGACATGCCACCACACCACCCCGCATGTATGAGGGCCCGGTGCGACGCTCCGGTGGCATTGCTACCCCCAGTGCCCCCGTCCTGCCTAAACCTGTAGCATTTGACCATGGGATGTAGCCCTTTGACTTTGCGCGGACGGGCTTTGACCAGTGGACCTCCCCACCCGGTTGTGTTAGGTCAGCCCATAGGTACACTTTGGAGCAACATCCGGGCCAGACCCACAGCAAGATCCCCTCCATGTAGACCCGACGCGTCCGTTTCCCCCCTCCAGGTGCC
>NC_041380.1:565574996-565576829 GCF_002162155.2 Triticum dicoccoides
GTGTCATCGCCGTCCGTGAGGGGGAGCCACGCCCCGGAGACGCGTCCCGCCTCTTCGGACATGCCACCACACCACCCCGCATGTATGAGGGCCCGGTGCGATGCTCCGATGGCATTGCTACCCCCAGTGCCCCCGTCCCGCCTAAACCTGTAGCATTTGACCACGGGATCTAGCCCTTTGACTTTGCACGGACGGGCTTTGACCAGTGGACCTCCCCACCCGGTTGTGTTAGGTCAGCCCATAGGAACACTTTGGAGCAACATCCGGGCCAGACCCATAGCAAGATCCCCTCCGTGTAGACCCGACGCGTCCGTTTCCCCCCTCCAGGTGCCGGCGGAGGCGCCGTCCGTGAGGGGGGCACACCCCGGACACGCGTGTCGGGTGTTTGCAACCGCCACAACACTTCCAGACTTGTGAGAGGCCGCCTACGCAAGATTTGGCAGCATGCTAGCCCCCGGAGGCCGCCGGCCACAGCCGTAGACGCGCGAAGGGCAATCCGCGTAGAGGGAATTTTTCGGATACTTCTCCATCACCAAAAATTATGAAAAAATACCATCGTTCCTATAGCACATGTGCCCACATCATGCAAAAAAACTCATGATTTTATCGCGCTCCGAGTATTTAGTAATATTGACGCCGCATCGTTACCGCAGAACGTCTAGTACCGTGTCATCGCCGTCCGTGAGGGGGGCACACCCCGGACACGCATGCCGGGCGTTTGCAACCGCCACAACACTTCCAGACTTGTGAGAGGCCGCCTACGCAAGATTTGGCGGCATGCTAGCCCCCGGAGGCCGCCGGCCACAGCTGTAGACGCACGAAGGGTAATCCGCATATAGGGAATTTTTCGGATACTTCTCCATCACCAAAAATTATGAAAAAAATACCATTGTTCCTATAGCACATGTGCCCACATCGTGCAAAAAAACTCATGATTTTATCGCGCTCCGAGTATTTAGTAATATTGACGCTTCATCGTTATCGCAGAACGTCTACTACCGTGTCATCACCGTCCGTGAGGGGGGGCCATGCCTCAGAGACGCGTCCCGCCTCTTCGGACATGCCACCACACCACCCTGCATGTATGAGGGCCCGGTGCGACGCTTCGGTGGCATTGCTACCCCCCAGTGCCCCCGTCCCGCCTAAACCTATAGCGTTTGACCACGAGATCTAGCCCTTTGACTTTGCACGGATCGGCTTTGACCAGTGGACCTCCCCACCCAGTTGTGTTAGGTCAGCCCATAGGAACACTTTGGAGCAACATCCGGGCCAGACAGACAGCAAGATCCCCTCCATGTAGACCCGACGCGTCCGTTTCCCCCCTCCAGGTGCCGGCTGCGGCGCCTTCCGTGAGGGGGGCACACCCCGGACACGCGTGCCGGGCGTTTGCAACCGCCACAACACTTCCAGACTAGTGAGAGGCCGCCTACGCAAGATTTGCGGCATGCTAGCCCCCGGAGGCCGCCGGCCACAACCGTAGACGAGCGAAGGGCAATCCGCGTAGAGGGAATTTTTCGGATACTTCTCCATCACCAAAAATTATGAAAAAATACCATCGTTCCTATAGCACATGTGCCCACGTCGTGCAATAAAACTCATGATTTTATCGCGCTCCGAGTATTTAGTATTATTGACACCGCATCGTTACCGCAGAACATCTACTACCGTGTCATCGCCATCCGTGAGGGGGGGCCATGCCCCGGAGACGCGTCCCGCCTCTTCGGACATGCCACCACACCACCCCGCATGTATGAGGGTCCGGTGCGACGCTTTAGTGGCATTGCTACCCCTCCAATGCCCCCGTCCCGCCTAAACCTATAGCGTTTGACCACG
>NC_041380.1:565577777-565639373 GCF_002162155.2 Triticum dicoccoides
CCCCAGTGCCCCCGTCCCGCCTAAACCTGTAGCGTTTGACCACGGGATCTAGCCCTTTGACTTTCCACCGACGGGCTTTTACCAGTGGACATCCCCACCCGGTTGTGTTAGGTCAGCCATAGGAACACTTTGGAGCAACATCCGGGCCAGACCCACAGCAAGATCCCCTCCGTGTAGACCCGACGCGTCCGTTTCCCCCCTCCAGGTGCCGGCGGCGGCGCCGTCCGTGAGGGGGGCACACCCCGGACACGCATGCCGGGCGTTTGCAACCGCCACAACACTTCCAGACATGTGAGAGGCCGCCTACGCAAGATTTGGCGGCATGCTAGCCCCCGGAGGCCGCCGGCCACAGCTGTAGACGCACGAAGGGTAATCCGCATATAGGGAATTTTTCGGATACTTCTCCATCACCAAAAATTATGAAAAAATACCATTGTTCCTATAGCACATGTGCCCACATCGTGCAAAAAAACTCATGATTTTATCGCGCTCCGAGTATTTAGTAATATTGACGCTTCATCGTTATCGCAGAACGTCTACTACCGTGTCATCACCGTTCGTGAGGGGGGGCCACGCCTCGGAGACGCGTCCCGCCTCTTTGGACATGCCACCACACCACCCCGCATGTATGAGGGCCCGGTGCGACGCTCCGGTGGCATTGCTACCCCCCAGTGCCTCCGTCCCGCCTAAACCTATAGCGTTTGACCACGGGATCTAGCCCTTTGACTTTGCACGGACTGGCTTTGACCAGTGGACCTCCCCACCCGGTTGTGTTAGGTCAGCCCATAGGAACACTTTGGAGCAACATCCGGGCCAGACCCACAGCAAGATCCCCTCCGTGTAGACCCGACGCGTCCGTTTCCCCCCTCCAGGTGCCGGCGGCGGCGCCGTCCGTGAGGGGGGCACACCCCGGACACACGTGCCGGGCGTTTGCAACCGCCACAACACTTCTAGACTTGTGAGAGGCCGCCTACGCAAGATTTGGCGGCATGCTAGCCCCCGGAGGCCGCCGGCCACAGCCGTAGACGCGCGAAGGGCAATCCGCATAGAGGGAATTTTTCGGATACTTCTCCATCACCAAAAATTCTGAAAAAATACCATCGTTCCTATAGCACATGTGCCCATGTCGTGCAAAAAAACTCATGATTTTATCGCGCTTCGAGTATTTAGTAATATTCACGCCGCATCGTTACCGCAGAACGTCTACTACCGTGTCATCGCCGTCCGTGAGGGGGGGCCAGGCCCCGGAGACGCATCCCGCCTCTTCGGACATGCCACCACACCACCCCGCATGTATGAGGGCCCGGTGCGACGCTCCGGTGGCATTGCTACCCCCAGTGCCCCCGTCCTGCCTAAACCTGTAGCATTTGACCATGGGATGTAGCCCTTTGACTTTGCGCGGACGGGCTTTGACCAGTGGACCTCCCCACCCGGTTGTGTTAGGTCAGCCCATAGGTACACTTTGGAGCAACATCCGGGCCAGACCCACAGCAAGATCCCCTCCATGTAGACCCGACGCGTCCGTTTCCCCCCTCCAGGTGCCAGCGGCGGCGCCGTCTGTGAGGGGGCACACCCCGGACACGCGTGTCGGGCGTTTGCAACCGCCACAACACTTCCAGACTTGTGAGAGGCCTCCTACGCAAGATTTGGCAGCATGCTAGCCCCCGGAGGCCGCCGGCCACAGCCGTAGACGCGCGAAGGGCAATCCACGTAGAGGGAATTTTTCGGATACTTCTCCATCACCAAAAATTATGAAAAAAATACCATTGTTCCTATAGCACATGTGCCCACGTCGTGCAAAAAAACTCATGATTTTATCGCGCTCCGAGTATTTAGTAATATTGACGCCGCATCGTTACCGTAGAACGTCTACTACCGTGTCATCGCCGTCCGTGAGGGGGGGCTACACCCCGGAGACGCGTCCCGCCTCTTTGGACATGCCACCACACTACCCCGCATTTATGAGGGCCTGGTGCGACGCTCCGGTGGCATTGCTACCCCAGTGCCCCCGTCCCGCCTAAACCTGTAGCGTTTCACCACGGGATCTAGCCCTTTGACTTTGCACGGACGGGCTTTGACCAGTGGACCACCCCACCCGGTTGTGTTAGGTCAGCCCATAGGAACACTTTGGAGCAACATCCGGGCCAGACCCACAGCAAGATCCCCTCCGTGTAGACCCGACGCGTCTGTTTCCCCCCTCCAGGTGCCGGCGGCGGTGCCGTCCGTGAGGGGGGGCACACCCCGGACACGCGTGCCGGGCGTTTGCAACCGCCACAACACTTCCAGACTTGTGAGAGGCCGCCTACGCAAGATTTGGCGGCATGCTAGACCCCGGAGGCCGCCGGCCACAGCCGTAGACGCGCGAAGGGCAATCCGCGTAGAGGGAATTTTTCGGATACTTCTCCATCACCAAAAATTATGAAAAAATACCATCGTTCCTATAGCACATGTGCCCACGTCGTGCAAAAAAACTCATGATTTTATCGCGCTCCGAGTATTTAGTAATATTGACGCTGCATCGTTACCGCAGAACGTCTACTACTGTGTCATCGCCGTCCGTGAGGGGGAGCCACGCCCCGGAGACGCGTCCCGCCTCTTCGGACATGCCACCACACCACCCCGCATGTATGAGGGCCCGGTGCGATGCTCCGATGGCATTGCTACCCCCAGTGCCCCCGTCCCGCCTAAACCTGTAGCATTTGACCACGGGATCTAGCCCTTTGACTTTGCACGGACGGGCTTTGACCAGTGGACCTCCCCACCCGGTTGTGTTAGGTCAGCCCATAGGAACACTTTGGAGCAACATCCGGGCCAGACCCATAGCAAGATCCCCTCCGTGTAGACCCGACGCGTCCGTTTCCCCCCTCCAGGTGCCGGCGGAGGCGCCGTCCGTGAGGGGGGCACACCCCGGACACGCGTGCCGGGCGTTTGAAACCGCCACAACACTTCCAGACTTGTGAGAGGCCGCCTACGCAAGATTTGGCGGCATTCTAGCCCCCGGAGGCCGCCGGCCACAGCAGTAGACGCGCGAAGGGCAATCCGCGTATAGGGAATTTTTCGGATACTTCTCCATCACCAAAAAATATGAAAAAATACCATCGTTCCTATAGCACATGTGCCCACATCATGCAAAAAAACTCATGATTTTATCGCGCTCCGAGTATTTAGTAATATTGACGCCGCATCGTTACCGCAGAACGTCTACTACCGTGTCATCACCGTCCGTGAGGGGGAGCCACGCCCCGGAGACGCGTCCCGCCTCTTCGGACATGCCACCACACCACCCCGCATGTATGAGGGCCCGGTGCGACGCTCCGATGGCATTGCTACCCCAAGTGCCCTCGTCCCGCCTAAACCTGTAGCATTTGACCACGGGATCTAGCCCTTTGACTTTGCACGGACGGGTTTTGACCAGTGGACCTCCCCACCCGGTTGTGTTAGGTCAGCCCATAGGAACACTTTGGAGCAACATTCGGGCCAGACCCACAGCAAGATCCCCCTCCGTGTAGACCCGACGCGTCCGTTTCCCCCCTCCAGGTGCCGGCGGCGGCGCCGTCCGTGAGGGGGGGCACACTCCGGACACGCGTGTCGGGCGTTTACAACCGCCACAACACTTCCAGACTTGTGAGAGGCCGCCTACGCAAGATTTGGCGGCATGCTAGCCCCCGGAGGCCGCCGGCCACAGCCGTAGACGCGCGAAGGGCAATCCGCGTAGAGGGAATTTTTTGGATACTTCTCCATCACCAAAAATTATGAAAAAATACCATCATTCCTATAGCACATGTGCCCACGTCGTGCCAAAAAACTCATGATTTTATCGCGCTCCGAGTATTTTGTAATATTGACGCCGCATCGTTACCGCAGAACGTCTACTACCGTGTCATCGCCGTCCGTGAGGGGGGGCCACGCCCCGGAGACGCGTCCCGCCTCTTCGGACATGCCACCACACCACCACGCATGTATGAGGGCCCGGTGCGACGCTCCGATGGCATTGCTACCCCCAGTGCCCCCGTCCCGCCTAAACCTGTAGCATTTTACCACGGGATCTAGCCCTTTGACTTTGCACGGACGGGCTTTGACCAGTGGACCTCCCCACCCGGTTGTGTTAGGTCAGCCCATAGGAACACTTTGGAGCAACATCCGGGCCAGACCCACAGCAAGATCCCCTCCGTGTAGACCCGACGCGTCCGTTTCCCCCCTCCAGGTGCCGGCGGCGGCGCCGTCTGTGAGGGGTGCACACCCCGGACACGCTTGCCGGGCGTTTGCAACCGCCACAACACTTCCAGACTTGTGAGAGGCCGCCTACGCAAGATTTGGCAACATGCTAGCCCTCGGAGGCCGTCGGCCACAGCCGTAGACGCGCGAAGGGCAATCCGCGTAGAGGGAATTTTTCGGATACTTCTCCATCACCAAAAATTATGAAAAAATACCATCATTCCTATAGCACATGTGCCCACGTCGTGCAAAAAAACTCATGATTTTATCGCGCTCCGAGTATTTAGTAATATTGACGCCGCATCGTTACCTCAGAACGTCTACTACCGTGTCATCGGCGTCCGTGAGGGGGGGCCACACCCCGGAGACGCGTCCCGCCTCTTCAGACATGCCACCACACTACCCCGCATGTATGAGGGCCCGGTGCGACGCTCCGTTGGCATTGCTACCCCGGTGCCCCCGTCCCACCTAAACCTGTAGCGTTTCACCACGGGATCTAGCCCTTTGACTTTGCACGGGCGGGCTTTGACCAGTGGACCTCCCCACCCGGTTGTGTTAGGTCATTCCATAGGAACACTTTGGAGCAACATCCAGGCCATACCCACAGCAAGATCCCCTCCATGTAGCCCCGACGCGTCTGTTTCCCCCCTCCAGGTGCCGGCGGCGGCGCCGTCCATGAGGGGGGGCACACCCCGAACACGCGTGCCGGGTGTTTGCAACCGCCACAACACTTCCAGACTTGTGAGAGGCCGCCTACGCAAGATTTGGCGGCATGCTAGCCCCCGGAGGACGCCGGCCACAGCCGTAGACGCGCGAAGGGCAATCCGCGTAGAGGAAATTTTTCGGATACTTCTCCATCACCAAAAATTATGAAAAAATACCATCGCTCCTATAGCACATGTGCCCACGTCGTGCAAAAAAACTCATGATTTTATCGCACTCCGAGTATTTAGTAATATTGACGCCGCATCGTTACCGCAGAACGTCTACTACCGTGTCATCGCCGTCCGTGAGGGGGAGCCACGCCCCGGAGACGCGTCCCGCCTCTTCGAACATGACACCACACCACCCCGCATGTATGTGAGCCCGGTGCGACGCTCCGATGCCATTGCTACCCCCAGTGCCCCCGTCCCGCCTAAACCTGTAGCATTTGACCACGGGATCTAGCCCTTTGACTTTGCACACACGGGCTTTGACCAGTGGACCTCCCCACCCGGTTGTGTTAGGTCAGCCCATAGGAACACTTTGGAGCAACATCCGGGCCAGACCCACAGCAAGATCCCCTCCGTGTAGACCCGACGCGTCCGTTTTCCCCCTTCAGGTGCCGGCGGCGGCGCCGTCCGTGAGGGGGGGCACACCCCGGACACGTGTGCCGGGCGTTTGCAACCGCCACAACACTTCCAGACTTGTGGGAGGCCGCCTACGCAAGATTTGGCAGCATGCTAGCCCCCGGAGGCCGCCGGCCACAGCCGTAGACGCGCGAAGGGCAATCCGCGTAGAGGGAATTTTTCGGATACTTCTCCATCACCAAAAATTATGAAAAAATACCATTGTTCCTATAGCACATGTGCCCACGTCGTGCCAAAAAACTCATGATTTTATCGCGCTCCGAGTATTTAGTAATATTGACGCCGCATCGTTACCGAAGAATGTCTACTACCGTGTCATCATTGTCCGTGAGGGGGGGCCACACCCCCGAGACGCGTCCCCCCTCTTCGGACATGCCACCGCACTACCCCGCATGTTTGAGGGCCCGGTGCGACGCTCCGGTGGCATTGCTACCCCCCAGTGCCCCCGTCCCGCCTAAAAACCTGTAGTGTTTGACCACGGGATCTAGCCCTTTGACTTTGCACGGACGGGCTTTGACCAGTGGACCTCCCCACCCGGTTGTGTTAGGTCAGCCCATAGGAACACTTTGGAGCAACATCCGGGCCAGACCCACAGCAAAATCCCCTCCGTGTGGACCAGACGCGTCCGTTTCCCCCCTCCAGGTGCCGGCGGCGACGCCGTCCGTGAGGGGGGCACACACCGGACACGTGTGTCGGGCGTTTGCAATCGCCACAACACTTCCAGACTTGTGAGAGGCCGCCTACGCAGGATTTGGCGGCATGCTAGCCCCCGGAGGCCGCCGGCCACAGCCGTAGACGCGCGAAGGGCAATCCGCGTAGAGGGAATTTTTCGGATACTTCTCCATCACCAAAAATTATGAAAAAATACCATCATTCCTATAGCACATGTGCCCACGTCGTGCAAAAAAACTCATGATTTTATCGTGCTCCGAGTATTTAGTAATATTGACGCCGCATCGTTACCTCAGAACGTCTACTACCGTGTCATCGGCGTCCGTGAGGGGGGGCCACACCCCGGAGACGCGTCCCGCCTCTTCAGACATGCCACCACACTACCCCGCATGTATGAGGGCCCAGTGCGACGCTCCGTTGGCATTGCTACCTCGGTGCCCCCGTCCCACCTAAACCTGTAGCGTTTCACCACGGGATCTAGCCCTTTGACTTTGCACGGGCGGGCTTTGACCAGTGGACCTCCCCACCCGGTTGTGTTAGGTCATCCCATAGGAACACTTTGGAGCAACATCCAGGCCAGACCCACAGCAAGATCCCCTCCATGTAGCCCCGACGAGTCTGTTTCCCCCCTCCAGGTGCCGGCGGCGGCGCCGTCCATGAGGGGGGGCACACCCCGAACACGCGTGCCGGGTGTTTGCAACCGCCACAACACTTCCAGACTTGTGAGAGGCCGCCTACACAAGATTTGGCGGCATGCTAGCCCCCGGAGGACGCCGGCCACAGCCGTAGACGCGCGAAGGGCAATCCGCGTAGAGGAAATTTTTCGGATACTTCTCCATCACCAAAAATTATGAAAAAATACCATCGC
Source organism: Triticum dicoccoides (assembly GCF_002162155.2). Lineage (NCBI taxonomy): Eukaryota > Viridiplantae > Streptophyta > Magnoliopsida > Poales > Poaceae > Triticum > Triticum dicoccoides. The sequence continues at coordinate 565,584,882 of NC_041380.1, forward strand.
TCCTATAGCACATGTGCCCACGTCGTGCAAAAAAACTCATGATTTTATCGCACTCCGAGTATTTAGTAATATTGACGCCGCATCGTTACCGCAGAACGTCTACTACCGTGTCATCGCCGTCCGTGAGGGGGAGCCACGCCCCGGAGACGCGTCCCGCCTCTTCGAACATGACACCACACCACCCCGCATGTATGTGAGCCCGGTGCGACGCTCCGATGCCATTGCTACCCCCAGTGCCCCCGTCCCGCCTAAACCTGTAGCATTTGACCACGGGATCTAGCCCTTTGACTTTGCACACACGGGCTTTGACCAGTGGACCTCCCCACCCGGTTGTGTTAGGTCAGCCCATAGGAACACTTTGGAGCAACATCCGGGCCAGACCCACAGCAAGATCCCCTCCGTGTAGACCCGACGCGTCCGTTTTCCCCCTTCAGGTGCCGGCGGCGGCGCCGTCCGTGAGGGGGGGCACACCCCGGACACGTGTGCCGGGCGTTTGCAACCGCCACAACACTTCCAGACTTGTGGGAGGCCGCCTACGCAGGATTTGGCGGCATGCTAGCCCCCGGAGGCCGCCGGCCACAGCCGTAGACGCGCGAAGGGCAATCCGCGTAGAGGGAATTTTTCGGATACTTCTCCATCACCAAAAATTATGAAAAAATACCATCGTTCCTATAGCACATGTGCCCACGTCGTGCAAAAAAACTCATGATTTTATCGCGCTCCGAGTATTTAGTAATATTGACGCCGCATCGTTACCGCAGAACATCTACTACCGTGTCATCGCCGTCCGTGAGGGGGGGCCACGCCTCAGAGACGCGTCCCGCCTCTTCAGACATGCCACCGCACCACCCTGCATGTATGAGGGCCCGGTGCGACGCTTCGGTGGCATTGCTAACCCCCAGTGCCCCCGTCCCGCCTAAACCTATAGCGTTTGACCATGAGATCTAGCCCTTTGACTTTGCACGGACGGGCTTTGACCAGTGGACCTCCCCACCCGGTTGTGTTAGGTCAGCCCATAGGAACACTTTGGAGCAACATCCGGGCCAGACCACAGTAAGATCCCCTCCATGTAGACCCGACGCGTCCGTTTCCCCCCTCCAGGTGCCGGCGGCAGCGCCTTCCGTGAGGAGGGCACACCCCGGACACGCGTGCCGGGCGTTTGCAACCGCCACAACACTTCCAGACTTGTAAGAGGCCGCCTACGCAAGATTTGCGACATGCTAGCCCCTGGAGGCCGCCGGCCACAGCCGTAGACGCACGAAGGGCAATCCGCGTAGAGGGAATTTTTCGGATACTTCTCCATCACCAAAAATTATGAAAAAAATACCATCGTTCCTATAGCACATGTGCCCACGTCGTGCAAAAAAAATCATGATTTTAACGCGCTCCGAGTATTTAGTAATATTGACGCCGCATCGTTATCGGAGAACGAATACTACCGTGTCATCGCCGTCCGTGAGCGGGGGCCACGCCCCGGAGACGCGTCCCGCCTCTTTGGACATGCCACGACACCACCCCGCATGTATGAGGGCCCGGTGCGACACTCCGGTGGCATTGCTACCCCCCCAGTGCCCCCGTCCCGCCTAAACCTGTAGTGTTTGACCACGGGATCTAGCCCTTTGACTTTGCACGGGCGGGCTTTGACCAGTGGACCTCCCCACCTGGTTGTGTTAGGTCAGCCCATAGGAACACTTTGGAGCAACATCCGGGCCAGACCCACAGCAGGATCCCCTCCGTGTAGACCCGACGCGTCCGTTTCCCCCCTCCAGGTGCCAGCTGCGGCGCCGTCCGTGATGGGGGGCACACCCCGGACACGCGTGCCGGGCGTTTGCAACCGCCACAACACTTCCAGACTTGTGAGAGGCCGCCTACGCAAGATTTGGCGGCATGCTAGCCCCCGGAGGCCGCCGGCGACAGCCGTAGACGCACGAAGGGCAATCCGCGTAGAGGGAATTTTTAGGATACTTCTCCATCACCAAAAATTATGAAAAAATACCATCGTTCCTGTAGCACATGTGCCCGCGTCGTGCAAAAAAACTCATGATTTTATCGCGCTCCGAGTATTTAGTAATATTGACGCTGCATGGTTACCGCAGAACGTCTACTACCGTGTCATCGTCGTCCGTGAGGGGGGGGCCACGCCCCGGAAACGCGTCCCGCCTCTTCAGACATGCCACCACACCACCCCGCATGTATGAGGGCCCGGTGCGACGCTCCGGTGGCATTGCTACCCCCCAGTGCCCCCGTCCCGCCTAAACCTGTAGCGTTTGACCACGGGATCTAGTCCTTTGACTTTGCATGGATGGGCTTTGACCAGTGGGCGTCCCCACCCGGTTGTGTTAGGTCAGCCCATAGGAACACTTTGGAGCAACATCCGGGCCAAACCCACAGCAAGATCCCCTCCGTGTAGACCTGATGCGTCCGTTTCCCCCCTCCAGGTGCCGGCGGCGGCGCCGTCCGTGAGGGGGGAACACCCCGGACACGCGTGTCGGGCGTTTGCAACCGCCACAACACTTCCAGACTTGTGAGAGGCCGCCTATGCAAGATTTGGCGGCATGCTAGCCGCCGGCCACAGCCGTAGACGTGCGAAGGGCAATCCGCGTAGAGGGAATTTTTCGGATACTTCTCCATCACCAAAAATTATGAAAAAAATACCATTGTTCCTATAGCACATGTGCCCACGTCGTGCAGAAAAAATCATGATTTTATCGCGCTCCGAGTATTTAGTAATATTGACGCCGCATCGTTACCGCAGAACGTCTACTACCGTGTCATCGCCGTCCGTGAGGGGGGGCCACGACCCGGAGACGCATCCCGCCTCTTCGGACATGCCACCACACCACCCCGCATGTATGAGGGCCCGGTGCGACGCTCCGGTGGCATTGCTACCCCCCCATTGCCCCCGTCCCGCCTAAACCTATAGCGTTTGACCACGGGATCTAGCCCTTTGACTTTGCACGGACGGGCTTTGACCAGTGGACCTCCCCACCCGGTTGTGTTAGGTCAGCCCATAGGAACACTTTGGAGCAACATCCGGGCCAGACCCACAGCAAGATCCCCTCCGTGTAGACCCGACGCCTCCATTTCCCCCCTCCAGGTGCCGGCGGCGGCGCCGTCCATGAGGGGGGCACACCCCGGACACGCGTGCCGGGTGTTTGCAACCGCCACAACACTTCCAGACTTGTGAGAGGCCGCCTACGCAAGATTTGGCGGCATGCTAGCCCCCGGAGGCCGCCGGCCACAGCCGTAGACGCGCGAAGGGCAATCCGCGTAGAGGGAATTGTTCGGATACTTCTCCATCACCAAAAATTATGAAAAAAATACCATCGTTCCTATAGCACATGTGCCCACGTCGTGCAAAAAAACTCATGATTTTATCGCGCTCCGAGTATTTAGTAATATTGACGCCGCATCGTTACCGAAGAATGTCTACTACCGTGTCATCATCGTCCGTGAGGGGGGGCCACACCCCCGAGACGCGTCCCCCCTCTTCGGACATGCCACCGCACTACCCCGCATGTTTGAGGGCCCGGTGCGACGCTCCGGTGGCATTACTACCCCCCAGTGCCCCCGTCCCGCCTAAAAACCTGTAGTGTTTGACCACGGGATCTAGCCCTTTGACTTTGCACGGACGGGCTTTGACCAGTGGACCTCCCCACCCGGTTGTGTTAGGTCAGCCCATAGGAACACTTTGGAGCAACATCCGGGCCAGACCCACAGCAAAATCCCCTCCGTGTGGACCAGACGCGTCCGTTTCCCCCCTCCAGGTGCCGGCGGCGACGCCGTCCGTGAGGGGGGCACACCCCGGACACGTGTGTCGGGCGTTTGCAATCGCCACAACACTTCCAGACTTGTGAGAGGCCGCCTACGCAGGATTTGGCGGCATGCTAGCCCCCGGAGGCCGCCGGCCACAGCCGTAGACGCGCGAAGGGCAATCCGCGTAGAGGGAATTTTTCGGATAGTTCTCCATCACCAAAAATTATGAAAAAATACCATCGTTCCTATAGCACATGTGCCCACGTCGTGCAAAAAAACTCATGATTTATCGCGCTCCGAGTATTTAGTAATATTGACGCCGCATCGTTACCGCAGAACATCTACTACCGTGTCATCGCCGTTCGTGAGGGGGGCCACGCCTCAGAGACGCGTCCCGCCTCTTCAGACATGCCACGACACCACCCCGCATGTATGAGGGCCCGGTGCGACGCTCCGGTGGCATTGCTACCCCCCCCCCACTGCCCCCATCCCGCCTAAACCTGTAGCGTTTGACCACGGGATCTAGCCCTTTGACTTTGCACGGATGGGCTTTGACCAGTGGGCCTCCCCACCCGGTTGTGTTAGGTCAGCCCATAGGAACACTTTGGAGCAACATCCGGGCCAAACCCACAGCAAGATCCCCTCCGTGTAGACCCAATGCGTCCGTTTCCCCCCTCCAGGTGCCGGCGGCGGCGCCGTCCGTGAGGGGGGCACACCCCGGACATGCGTGCCAGGCGTTTGCAACCGCCACAACACTTCCAGACTTGTGAGAGGCCGCCTATGCAAGATTTGGCGGCATGCTAGCCGCCGGCCACAGCCGTAGACGCGCGAAGGGCAATCCGCGTAGAGGGAATTTTTCGGATACTTCTCCATCACCAAAAATTATGAAAAAAATACCATTGTTCCTATAGCACATGTTCCCACGTCGTGCAAAAAAAATCATGATTTTCTCGCGCTCCGAGTATTTAGTAATATTGACGCCGCATCGTTACCGCAGAACGTCTACTACCGTGTCATCGCCGTCCGTGAGGGGGGCCATGCCCTGGAGACGCGTCCCGCCTCTTCGGACATGCCACCACACCACCCCGCATGTATGAGGGCCCGGTGCGACGCTCCGATGCCATTGCTACCCCCAGTGCCCCCGTCCCGCCTAAACCTGTAGCATTTGACCACGGGATCTAGCCCTTTGACTTTGCACGGACGGGCTTTGACGAGTGGACCTCCCCACCCGGTTGTGTTAGGTCAGCCCATAGGAACACTTTGGAGAAACATCCGTGCCAGACCCACAGCAAGATCCCCTCCGTGTAGACCCGACGCGTCCGTTTCCCCCCTTCAGGTGCCGGCGGCGGCGCCGTCCGTGCGGGGGGCACACCCCGGACACGCATGCCGGGCGTTTGCAACCGCCACAACACTTCCAGACTTGTGAGAGGCCGCCTACGCAAGATTTGGCAGCATGCTAGCCCCCGGAGGCCGCCGGCCACAGCCGTAGACGCGCGAAGGGCAATCCGCGTAGAGGGAATTTTTCGGATACTTCTCCATCACCAAAAATTATGAAAAAATACCATCATTCCTATAGCACATGTGCCCACGTCGTGCAAAAAAACTCATGATTTTATCGCGCTCCGAGTATTTAGTAATATTGACGCCGCATCGTTACCGCAGAACGTCTACTACCGTGTCATCGCCGTCCGTGAGGGGGGGCCACGCCCCGGAGACGCGTCCCACCTCTTCGGACATGCCACCACACCACCCCGCATGTATGAGGGCCCGGTGCGACGCTCCGGTGGCATTGCTACCCCAGTGCCCCCGTCCCGCCTAAACCTGTAGCATTTGACCACGGGATCTAGCCCTTTGACTTTGCACGGACGGGCTTTGACCAGTGGACCTCCCCACCCGGTTGTGTTAGGTCAGCCCATAGGAACACTTTGGAGCAACATCCGGGCCAGACCCACAGCAAGATCCCCTCCGTGTAGACCCGACACGTCCGTTTCCCCCCTCCAGGTGCCGGTGGCGGCGCCGTCCATGAGGGGGGCACACCCCGGACACGCGTGCCGGGTGTTTGCAACCGCCACAACACTTCCAGACTTGTGAGAGGCCGCCTACGCAAGATTTGGCGGCATGCTAGCCCCCGGAGGCCGTCGGCCACAGCCGTAGACGCGTGAAGGGCAATCCGCGTAGAGGGAATTTTTCGGATACTTCTCCATCACCAAAAATTATGAAAAAATACCATCATTCCTATAGCACATGTGCCCACGTCGTGCAAAAGAACTCATGATTTATCGCGCTCCGAGTATTTAGTAATATTAACGCCGCATCGTTACCGCAGAACGTCTACTACCGTGTCATCGCCGTCCGTGAGGGGGGGCCACGCCCCGGAGACGCGTCCCGCCTCTTCGGACATGCCACCACACCACCCCGCATGTATGAGGGCCCGGTGCGACGCTCCGGTGGCATTGCTACCCCCCCCCCCACTGCCCCCATCCCGCCTAAACCTGTAGCGTTTGACCACGTGATCTAGCCCTTTGTCTTTGCACGGACGGGCTTTGACCAGTGGACCTCCCCATCCGGTTGTGTTAGGTCAGCCCATAGGAACACTTTGGAGCAACATCCGGGCCAGACCCACAGCAAGATCCCCTCCGTGTAGACCCGACACGTCCGTTTCCGCACTCCAGGTGCCGGCGGCGGCGCCGTCCATGAGGGGGGGCACACCCCGGACACGCGTGCCAGGCGTCTGCAACCGCCACAACACTTCCAGACTTGTGAGAGGCCGCCTACGCAAGATTTGGCGGCATGCTAGCCCCCGGAGGCCGCCGGCCACAGCCGTAGACGCGCGAAGGGCAATCCGTGTAGAGGGAATTTTTCGGATACTTCTCCATCACCAAAAATTATGAAAAAATACCTTCGTTCCTATAGCACATGTGCCCACATCGTGCAAAAAAACTCATGATTTTATCGCGCTCCGAGTATTTAGTAATATTGACGCCGCGTCGTTACCGCAGAACGTCTACTATCGTGTCATCGCCGTCCGTGAGGGGGGGCCACGCCCCGGAGATGCGTCCCGCCTCTTCGGACATGCCACCACACCACCCCGCATGTATGAGGGCCCGGTGCGACGCTCCGGTGGCATTGCTACCCCCAGTGCCCCCGTCCCGCCTAAACCTGTAGCGTTTGACCACGGGATCTAGCCCTTTGACTTTGCACGGACGGGCTTTGACCAGTGGACCTCCCCACCCGGTTGTGTTAGGTCAGCCCATAGGAACACTTTGGAGCAACATCCGGGCCAGACCCACAGCAAAATCCCCTCCGTGTAGACCAGACGCGTCCATTTCCCCCCTCCAGGTGCCGGCGGCGGCGCCGTCCGTGAGGGGGGCACACCCCGGACACGTGTGTGGGGCGTTTGCAATCGCCACAACACTTCCAGACTTGTGAGAGGCCGCCTACGCAGGATTTGGCGGCATGCTAGCCCCCGGAGGCCGCCGGCCACAGCCGTAGACGCACGAAGGGCAATCCGCGTAGAGGGAATTTTTCGGATACTTCTCCATCACCAAAAATTATGAAAAAATACCATCATTCCTATAGCACATGTGTCCATGTCGTGCAAAAAAACTCATGATTTTATCGCGCTCCGAGTATTTAGTAATATTGACGCCGCATCGTTACCGCAGAACGTCTACTACCGTGTCATCGCCGTCCGTGAGGGGGGGCCACGTCTCAGAGACGCGTCCCGCCTCTTCGGACATGCCACCACACCACCCTGCATGTATGAGGGCCCGGTGCGATGCTTCGGTGGCATTGCTACCCCCAGTGCCCCCGTCCCGCCTAAACCTATAGCGTTTGACCACGAGATCTAGCCCTTTGACTTTGCACGGACGGGCTTTGACCAGTGGACCTCCCCACCCGGTTGTGTTAGGTCAGCCCATAGGAACACTTTGGAGCAACATCCGGGCCAGATCCACAGCAAGATCCCCTCCATGTAGACCCGACGCGTCCGTTTCCCCCCTCCAGGTGCCGGCGGCGGCACCTTCCGTGAGGGGGGCACACCCCGGACACGCGTGCCGGGCGTTTGCAACCGCCACAACACTTCCAGACTTGTGAGAGGCCGCCTACGCAAGATTTGGCGGCATGCTAGCCCCCGGAGGCCGCCGGCCACAGCCGTAGACGCGCGAAGGGCAATCCGCGTAGAGGGCTCCATCACCAAAAATTATGAAAAGAATACCATCGTTTCTATAGCACATGTGCCTACGTCGTGCAAAAAAAATCATGATTTTAACGCGCTCCGAGTATTTAGTAATACTGACGCCGCATCGTTATCGCAGAACGAATACTACTGTGTCATCGCCGTCCGTGAGGGGGGGCCACGCCCCGGAGACGCGTCCCGCCTCTTCGGACATGCCACGACACCACCCCACATGTATGAGGGCCCGGTGCGACACTCCGGTGGCATTGCTACCCCCAGTGCCCCCGTCCCGCCTAAACCTGTAGTGTTTGACCACGGGATCTAGCCCTTTGACTTCGCACGGGCGGGCTTTGACCAGTGGACCTCCCCACCTGGTTGTGCTAGGTCAGCCCATAGGAACACTTTGGAGCAACATCCCGGCCAGACCCACAGCAGGATCCCCTCCGTTTAGACCCGACGCGTCCGTTTCCCCCCTCTAGGTGCCAGCGGCGGCGCCGTCCGTGAGGGGGGGCACCTCCCGGACACGCGTGCCGGGCGTTTGCAACCGCCACAACACTTGCAGACTTGTGAGAGGCCGCGTACGCAAGATTTGGTGGCATGCTAGCCCGCGGAGGCCGCCGGCCACTGTCGTAGACGCGCGAAGGGCAATCCGCGTAGAGGGAATTTTTCGGATACTTCTCCATCACCAAAAATTATGAAAAAATACCATCGTTCCTATAGCACATGTGCCCACGTCGTGCCAAAAAACTCATGATTTTATCGCGCTTCGAGTATTTAGTATTATTGACGCCGCATCGTTACCGCAGAACGTCTACTACCGTGTCATCGCCGTCCGTGAGGGGGGGCCACGCCCCGGAGACACGTCCCGCCTCTTCGGACATGCCACCACACCACCCCGCATGTATGAGGGTCCGGTGCGACGCTTTAGTGGCATTGCTACCCCTCCAATGCCCCCGTCCCGCCTAAACCTATAGCGTTTGACCACGGGATCTAGCCCTTTGACTTTACACGGACGGGCTTTGACCAGTGGACCTCCCCACCCGGTTGTGTTAGGTCAGCCCATAGGAACACTTTGGAGCAACATCCGGGCCAGACCCACAGCAAGATCCCGTCCGTGTAGACCCGACGCGTCCGTTTCCCCCCTCCAGGTGCCGGCGGCGGCGACGTCCGTGAGGGAGGGCACACCCTGGACACGCGTGCCAGGCGTTTGCAACCGCCACAACACTTGCAGACTTGTGAGAGGCCGCCTACGCAAGATTTGGCGGCATGCTAGCCCCCGGAGGCCGCCGGCCACAGCCGTAGACGCACGAAGGGCAATCCGCGTAGAGGGAATTTTTAGGATACTTCTCCATCACCAAAAATTATGAAAAAATACCATCGTTCCTATAGCACATGTGCCCACGTCGTGCAAAAAAACTCATGATTTTATCGCGCTCCGAGTATTTAGTAATATTGACGCCGCATCGTTACCGCAGAACGTCTACTACCGTGTCATCACCGTCCGTGAGGGGGGGGGGCACGCCCCGGAGACACGTCCCGCCTCTTCAGACATGCCACCACACCACCCCGCATGTATGAGGGCCCGATGCGACGCTCCGGTGGCATTGCTACCCCCAGTGCCCCCGTCCCGCCTAAACCTGTAGCGTTTGACCACGGGATCTAGCCCTTTGACTTTGCACTGATGGGCTTTGACCAGTGGGCCTCCCCACCCGGTTGTGTTAGGTCAGCCCATAGGAACACTTTGGAGCAACATCCGGGCCAAACCCACAGCAAGATCCCCTCCGTGTAGACCCAATGCGTCCGTTTCCCCCCTCCAGGTGCCGGCGGCGGCGCCGTCCGTGAGGGGGGCACACCCCGGACACGCGTGCCAGGCGTTTGCAACCACCACAACACTTCCAGACTTGTGAGAGGCCTCCTATGCAAGATTTGGCGGCATGCTAGCCGCCGGCCACAGCCGTAGACGCGCGAAGGGCAATCCGCGTCGAGGGAATTTTTCGGATACTTCTCCATCACCAAAAATTATGAAAAAAATACCATTGTTCCTATAGCACATGTTCCCACGTCGTGCAAAAAAAATCATGATTTTCTCGCGCTCCGAGTATTTAGTAATATTGACGCCGCATCGTTACCGCAGAACGTCTACTACCGTGTCATCGCCGTCCGTGAGGGGGGCCACGCCCCGGAGACGCGTCCCGCCTCTTCGGACATGCCACCACACCACCCCGCATGTATGAGGACCCGGTGCGACGCTCCGATGCCATTGCTACCCCCAGTGCCCCCGTCCCGCCTAAACCTGTAGCATTTGACCACGGGATCTAGCCCTTTGACTTTGCACGGACGGGCTTTGACGAGTGGACCTCCCCACCCGGTTGTGTTAGGTCAGCCCATAGGAACACTTTGGAGAAACATCCGTGCCAGACCCACAGCAAGATCCCCTCCGTGTAGACCCGACGCGTCCGTTTCCCCCCTTCAGGTGCCGGCGGCGGCGCCGTCCGTGAGGGGGGGCACACCCCGGACACGCGTGCCGGGCGTTTGCAACCGCCACAACACTTCCAGACTTGTGAGAGGCCGCCTACGCAAGATTTGGCGGCATGCTAGCCGCCGGCCACAGCCGTAGACGCGCGAAGGGCAATCCGCGTAGAGGGAATTTTTCGGATACTTCTCCATCACCAAAATTTATGAAAAAATACCATCATTCCTATAGCACATGTGCCCACGTCGTGCAAAAAAACTCATGATTTTATCGCGCTCCGAGTATTTAGTAATATTGACGCCGCATCGTTACCGCAGAACGTCTACTACCGTGTCATCGCCGTCCGTGAGGGGGGGCCACGCCCCGGAGACGCGTCCCGCCTCTTCGGACATGCCACCACACCACCCCGCATGTATGAGGGCCCGGTGCGACGCTCCGGTGGCATTGCTACCCCAGTGCCCCCGTCCCGCCTAAACCTGTAGCATTTGACCACGGGATCTAGCCCTTTGACTTTGCACGGATGGGCTTTGACCAGTGGACCTCCCCACCCGGTTGTGTTAGGTCAGCCCATAGGAACACTTTGGAGCAACATCCGGGCCAGACCCACAGCAAGATCCCCTCCGTGTAGACCCAACGCGTCCGTTTCCCCCCTCCAGGTGCCGGCGGCGGCACCGTCCATGAGGGGGGCACACCCCGGACACGCGTGCCGGGCGTTTGCAACCGCCACAACACTTCCAGACTTGTGAGAGGCCGCCTACGCAAGATTTGGCGGCATGCTAGCCCCCGGAGGCCGCCGGCCACAGCCGTAGACGCGTGAAGGGCAATCCGCGTAGAGGGAATTTTTCGGATACTTCTCCATCACCAAAAATTATGAAAAAATACCATCGTTCCTATAGCACATGTGCCCACGTCGTGCAAAAAAACTCATGATTTTATCGCGCTCCAAGTATTTAGTAATATTAACGCCACATCGTTACCGCAGAACATCTACTACCGTGTTATCGCCGTCCGTGAGGGGGGGCCACGCCCCGGAGACGTGTCCCGCCTCTTCGGACATGCCACCACACCACCCCGCATGTATGAGGGCCCGGTGCGACGCTCCGGTGGCATTGCTACCCCCCACTGCCCCCATCCCGCCTAAACCTGTAGCGTTTGACCACGGGATCTAGCCCTTTGTCTTTACACGGACGGGCTTTGACCAGTGGACCTCCCCATCCGGTTGTGTTAGGTCAGCCCATAGGAACACTTTGGAGCAACATCCGGGCCAGACCCACAGCAAGATCCCCTCCGTGTAGACCCGACGCGTCCGTTTCCGCCCTCCAGGTGCCGGCGGCGGCGCCGTCCGTGAGGGGGGGCACACCCCGGACACGCGTGCCAGGCGTCTGCAACCGCCACAACACTTCCAGACTTGTGAGAGGCCGCCTACACAAGATTTGGCGGCATGCTAGCCCCCGGAGGCCGCCGGCCACAGCCGTAGACGCGCGAAGGGCAATCCGCGTAGAGGGAATTTTTCGAATACTTCTACATCACCAAAAATTATGAAAAAATACCATAGTTCCTATAGCACATGTGCCCACGTCGTGCAAAAAAACTCATGATTTTATCGCGCTCTGAGTATTTAGTAATATTGACGCCGCATCGTTACCGCAGAACGTCTACTACCGTGTCATCGCCGTCCGTGAGGGGGGGGCCACGCCTCAGAGACGCATCCCGCCTTTTCAGACATGCCACCACACCACCCTGCATGTATGAGGGCCCGGTGCGACGCTTCGGTGGCATTGCTACCCCCCAGTGCCCCCGTCCCGCCTAAACCTATAGCGTTTGACCACGAGATCTAGCCCTTTGACTTTGCATGGACGGGCTTTGACCAGTGGACCTCCCCTCCCAGTTGTGTTAGGTCAGCCCATAGGAACACTTTGGAGCAACATCCGGGCCAGATCCACAGCAAGATCCCCTCCATGTAGACCCGACGTGTCCGTTTCCCCCCTCCAGGAGCCGCCAGCGGCGCCTTCCGTGAGGGGGGCACACCCCGGACACGCGTGCCGGGCGTTTGCAACCGCCACAACACTTCCAGACTTGTGAGAGGCCGCCTACGCAAGATTTGGCGGCATGCTAGCCCCCGGAGGCCGCCGGCCACAGCCGTAGATGCGCGAAGGGCAATCCGCGTAGAGGGAATTTTTCGGATACTTCTCCATCACCAAAAATTATGAAAAAAATATCATCGTTCCTATAGCACATGTGCCTACGTCGTGCAAAAAAATCATGATTTTAACGCGCTCCGAGTATTTAGTACTATTGACGCCGCATCGTTATCGCAGAACGAATACTACTGTGTCATCGCCGTGCGTGAGGGGGGGGCACGCCCCGGAGACGCGTCCTGCCTCTTCGGACATGCCACGACACCACCCCACATGTATGAGGGCCCGGTGCGACACTCCGGTGGCATTGCTACCCCCAGTGCCCCCGTCCCGCCTAAACCTGTAGTGTTTGACCACAGGATCTAGCCCTTTGACTTTGCACGGGCGGGCTTTTCCCAGTGGACCTCCCCACCTGGTTGTGTTAGGTCAGCCCATAGGAACACTTTGGAGCCACATCCGGGCTAGACCCACAGCAGGATCCCCTCCGTGTAGACCTGACGCATCCATTTCCCCCCTCTAGGTGCCAGCAGCGGCGCCGTCCGTGAGGGGGGGCACACCCCGGACACGCGTGCCGGGTGTTTGCAACCGCCAGAACACTTGCAGACTTGTGAGAGGCCGCCTACGCAAGATTTAGCGGCATGCTAGCCCCCGGAGGCCGCCGGCCATAGTCGTAGACGCGCGAAGGGCAATCCGCGTAGAGGGAATTTTTCGGATACTTCTCCATCACCAAAAATTATGAAAAAAAACCATCGTTCCTATAGCACATGTGCCCACGTCGTGCAAAAAAACTCATGATTTTATCGCGCTCCGAGTATTTAGTATTATTGACGCCGCATCGTTACCGCAGAACGTCTACTACCGTGTCATCGCCGTCCGTGAGGGGGGGCCACGCCCCGGAGACACGTCCCGCCTCTTCGGACATGCCACCACACCACCCCGCATGTATGAGGGTCCGGTGCGACGCTTTAGTGGCATTGCTACCCCTCCAATGCCCTCGTCCCGCCTAAACCTATAGCGTTTGACCACGGGATCTAGCCCTTTGACTTTACACGGACGGGCTTTGACCAGTGGACCTCCCCACCCGGTTGTGTTAGGTCAGCCCATAGGAACACTTTGGAGCAACATCCGGGCCAAACCCACAGCAAGATCCCCTCCGTGTAGACCCGACGCGTCCGTTTCCCCCCTCTAGGTGCCGGCGGCGGCGCCGTCCGTGAGGGAGGGCACACCCCGGACACGCGTGCCAGGCGTTTCAACCGTCACAACACTTCCAGACTTGTGAGAGGCCGCCTACGCAAGATTCGGCGGCATGCTAGCCCCCGGAGGCTGCCGGCCACAGCCGTAGACACACGAAGGGCAATCCGCGTAGAGGGAATTTTTAGGATACTTCTCCATCACCAAAAATTATGAAAAAATACCATCGTTCCTATAGCACAAGTGCCCACGTCGTGCAAAAAAACTCATGATTTTATCACGCTGCGAGTATTTAGTAATATTGACGCCGCATCGTTACCGCAGAACGTCTACTACCGTGTCATCGCCGTCCGTGAGGGGGGGGGGCACGCCCCGGAGACGCGTCCCGCCTCTTCAGACATGCCACCACACCACCCCGCATGTATGAGGGCCCGGTGCGATGCTCCGGTGGCATTACTACCCCCAGTGCCCCCGTCCCGCCTAAACCTGTAGCGTTTGACCACGAGATCTAGCCCTTTGACTTTGCACGGATGGGCTTTGACCAGTGGGCCTCCCCACCCGGTTGTGTTAGGTCAGCCCATAGGAACACTTTGGAGCAACATCCGGGCCAAACCCACAGCAAGATCCCCTCCGTGTAGACCCGATGCGTCCGTTTCCCCCCTCCAGGTGCCGGCGGCGGCGCCGTCCGTGAGGGGGGCACACCCCATACACGCGTGTCGGGCGTTTGCAACCGCCACAACACTTCCAGACTTGTGAGAGGCCGCCTATGCAAGATTTGGCGGCATGCTAGCCGCCGGCCACAGCCGTAGACACGCGAAGGGCAATCCGCGTAGAGGGAATTTTTCGGATACTTCTCCATCACCAAAAATTATGAAAAAGATACCATTGTTACTATAGCACATGTTCCCACGTCGTGCAAAAAAAAAATCATGATTTTATCGCGCTCCGAGTATTTAGTAATATTGACGCCGCATCGTTACCGCAGAACGTCTACTACCGTGTCATCGCCGTCCGTGAGGGGGGGCCACGCCCCAGAGACGCGTCCCGCCTCTTCGGACATGCCACCACACCACCCCGCATGTATGAGGGCCCGGTGCGACGCTCCGGTGGCATTGCTACCCCCCAGTGCCCCCGTCCCGCCTAAACCTGTAGCGTTTGACCACGGGATCTAGCCCTTTGACTTTGCACGGACGGGCTTTGACCAGTGGACCTCCCCACCCGGTTATGTTAGGTCAGCCCATAGGAACACTTTGGAGCAACATCCGGGCCAGACCCACAGCAAAATCCCCTTCGTGTAGACCAGACGCGTCCGTTTCCCCCCTCCAGGTGCCGGCGGCGACGCCGTCCGTGAGGGGGGCACACCCCGGACACGTGTGTCGGGCGTTTGCAATCGCCACAACACTTCCAGACTTGTGAGAGGCCGCCTACGCAGGATTTGGCGGCATGCTAGCCCCCGGAGGCCGTCGGCCACAGCGGTAGATGCGCGAAGGGCAATCCGCGTACAGGGAATTTTTCGGATACTTCACCATCACCAAAAATTATGAAAAAATACCATCGTTCCTATAGCACATGTGCCCACGTCGTGCAAAAAAACTCATGATTTTATCGCGCTTCGAGTATTTAGTAATACTGACGCCGCATCGTTACCGCACAACGTCTACTATCGTGTCATCGCCGTCCGTGAGGGGGGCCATGCCTCAGAGACGCGTCCCGCCTCTTCGGACATGCCACCACACCACCCGGCATGTATGAGGGCCCGGTGCGACGCTTCGGTGGCATTGCTACCCCCAGTGCCCCCGTCCCGCCTAAACCTATAGAGTTTGACCACGAGATCTAGCCCTTTGACTTTGCACGGACGGGCTTTGACCAGTGGACCTCCCCACCCGGTTGTGTTAGGTCAGCCCATAGGAACACTTTGGAGCAACATCCGGGCCAGATCCACAGCAAGATCCCCTCCATGTAGACCCGACGCGTCCGTTTCCCCCCTCCAGGTGCCGGCGGCGGCGCCTTCCGTGAGGGGGGCACACCCCGGACACGCGTGTCGGGCGTTTGCAACCGCCACAACACTTCCAGACTTGTGAGAGGCCGCCTACGCAAGATTTGGCGGCATGCTAGCCCCCGGAGGCCGCCGGCCACAGCCGTAGACGCGCGAAGGGCAATCCGCGTAGAGGGAATTTTTTGGATACTTCTCCATCACCAAAAATTATGAAAAAAATACCATCGTTCCTATAGCACATGTGCCTACGTCGTGCAAAAATATCATGATTTTAACGCGCTCCGAGTATTTTGTAATATTGACGCCGCATCGTTATCGCAGAACGAATACTACTGTGTCATCGCCGTCCGTGAGGGGGGGCCACACCCCGGAGACGCTTCCCGCCTCTTCGGACATGCCACGACACCACCCCACATGTATGAGGGCCCGGTGCGACACTCCGGTGGCATTGCTACCCCCAGTGCCCCCGTCCCGCCTAAACCTGTAGTGTTTGACCACGGGATCTAGCCCTTTGACTTTGCACGGGCGGGCTTTGACCAGTGGACCTCCCCACCCAGTTATGTTAGGTCAGCCCATAGGAACACTTCAGAGCAACATCCGGGCCAGACCCAC
Source organism: Triticum dicoccoides (assembly GCF_002162155.2). Lineage (NCBI taxonomy): Eukaryota > Viridiplantae > Streptophyta > Magnoliopsida > Poales > Poaceae > Triticum > Triticum dicoccoides. The sequence goes on from NC_041380.1 coordinate 565,601,225, forward strand.
AGCAAAATCCCCTCCGTGTAGACCAGACGCGTCCGTTTCCCCCCTCCAGGTGCCGGCGGCGGCGCCGTCCGTGAGGGGGGGCACACCCCGGACACGCGTGCCGGGCGTTTGCAACCGCCACAACACTTGCAGACTTGTGAGAGGCCGCCTACCCAAGATTTGGCGGCATGCTAGCCCCCGGAGGCCGCCGGCCACAGTCGTAGACGCGCGAAGGGCAATCCGCGTAGAGGGAATTTTTCGGATACTTCTCCATCACCAAAAATTATGAAAAAGATACCATTGTTCCTATAGCACATGTTCCCACGTCGTGCAAAAAAAATCATGATTTTATCGCGCTCCGAGTATTTAGTAATATTGACGCCGCATCGTTACCGCAGAACGTCTACTACCGTGTCATCGCCGTCCGTGAGGGGGGGCCACGCCCCAGAGACGCGTCCCGCCTCTTCGGACATGCCACCACACCACCCCGCATGTATGAGGGCCCGGTGCGACGCTCCGGTGGCATTGCTACCCCCCAGTGCCCCCGTCCCGCCTAAACCTGTAGCGTTTGACCACGGGATCTAGCCCTTTGACTTTGCACGGACGGGCTTTGACCAGTGGACCTCCCTACCCAGTTATGTTAGGTCAGCCCATAGGAACACTTCGGAGCAACATCCGGGCCAGACCCACAGCAAAATCCCCTCCGTGTAGACCAGACGCGTCCGTTTCCCCCCTCCAGGTGCCGGCGGCGACGCCGTCCGTGAGGGGGGCACACCCCGGACACGTGTGTTGGGCGTTTGCAATCGCCACAACACTTCCAGACTTGTGAGAGGCCGCCTACGCAGGATTTGGCGGCATGCTAGCCCCCGGAGGCCGTCGGCCACAGCCGTAGATGCGCGAAGGGCAATCCGCGTACAGGGAATTTTTCGGATACTTCTCCATCACCAAAAATTATGAAAAAATACCACCGTTCCTATAGCACATGTGCCCACGTCGTGCAAAAAAACTCATGATTTTATCGCGCTCCGAGTATTTAGTAATATTGACGCCGCATCGTTACCGCACAACGTCTACTATCGTGTCATCGCCGTCCGTGAGGGGGGCCACACCTCAGAGACGCGTCCCGCCTCTTCGGACATGCCACCACACCACCCTGCATGTATGAGGGCTCGATGCGACGCTTCGGTGGCATTGCTACCCCCAGTGCCCCCGTCCCGCCTAAACCTATAGAGTTTGACCACGAGATCTAGCCCTTTGACTTTGCACGGACGGGCTTTGACCAGTGGACCTCCCCACCCGGTTGTGTTAGGTCAGCCCATAGGAACACTTTGGAGCAACATCTGGGCCAGATCCACAGCAAGATCCCCTCCATGTAGACCCGACGCGTCCGTTTCCCCCCTCCAGGTGCCGCCGGCGGCGCCTTCCGTGAGGGGGGCACACCCCGGACACGCGTGCCGGGCGTTTGCAACCGCCACAACACTTCCAGACTTGTGAGAGGCCACCTACGCAAGATTTGGCGGCATGCTAGCCCCCGGAGGCCGCCGGCCACAGCCGTAGACGCGCGAAGGGCAATTCGCGTAGAGGGAATTTTTTGGATACTTCTCCATCACCAAAAATTATGAAAAAAATACCATCGTTCCTATAGCACATGTGCCTACGTCGTGCAAAAAAATCATGATTTTAACGCGCTCCGAGTATTTAGTAATATTGACGTCGCATCGTTATCGCAGAACGAATACTACTGTGTCATCGCCGTCCGTGAGGGGGGGGCACACCCCGGAGACGCGTCCCGCCTCTTCGGACATGCCACGACACCACCCCACATGTATGAGGGCCCGGTGCGACACTCCGGTGGCATTGCTACCCCCAGTGCCCCCGTCCCGCCTAAACCTGTAGTGTTTGACCACGGGATCTAGCCCTTTGACTTTGCACGGGCGGGCTTTGACCAGTGGACCTCCCCACCTGGTTGTGTTAGGTCAGCCCATAGGAACACTTTGGAGCAACATCCGGGCCAGACCCACAGCAGGATCCCCTCCGTGTAGACCCGACGCGTCCGTTTCCCCCCTCTAGGTGCCAGCGGCGGCGCCGTCCGTGAGGGGGGGCACACCCCGGACACGCGTGCCGGGCGTTTGCAACCGCCACAACACTTGCAGACTTGTGAGAGGCCGCCTACGCAAGATTTGGCGGCATGCTAACCCCCGGAGGCCGCCGACCACAGTCGTAGACGCGCGAAGGGCAATCCGCGTAGACGGAATTTTTCGGATACTTCTCCATCACCAAAAATTATGAAAAAATACCATCGTTCCTATAGCACATGTGCCCAGGTCATGCAAAAAAACTCATGATTTTATCACGCACCGAGTATTTAGTATTATTGACGCCGCATCGTTACCGCAGAACGTCTCCTACCGTGTCATCGCCGTCCGTGAGGGGGAGCCACGCCCCGGAGACACGTCCCGCCTCTTCGGACATGCCACCACACCACCCCGCATGTATGAGGGTCTGGTGCGACGCTTTAGTGGCATTGCTACCCCTCCAATGCCCCCGTCCCGCCTAAACCTATAGCGTTTGACCACGGGATCTAGCCCTTTGACTTTACACGGACGGGCTTTGACCAGTGGACCTCCCCACCCGGTTGTGTTAGGTCAGCCCATAGGAACACTTTGGAGCAACATCCGGGCCAGACCCACAGCAAGATCCCCTCCTTGTAGACCGACGCGTCCGTTTCCCCCCTCCAGGTGCCGGCGGCGGCGCCGTCTGTGAGGGAGGGCACACCCCGGACACGCGTGCCAGGCGTTTGCAACCGCCACAACACTTCCAGGCTTGTGAGAGGCCGCCTACGCAAGATTTGGCGGCATGCTAGCCCCCGGAGGCCGCCGGCCACAGCCGTAGACGCACGAAGGGCAATCCGCGTAGAGGGAATTTTTAGGATACTTCTGCATCACCAAAAATTATGAAAAAATAGCATCGTTCCTATAGCACATGTGCCCACGTCGTGCAAAAAAACTCATGATTTTATCACGCTCCGAGTATTTAGTAATATTGACGCCGCATCGTTACCGCAAAATGTCTACTACCGTGTCATCGCCGTCCATGAGGGGGGGGGGGCACGCCCCGGAGACGCGTCCCGCCTCTTCAGACATGCCACCACACCACCCCGCATGTATGAGGGCCCGGTGCGACGCTCCGGTGGCATTGCTACCCCCAGTGCCCCCGTCCCGCCTAAACCTGTAGCGTTTGACCACGGGATCTAGCCCTTTGACTTTGCACGGATGGGCTTTGACCAGTGGGCCTCCCCACCCGGTTGTGTTCGGTCAGCCCATAGGAACACTTTGGAGCAACATCCGGGCCAAACCCACAGCAAGATCCCCTCCGTGTAGACCCGATGCGTCCGTTTCCCCCCTCCAGGTGCCGGCGGCGGCGCCGTCCGTGAGGGGGGCACACCCCGGACACGCGTGCCGGGCGTTTGCAACCGCCACAACACTTCCAGACTTGTGAGAGGCCGCCTATGCAAGATTTGGCGGCATGCTAGCCCCCGGAGGCCGCCGGCCACAGTCGTAGACGCGCGAAGGGCAATCCGCGTAGAGGGAATTTTTCGGATACTTCTCCATCACCAAAAATTATGAAAAAATACCATCGTTCCTATAGCACATGTGCCCAGGTCGTGCAAAAAAACTCATGATTTTATCGCGCACCGAGTATTTAGTATTATTGACGCCGCATCGTTACCGCACAACGTCTACTACCGTGTCACCGCCGTCCGTGAGGGGGAGCCTCGCCCCGGAGACACGTCCCGCCTCTTCGGACATGCCACCACACCACCCCGCATGTATGAGGGTCCGGTGCGATGCTTTAGTGGCATTGCTACCCCTCCAATGCCCCCGTCCCGCCTAAACCTATAGCGTTTGACCACGGGATCTAGCCCTTTGACTTTACACGGACGGGCTTTGACCAGTGGACCTCCCCACCCGGTTGTGTTAGGTCAGCCCATAGGAACACTTTGGAGCAACATCCGGGCCAGACCCACAGCAAGATCCCCTCCGTGTAGACCCGACGCGTCCGTTTCCCCCCTCCAGGTGCCGGCGGCGGCGCCGTCCGTGAGGGAGGGCACACCCCGGACACGCGTGTCAGGCGTTTGCAACCGCCACAACACTTCCAGACTTGTGAGAGGCTGCCTACGCAAGATTTGGCGGCATGCTAGCCCCCGGAGGCCGCCGGCCACAGCCGTAGACGCACGAAGGGCAATCCGCGTAGAGGGAATTTTTAGGATACTTCTGCATCACCAAAAATTATGAAAAAATACCATCGTTCCTATAGCACATGTGCCCACGTCGTGCAAAAAAACTCATGATTTTATCATTTTCCGAGTATTTAGTAATATTGAAGCCGCATCGTTACCGCAGAATGTCTACTACCGTGTCATCGCCGTCCATGAGGGGGGGGGCACGCCCCGGAGACGCGTCCCGCCTCTTCAGACATGCCACCACACCACCCCGCATGTATGAGGGCCCGGTGCGACGCTCCGGTGGCATTGCTACCCCCTAGTGCCCCCGTCCCGCCTAATCCTGTAGCGTTTGACCACGGGATCTAGCCCTTTGACTTTGCACGGATGGGCTTTGACTAGTGGGCCTCCCCACCCGGTTGTGTTAGGTCAGCCCATAGGAACACTTTGGAGCAACATCCGGGCCAAACCCACAGCAAGATCCCCTCCGTGTAGACCCGATGCGTCCGTTTCCCCCCTCCAGGTGCCGGCGGCGGCGCCGTCCGTGAGGGGGGCACACCCCGGACACGCGTGCCGGGCGTTTGCAACCGCCACAACACTTCCAGACTTGTGAGAGGCCGCCTATGCAAGATTTGGCGGCATGCTAGCCGCCGGCCACAGCCGTAGACGCGCGAAGGGCAATCCGCGTAGAGGGAATTTTTCGGATACTTCTCCGTCACCAAAAATTATGAAAAAAATACAAGTGTTCCTATAGCACATGTTCCCACGTCGTGCAAAAAAAAAATCATGATTTTATCGCGCTCCGAGTATTTAGTAATATTGACGCCGCATCGTTACCGCAGAACGTCTACTACCGTGTCATCGCCGTCCGTGAGGGGGGGCCACGCCCCGGAGATGCGTCCCGCCTCTTCGGACATGCGACCACACCACCCCGCATGTATGAGGGCCCGGTGCGACGCTCCGGTGGCATTGCTACCCCCAGTGCCCCCGTCCGGCCTAAACCTGTAGCGTTTGACCACGGGATCTAGCCCTTTGACTTTGCACAGACGGGCTTTGACCAGTGGACCTCCCCACCCGGTTGTGTTAGGTCAGCCGATAGGAACACTTTGGAGCAACATCCGGGCCAGACCCACAGCAAAATCTCCTCCGTGTAGACCAGACGCGTCCGTTTCCCCCCTCCAGGTGCCGGCGGCGGCGCCGTCCGTGAGGGGGGCACACCCCGGACACGTGTGTCGGGCGTTTGCAATCGCCACAACACTTCCAGACTTGTGAGAGGCCGCCTGCGCAGGATTTGGCGGCACGCTAGCCCCCGGAGGCCGCCGGCCACAGCCGTAGACGCGCGAAGGGCAATCCGCGTAGAGGGAATTTTTCGGATACTTCTCCATCACCAAAAATTATGAAAAAATACCATCGTTCCTATAGCACATGTGCCCACGTCGTGCAAAAAAACTCATGATTTTATCGCGCTCCGAGTATTTAGTAATATTGACGCCGCATCGTTACCGCAGAACGTCTACTACCGTCTCATCGCCGTCCGTGAGGGGGGGCCATGCCTCAGAGATGCGTCCTGCCTCTTCGGACATGCCACCACACCACCCTGCATGTATGAGGGCCCGGTGCGACGCTTCGGTGGCATTGCTACCCCCAGTGCCCCCGTCCCGCCTAAACCTATAGCGTTTGACCATGAGATCTAGCCCTTTGACTTTGCACGGACGGGCTTTGACCTGTGGACCTCCCCACCCGGTTGTGTTAGGTCAGCCCATAGGAACACTTTGGAGCAACATCCGGGCCAGACCCACAGCAAGATCCCCTCCATGTAGACCCGACGCGTCCGTTTCCCCCCTCCAGGTGCCGGCGGCGGCGCCTTCCGTGAGGGGGGCACACCACGGACACGCGTGCCGGGTGTTTGCAACCGCCACAACACTTCCAGACTTGTGAGAGGCCGCCTACGCAAGATTTGGCGGCATGTTAGCCCCCGGAGGCCGCCGGCCACAGCCGTACACGCGCGAAGGGCAATCCGCGTAGAGGGATTTTTTCGGATACTTCTCCATCACCAAAAATTATGAAAAAAATACCATCGTTCCTATAGCACATGTGCCCACGTCGTGCAAAAAAAATCATGATTTTAACGCGCTCCGAGTATTTAGTAATATTGACGCCGCATCGATATCGCAGAACGAATACTACTGTGTCATCGCCGTCCGTGAGGGGGGGCACGCCCCGGAGACGCATCCCGCCTCTTCGGACATGCCACGACACCACCCCGCATGTATGAGGGCCCGGTGCGACACTCCGGTGGCATTGCTACCCCCAGTGCCCCCGTCCCGCCTAAACCTGTAGTGTTTGACCACGGGATCTAGCCCTTTGACTTTGCAAGGGCGGGCTTTGACCAGTGGACCTCCCCACCTGGTTATGTTAGGTCAGCCCATAGGAACACTTTGGAGCAACATCCGGGCCAGACCCACAGCAGGATCCCCTCCGTGTAGACCCGACGCGTCCGTTTCCCCCCTCCGGGTGCCAGCGGCGGTGCCGTCCGTGAGGGGGGGCACACCCCGGACACGCGTGCCGGGCGTTTGCAACCGCCACAACACTTCCAGACTTGTGAGAGGCTGCCTACGCAAGATTTGGCGGCATGCTAGCCCCCGGAGGCCGCCGGCCACAGTCGTAGACGCGCGAAGGGCAATCCGCGTAGAGGGAATTTTTCGGATACTTCTCCATCACCAAAAATTATGAAAAAATACCATCGTTCCTATAGCACATGTGCCCACGTCGTGCAAAAAAACTCATGATTTTATCGCGCTCCGAGTATTTAGTATTATTGACGCCGCATCGTTACCGCAGAACGTCTACTACCGTGTCATCGCCGTCCGTGAGGGGGGGCCACGCCCCGGAGACACGTCCCGCCTCTCCGGACATGCCACCACACCACCCCGCATGTATGAGGGTCCGGTGCGACACTTTAGTGGCATTGCTACCCCTCCAATGCCCCCGTCCCGCCTAAACCTATAGCGTTTGACCACGGGATCTAGCCCTTTGACTTTACACGGACGGGCTTTGACCAGTGGACCTCCCCACCCGGTTGTGTTAGGTCAGCCCATAGGAACACTTTGGAGCAACATCCGGGCCAGACCCACGGCAAGATCCCCTCCGTGTAGACCCGACGCGTCCGTTTCCCCCCTCCAGGTGCCGGCGGCGGCGCCGTCCGTGAGGGAGGGCACACCCTGGACACGCGTGCCGGGCGTTTGCAACCGCCACAACACTTCCAGACTTGTGAGAGGCCGCCTACGCAAGATTTGGCGGCATGCTAGCCCCCGGAGGCCGCCGGCCACAGCCGTAGACGCACGAAGGGCAATCCGCGTAGAGGGAATTTTTAGGATACTTCTCCATCACCAAAAATTATGAAAAAATACCATCGTTCCTATAGCACATGTGCCCACGTCGTGCAAAAAAACTCATGATTTTATCGCGCTCCGAGTATTTAGTAATATTGACGCCGCATCGTTACCGCAGAACGTCTACTACCGTGTCATCGCCGTCCGTGAGGGGGGGGGGCACGCCTCAGAGACGCGTCCCGCCTCTTCAGACATGCCAGCACACCACCCCGCATGTATGAGGGCCCGGTGCGACGCTCCGGTGGCATTGCTACTGTTGGAAATATGCCCTAGAGGCAATAATAAAAGTATTATTATTATATTTCCTTGTTCATGATAATTGTCTTTTATTCATGCTATAACTGTATTATCCAGAAATCGTAATACACGTGTGAATACATAGACCACAATATGTCCCTAGTGAGCCTCTAGTTGACTAGCTCGTTGTGGTCAACAGATAGTCATGGTTTCCTGGCTATGGACATTGGATGTCGTTGATAACGGGATCACATCATTAGGAGAATGATGTGATGGACAAGACCCAATCCTAAGACTAGCACAAAAGATCGTGTAGTTCATTTGCTAGAGCTTTGCCAATGTCAAGTATCTCTTCCTTCGACCATGAGAGCGTGTAACTCCTGGATACCGTAGGAGTGCTTTGGGTGTATCAAACGTCACAACGTAACTGGGTGACTATAAAGGTGCACTACAGGTATCTCCGAAAGTATCTATTGTTTTATGCGGATCGAGACTGGGATTTGTCACTCCGTGTAAACGGAGAGGTATCTTTGGGCCCACTCGGTAGGACATCATCATATGCGCAATGTGACCAAGGAGTTGATCACGGGATGATGTGTTACGGAACGAGTAAAGTGACTTGCCGGTAACGAGATTGAACAAGGTATTGGATACCGACGATCGAATCTCGGGCAAGTAACATACCGATAGACAAAGGGAATTGAATACGGGATTGATTAAGTCCTTGACATCGTGGTTCATCCGATGAGATCATCGTGGAACATGTGGGAGCCATCATGGGTATCCAGATCCCGCTGTTGGTTATTGACCGGAGAACGTCTCGGTCATGTCTACATGTCTCCCGAACCCGTAGGGTCTACACACTTAAGGTTCGATGACGCTAGGGTTATAAAGGAAGTTTGTATGTGGTTACCGAATGTTGTTCGGAGTCCCGGATGAGATCCTGGACGTCACGAGGAGTTCCGGAATGGTCCGGAGGTAAATATTTATATATGGGAAGTCCTATTTTGGCCACTGGAAAATGTTCGGGATTTTTCGGTATTGTACCGGGAAGGTTCTAGAAGGTTCCGGAGTGGGGCCCACCTGCATGGGGGGACCCACATGGACGTGGGTAGTGGGGGCAAGGCCCCACACCCCTGGTCAAGGCGCACCAAGATCCCCCCTTAGAAGGAATAAGATCATATCCCGAAGGGATAAGATCAAGATCCCTAAAAAGTGGGGATAACAATCGGTGGGGAAGGAAATAGTGAGATTTCTTTCCTCCCACCTTGGCCAACGCCCCAATGGACTTGGAGGGCAAGAAACCAGCCCCTCCACCCCTATATATAGTGGGGAGGCGCATGGGAGCTATACACGAAGTTCTGGTGCAGCCCTCCCCCTCTCACAAGTACTCCTCCTCTCCCGCGGTGCTTGGCGAAGCCCTGCAGGATTGCCACGCTCCTCCACCACCACCACGCCGTTGTGCTGCTGCTGGATGGAGTCTTCCTCAACCTCTCCCTCTCTCCTTACTGGATCAAGGCTTGGGAGACGTCACCGGGCTGTATGTGTGTTGAATGCGGAGGTGCCGTGCGTTCGGCACTTGATCATCGGTGATTTGAATCACGACGAGTACGACTCCATCAACCCCGTTCACTTGAACGCTTCCGCTTAGCGATCTACAAGGGTATGTAGATGCACTCTCTTTCTACTCGTTGCTGGTCTCTCCATAGATAGATCTTGGTGACACGTAGGAAAATTTTGAATTTCTGCTACGTTCCCCAACAGTGGTATCAGAGCCAGGTTTATTGCGTAGATTCTTTGCACGAGTAGAACACAAAGTAGTTGTGGGCGTTGATGTTGTTCAATATGCTTACCGTTACTAGTCCAATCTTGTTTCGACGGTATTGTGGGATGAAGCGGCCCGGACCGACCTTACACGTACTCTTACGTGAGACAGGTTCCACCGATTGACATGCACTTGGTGCATAAGGTGGCTACCGGGTGCCAGTCTCTCCCACTTTAGTCGGAACGGATTCAATGAAAAGGGTCCTTATGAAGGGTAAATAGCAATTGGCATATCACGTTGTGGTCTTGCGTAGGTAAGAAACGTTCTTGCTAGAAACCCATAGCAGCCACGTAAAACATGCAACAACAATTAGAGGACGTCTAACTTGTTTTTGCAGGGTATGCTATGTGATGTGATATGGCCAAGAAGAATGTGATGAATGATATGTGATGTATGAGATTGATCATGTTCTTGTAATAGGATTCACGACTTGCATGTCGATGAGTATGACAACCGGCAGGAGCCATAGGAGTTGTCTTTATTTATTGTATGACCTGCGTGTCATTGAAGAACGCCATGTAAACTACTTTACTTTATTGCTAAACGTGTTAGTCATAGAAGTAGAAGTAGTCGTTGGCGTGACAACTTCATGAAGACACGATGATGGAGATCATGATGATGGAGATCATGGTGTCGTGCCGGTGACGATGATGATCATGGAGCCCCGAAGATGAAGATCAAAAGGAGCAAAATGATATTGGCCATATCATGTCACTATTTGATTGCATGTGATGTTTATCATGTTTATGCATCTTGTTTGCTTAGGACGACGGTAGTAAATAAGATGATCCCTTACAAAATTTCAAGAAGTGTTCTCCCCTAACTGTGCACCGTTGCTACAGTTCGTCGCTTCTAAGCACCACGTGATGATCGGGTGTGATGGATTCTTACGTTCACATACAACGGGTGTAAGACAGTTTCACACAGCAAAAACACTTAGGGTTAACTTGACGAGCCTAGCATGTGCAGACATGGCCTCGGAACACGGAGACCGAAAGGTCGAGCATGAGTCGTATGGTAGATACGATCAACATGAAGATGTTCACCGATGATGACTAGTCCGTCTCACGTGATGATCGGACACGGCCTAGTTGACTCGGATCATGTGATCACTTAGATGACCAGAGGGATGTCTATCTAAGTGGGAGTTCATAAGATGAACTTAATTATCCTGAACATAGTCAAAAGACCTTTTGCAAATTATGTCGTAAGCTCGCGCTTTAGTTCCACTGTTTAGATATGTTCCTAGAGAAAATATAGTTGAAAGTTGATAGTAGCGATTATGCGATCAGTAGAAAGCTTATGTCCTTAATGCACCGCTCAGTGTGCTGAACCCCAACGTCGTTTGTCGATGTTGCGAACATCGGACATACACGTTTTGATAACTACGTGATAGTTCAATTAAATGGTTTAAGTAGAGGCATCAAAGACGTTTTCGAAACGTCGCGGAACATATGAGATGTTTCGAGGGCTGAAATTGGGATTTCAGGCTCGTGCCCACGTGAAGAGGTATAAGACCTCCGACGATTTTCTTAGCCTGCAAACTAAGGGAGAAAAGCTCAATCGTTGAGCTTGTGCTCAGATTGTCTGAGCACAACAATCACTTGAATCGAGTGGGAGTTGATCCTCCAGATGAGATAGTGATGTTTCCCCAAAGTCATTGCCACCAAGCTGCTAGAGCTTCGTGATTAACTATAACATATCAGGGATAGATATGATGATCCTTGAAATATTCATGATGTTTGACATTGCGAAAGTAGAAATCAAGAAGGAGCATCAATTGTTGATGGTTGGTGAAACCACTAGTTTCAAGAAGGTCAAGGGAACAAAGGGATACTTCATGAAACGGCAATTCAGCTGCTGCTCTAGTGAAGAAACCCAAGGTTGAACCCAAACCCGAGACTAAGTGCTTCTGTAATAAGGGGAACAACCACTGGAGCAGCATTACCCTAGATACTTGGTAGATGAGAAGGCTGGCAAGGTCGATAGAAGTATATTGGATATACATTATGTTAATGTGTACTTTACTAGTACTCCTAGTAGCACCAGGGTATTGGATACCGGTTCGGTTGCTAAGTGTTAGTAACTCGAAATAAAATCTACGGAATAAACGGAGACTAGCTAAAGGTGAGCTGACGATATATGTTGGAAGTGTTTCCAAGGTTGATATGATCAAGCATCGCACGCTCCCTCTACCACCGAGATTGGTGTTTGCGTTGAGCATAGACATGATTGGATTATGTCTACGGTTATTCATTTAAGGAGAATAATGGTTACTCTATTTTTGAATAATACCTTCAATGGTCTTGCACCTAAAGGAATGGTTTATTGAATCTCGGTCGTAGTGATACACATTTTCATGCCAAAAGATATAAGATAGTAATGATAGTACCACTTACTTGTGGCACTGCCATGTAAGTCATAATGGTATAAAACGCATGAAGAAGCTCCATGTTGATGGATGTTTGGACTCACTCGTTTTTGAAAAGTTTGAGACATGCGAACCATGTCTATTGGTGTATATGCATGAAGAAACTCCATGCAAATGGATCGTTCAGACTCACTTGATTTTGAATCACTTGAGATATGCAAATCATACCACATGGGCAAGATGACTGAAAAGCCTCATTTTCAGTAAGATGGAACAAGATAGCAACTTGTTGGAAGTAACACATTTTGATGTGTGCAGTCGAATGAGTGCTGAGGCATGCAGTGAATATCATTATGTTCTTACTTCACAGATGATTCGAGTAAATGTTGAGTATATTTACTTGATGAAACACAAGTCTGAATTATTGAATGGTTCAAGTAATTTCAGAGTGAAGTAGCAGATCATTGTGACAAGAGGATAAAATTTCTATGATATGATCATAGAGATGAATATCTGAGTTACGAGTTTCGGCACACAATTAAGACATTGTGGAAATTGTTTCGCAATTAATACCGCCTGGAACACCATAATGTGATGGTGTGTCCGAACATCATAGTTGCACCCTATTGGATATGGTGCGTACCATGATGTCTCTTATCGAATTACCACTATCGTTCATGGGTTAGGCATTAGAGACAACCACATTCACTTTAAATAGGGCACCACGTAATTCCGATGAGATGACACCGTATGAATTATGGTTTAGAGAAACCTAAGTTGTCGTTTCTTAAAAGTTTGGGGCTGCGATGCTTATATGAAAAAGTTTCAGGTTGATAAGCTCGAACCCAAAGCGGATAAAATGCATCTTCATAGGAAACCCAAAACAGTTGGGTATACCTCCTAATTCAGATCCGAAAGCAATATGGATTGTTTCTAGAATCGGGTCCTTTCTCGAGGAAAAGTTTCTCTCGAAAGAATTGAGTGGGAGGATGGTGGAAACTTGATGAGGTTATTGAACCGTCTCTTCAACTAGTGTGTGGCAGGGCACAGGAAGTTGTTCCTGTGGCACCTACACCAATTGAAGTGGAAGCTTATGATATTGATCATGAAACTTCGGATCAAGTCACTACCAAACCTCGTGGGATGACAAGGATGCGTACTACTTCAGAGTGGTACGTAATCCTGTCTTGAAGGTCATGTTGCTAGACAACAATGAACCTACGAGCTATGGAGAAGCGATGGTGGGCCCGGATTCCGATAAATGGCTTGAGGCCATAAAATCCGAGAGAGGATCCATGTATGAAAACAAAGTGTAGACTTTGGCAGAACGGCTCGATGGTCGTAAGGCTAATGAGTACAGATGGATTTCAAAAGGAAGACGGACAATGATGGTAAATGTCACCATTAAGAAAGCTCGACTTGTCGTTAAGATGTTTTCCGACAAGTTCAAGGAGTTGACTACGATGATATTTTCTCACTCGTAGCGATGCTAAGAGTCTGTTGGAATTATATTAGCGATTACTGCATTATTTATGAAATCTTGCAGATAGGATGTCAAAACATTGTTTCCTCGACGATTTTAATGAGGAAAGGTTGTATGTGATACAACCGGAAGGTTTTGTCAATCCCGAAAGATGCTAATAAGTATGCAAAGCTCTAGCAATCCTTCTAAGGACTGGAGTGAGCATCTCGGAGTTGGAATGTATGCTTTGATGATGATCAAAAATTTTGGGTTTGTACAAAGTTTATGAGAAACTTGTATTTCCAAAGAAGAGAGTGGGAGCACTATAGAATTTCTGATGAGTATATGTTGTTGACATATTGTTGATCAGAAATGACGTTGAATTTCTGGAAAGCATATAGGGTTATTTTGAAAGTGTTTTTCAATGGAAAGCCTGGATTAAGCTACTTGAACATTGAGCATCAAGATCTATAAGGATAGATCAAAATGCTTAATAATACTTTCAAATGAGCACATACCTTGACATGATCTTGAAGGTGTTCAAGATGGACCAGTCAAAGAAGGAGTTCTTGCCTGAGTTGTAAGGTACGAAGTTAAGACTTAAAGCTCGACCACGGCAGAATAGAGAGAAAGGACGAAGGTCGTCCCCTATGCTTAAGACGTAGGCTCTTCAGTATGCTATGCTGTGTACCGCACCTGAAGTGTGCCTTGCCATGAGTCAGTCAAGGGGTACAAGAGTGATCCAAGAATGGCTTACAGGACAGCGGTCAAAGTTATCCTTAGTAACTAGTGGACTAAGGAATTTTCTCGATTATGGAGGTGGTAAAAGAGTTCGTCGTAAAGGTTACGACGATGCAAGCTTGACACCTATCCGGATAGCTCTGAGTAGAGAGACCGGATACATATAATGGAGCAATAATTTAGAATAGCTCCAAGTAGAACAGTTGTTTGGAATAGCTCCAAATAGAGCGTGGTAGCTGCATCTAGGAGATGACATAGAGATTTGTAAAGCACACACGGATCTGAAAGGTTCAGACCCGTTGACTAAAACCTCTCTCACAAGCAACATGATCAAACATAAAACTCATTGAGTGTTAATCACATAGTGATGTGAACTAGACTACTGGCTCTAGTAAACTCTTGGGTATTAGTCACATGGCGATGTGACCTATGAGTGTTAATCACATGGCGATGTGAACTAGATTATTGACTCTAGTGCAAGTGGGAGACTGTTGGAAATATGCCCTAGAGGCAATAATAAAAGTATTATTATTATATTTCCTTGTTCATGATAATTGTCTTTTATTCATGCTATAACTGTATTATCCAGAAATCGTAATACACGTGTGAATACATAGACCACAATATGTCCCTAGTGAGCCTCTAGTTGACTAGCTCGTTGTGATCAACAGATAGTCATGGTTTCCTGGCTATGGACATTGGATGTCGTTGATAACGGGATCACATCATTAGGAGAATGATGTGATGGACAAGACCCAATCCTAAGACTAGCACAAAAGATCGTGTAGTTCATTTGCTAGAGCTTTGCCAATGTCAAGTATCTCTTCCTTCGACCACGAGAGCGTGTAACTCCTGGATACCGTAGGAGTGCTTTGGGTGTATCAAACGTCACAACGTAACTGGGTGACTATAAAGGTGCACTACAGGTATCTCCGAAAGTATCTATTGTTTTATGCGGATCGAGACTGGGATTTGTCACTCCGTGTAAACGGAGAGGTATCTCTGGGCCCACTCGGTAGGACATCATCATATGCGCAATGTGACCAAGGAGTTGATCACGGGATGATGTGTTACGGAACGAGTAAAGTGACTTGCCGGTAACGAGATTGAACAAGGTATTGGATACCGACGATCGAATCTCGGGCAAGTAACATACCGATAGACAAAGGGAATTGAATACGGGATTGATTAAGTCCTTGACATTGTGGTTCATCCGATGAGATCATCATGGAACATGTGGGAGCCATCATGGGTATCCAGATCCCGCTGTTGGTTATTGACCGGAGAACATCTCGGTCATGTCTACATGTCTCCCGAACCCGTAGGGTCTACACACTTAAGGTTCGATGACGCTAGGGTTATAAAGGAAGTTTGTATGTGGTTACCAAATGTTGTTCGGAGTCCCGGATGAGATCCCGGACGTCACGAGGAGTCCCGGAATGGTCCGGAGGTAAAGATTTATATATGGGAAGTCCTATTTTGGCCACCGGAAAATGTTCGGGATTTTTCGGTATTGTACCGGGAAGGTTCTAGAAGGTTCCGGAGTGGGGCCCACCTGCATGGGGGGACCCACATGGACGTGGGTAGTGGGGGCAAGGCCCCACACCCCTGGTCAAGGCGCACCAAGATCCCCCCTTAGAAGGAATAAGATCATATCCCGAAGGGATAAGATCAAGATCCCTAAAAAGGGGGGATAACAATCGGTGGGGAAGGAAATAATGAGATTTCTTTCCTCCCACCTTGGCCAACGCCCCAATGGACTTGGAGGGCAAGAAACCAGCCCCTCCACCCCTATATATAGTGGGGAGGCGCATGGGAGCTATACACGAAGTTCTGGCACAGCCCTACCTCTCTCCCTACTCCTCCTCTCCCATGGTGCTTGGCGAAGCCCTGCTGGATTGCCACGCTCCTCCACCACCACCACGCCGTTGTGCTGCTGTTGGATGGAGTCTTCCTCAACCTCTCCCTCTCTCCTTGCTGGATCAAGGCGTGGGAGACGTCACCGGGCTGTACGTGTGTTGAACGCGGAGGTGCCGTCCGTTCGGCACTAGGATCATCGGTGATTTGAATCACGACGAGTACGACTCCATCAACCCCGTTCACTTGAACGCTTCCGCTTAGCAATTTACAAGGGTATGTAGATGCACTCTCTTTCTACTCGTTGCTGGTCTCTCCATAGATAGATCTTGGTGACACGTAGGAAAATTTTGAATTTCTGCTACGTTCCCCTACAGTGGTATAAGAGCTAGGTCTATTGCGTAGATTCTTTGCACGAGTAGAACACAAAGTAGTTGTGGGCGTTGATGTTGTTCAATATGCTTACCGTTACTAGTCCAATCTTCTTTCGACGGTATTGTGGGATGAAGCGGCCCGGACCGACCTTACACGTACTCTTACGTGAGACAGGTTCCACCGATTGACATGCACTTGGTGCATAAGGTGGCTAGCGGGTGCCAGTCTCTCCCACTTTAGTCGGAACGGATTCGATGAAAAGGGTCCTTATGAAGGGTAAATAGCAATTGGCATATCACGTTGTGGTCTTGCGTAGGTAAGAAACGTTCTTGCTAGAAACCCATAGCAGCCACGTAAAACATGCAACAACAATTAGAGGACGTCTAACTTGTTTTTGCAGGGTATGCTATGTGATGTGATATGGCCAAGAAGAATGTGATGAATGATATGTGATGTATGAGATTGATCGTGTTCTTGTAATAGGATTCACGACTTGCATGTCGATGAGTATGACAACCGGCAGGAGCCATAGGAGTTGTCTTTATTTATTGTATGACCTGCGTGTCATTGAAGAACGCCATGTAAACTACTTTACTTTATTGCTAAACGCGTTAGTCATAGAAGTAGAAGTAGTCGTTGGCGTGACAACTTCATGAAGACACGATGATGGAGATCATGATGATGGAGATCATGGTGTCGTGCCGGTGACGATGATGATCATGGAGCCCCGAAGATGAAGATCAAAAGGAGAAAAATGATATTGGCCATATCATGTCACTATTTGATTGCATGTGATGTTTATCATGTTTATGCATCTTGTTTGCTTAGGACGACGGTAGTAAATAAGATGATCCCTTACAAAATTTCAAGAAGTGTTCTCCCCTAACTGTGCACCGTTGCTACGGTTCGTCGCTTCTAAGCACCATGTGATGATTGGGTGTGATGGATTCTTACGTTCACATACAACGGGTGTAAGACAGTTTTACACAGCGAAAACACTTAGGGTTAACTTGACGAGCCTAGCATGTGCAGACATGGCCTCGGAACATGGAGACCGAAAGGTCGAGCATGAGTCGTATGGTAGATACGATCAACATGAAGATGTTCACCGATGATGACTAGTCCGTCTCACGTGATGATCGGACACGGCCTAGTTGACTCGGATCATGTGATCACTTAGATGACCAGAGGGATGTCTATCTAAGTGGGAGTTCATAAGATGAACTTAATTATCCTGAAATAGTCAAAAGACCTTTTGCAAATTATGTCGTAAGCTCGCGCTTTAGTTCCACTGTTTAGATATGTTCCTAGAGAAAATATAGTTGAAAGTTGATAGTAGCGATTATGCGATCAGTAGAAAGCATATGTCCTTAATGCACCGCTCAGTGTGCTGAACCCCAACGTCGTTTGTCGATGTTGCGAACATCGGACATACACGTTTTGATAACTACGTGATAGTTCAATTAAATGGTTTAAGTAGAGGCACCAAAGACGTTTTCGAAACGTCGCGGAACATATGAGATGTTTCGAGGGCTAAAATTGGGATTTCAGGCTCGTGCCCACGTCAAGAGGTATAAGACCTCCGACGATTTTCTTAGCCTGCAAACTAAGGGAGAAAAGCTAAATCGTTGAGCTTGTGCTCAGATTGTCTGAGCACAACAATCACTTGAATCGAGTGGGAGTTGATCCTCCAGATGAGATAGTGATGTTTCCCCAAAGTCATTGCCATCAAGCTGCTAGAGCTTCGTGATTAACTATAACATATCAGGGATAGATATGATGATCCTTGAAATATTCATGATGTTTGACACCGCGAAAGTAGAAATCAAGAAGGAGCATCAATTGTTGATGGTTGGTGAAACCACTAGTTTCAAGAAGGGCAAGGGAACAAAGGGATACTTCATGAAACGGCAATTCAGCTGCTGCTCTAGTGAAGAAACCCAAGGTTGAACCCAAACCCGAGACTAAGTGCTTCTGTAATAAGGGGAACAACCACTGGAGCAGCATTACCCTAGATACTTGGTAGATGAGAAGGCTGGCAAGGTCGATAGAAGTATATTGGATATACATTATGTTAATGTGTACTTTACTAGTACTCCTAGTAGCACCAGGGTATTGGATACCGGTTCGGTTGCTAAGTGTTAGTAACTCGAAATAAAAGCTACGGAATAAAAGGAGACTAGCTAAAGGTGAGCTGACGATATATGTTGGAAGTGTTTCCAAGGTTGATATGATCAAGCATCGCACGCTCCCTCTACCACCGAGATTGGTGTTTGCGTTGAGCATAGACATGATTGGATTATGTCTATCGCAATACGGTTATTCATTTAAGGAGAATAATGGTTACTCTATTTTTGAATAATACCTTCAATGGTCTTGCACCTAAAGGAATGGTTTATTGAATCTCGGTCGTAGTGATACACATTTTCATGCCAAAAGATATAAGATAGTAATGATAGTACCACTTACTTGTGGCACTGCCATGTAAGTCATAATGGTATAAAACGCATGAAGAAGCTCCATGTTGATGGATCTTTGGACTCACTCGTTTTTGAAAAGTTTGAGACATGCGAACCATGTCTATTGGTGTATATGCATGAAGAAACTCCATGCAAATGGATCGTTCGGACTCACTTGATTTTGAATCACTTGAGATATGCAAATCATACCACATGGGCAAGATGACTGAAAAGCCTCATTTCAGTAAGATGGAAGAAGATAGCAACTTGTTGGAAGTAACACATTTTGATGTGTGCAGTAGAATGAGTGCTGAGGCATGCAGTGAATATCATTATGTTCTTACTTCACAGATGATTCGAGTAAATGTTGAGTATATTTACTTGATGAAACACAAGTCTGAATTATTGAATGGTTCAAGTAATTTCAGAGTGAAGTAGCAGATCATTGTGACAAGAGGATAAAATGTCTATGATATGATCATAGAGATGAATATCTAAGTTACGAGTTTTGGCACACAATTAAGACATTGTGGAAATTGTTTCGCAATTAATACCGCCTGGAACACCATAATGTGATGGTGTGTCCGAACATCATAGTTGCACCCTATTGGATATGGTGCGTACCATGATGTCTCTTATCGAATTACCACTATCGTTCATGGGTTAGGCATTAGAGACAACCACATTCACTTTAAATAGGGCACCACGTAATTCCGATGAGATGACACCGTATGAATTATGGTTTAGAGAAACCTAAGTTGTCGTTTCTTAAAAGTTTGTGGCTGCGACGCTTATATGAAAAAGTTTCAGGTTGATAAGCTCGAACCCAAAGCGGATAAAATGCATCTTCATAGGAAACCCAAAACAGTTGGGTATACCTCCTAATTCAGATCCGAAAGCAATATGGATTGTTTCTAGAATCGGGTCCTTTCTCGAGGAAAAGTTTCTCTCAAAAGAATTGAGTGGGAGGATGGTGGAGACTTGATGAGGTTATTGAACCGTCTCTTCAACTAGTGTGTGACAGGGCACAGGGAGTAGTTCCTGTGGCACCTACACCAATTGAAGTGGAAGCTTATGATATTGATCATGAAACTTCGGATCAAGTCACTCCCAAACCTCGTAGGATGACAAGGATGCGTACTACTTCAGAGTGGTACGTAATCCTGTCTTGAAGGTCATGTTGCTAGACAACAATGAACCTACGAGCTATGAAGAAGCGATGGTGGGCCCGGATTCCGATAAATGGCTTGAGGCCATAAAATCCGAGAGAGGATCCATGTATGAAAACAAAGTGTAGACTTTGGCAGAACGGCTCGATGGTCGTAAGGCTAATGAGTACAGATGGATTTCAAAAGGAAGACGGACAATGATGGTAAATGTCACCATTAAGAAAGCTCGACTTGTCGTTAAGATGTTTTCCGACAAGTTCAAGGAGTTGACTACGATGAGATTTTCTCACTCGTAGCGATGCTAAGAGTCTGTTGGAATTATATTAGCGATTACTGCATTATTTATGAAATCTTGCAGATAGGATGTCAAAACATTGTTTCCTCGACAATTTTAATGAGGAAAGGTTGTATGTGATACAACCGGAAGGTTTTGTCAATCCCGAAAGATGCTAATAAGTATGCAAAGCTCCAGCAATCCTTCTAAGGACTGGAGTGAGCATCTCGGAGTTGGAATGTATGCTTTGATGATGATCAAAAATTTTGGGTTTGTACAAAGTTTATGAGAAACTTGTATTTCCAAAGAAGTGAGTGGGAGCACTATAGAATTTCTGATGAGTATATGTTGTTGACATATTGTTGATCAGAAATGACGTAGAATTTCTGGAAAGCATATAGGGTTATTTTGAAAGTGTTTTTCAATGGAAAGCATGGATTAAGCTACTTGAACATTGAGCATCAAGATCTATAAGGATAGATCAAAATGCTTAATAATACTTTCAAATGAGCACATACCTTGACATGATCTTGAAGGTGTTCAAGATGGACCATTCAAAGAAGGAGTTCTTGCCTGAGTTGTAAGGTACGAAGTTAAGACTTAAAGCTCGACCACGGCAGAATAGAGAGAAAGGACGAAGGTCGTCCCCTATGCTTAAGACGTAGGCTCTTCAGTATGCTATGCTGTGTACCGCACCTGAAGTGTGCCTTGCCATGAGTCAGTCAAGGGGTACAAGAGTGATCCAAGAATGGCTCACAGGACAGCGGTCAAAGTTATCATTAGTAACTAGTGGACTAAGGAATTTTCTTGATTATGGAGGTGGTAAAAGAGTTCGTCGTAAAGGTTACGACGATGCAAGCTTGACACCTATCCGGATAGCTCTGAGTAGAGAGACCAGATACATATAATGGACCAATAATTTAGAATAGCTCCAAGTAGAACAGTTGTTTGGAATAGCTCCAAATAGAGCGTGGTAGCTGCATCTAGGAGATGACATAGAGATTTGTAAAGCACACACGGATCTGAAAGGTTCAGACCCGTTGACTAAAACCTCTCTCACAAGCAACATGATCAAACATAAAACTCATTGAGTGTTAATCACATAGTGATGTGAACTAGACTACTGACTCTAGTAAACTCTTGGGTATTAGTCACATGGCGATGTGACCTGTGAGTGTTAATCACATGGCGATGTGAACTAGATTATTGACTCTAGTGCAAGTGGGAGACTGTTGGAAATATGCCCTAGAGGCAATAATAAAAGTATTATTATTATATTTCCTTGTTCATGATAATTGTCTTTTATTCATGCTATAACTGTATTATCCGGAAATCGTAATACACGTGCGAATACATAGACCACAATATGTCCCTAGTGAGCCTCTAGTTGACTAGCTCGTTGTGATCAACAGATAGTCATGGTTTCCTGGCTATGGACATTGGATGTCGTTGATAACGGGATCACATCATTAGGAGAATGATGTGATGGACAAGACCCAATCCTAAGACTAGCACAAAAGATCGTGTAGTTCATTTGCTAGAGCTTTGCCAATGTCAAGTATCTCTTCCTTCGACCATGAGAGCGTGTAACTCCTGGATACCGTAGGAGTGCTTTGGGTGTATCAAACGTCACAACGTAACTGGGTGACTATAAAGGTGCACTACAGGTATCTCCGAAAGTATCTATTATTTTATGCGGATCGAGACTGGGATTTGTCACTCCGTGTAAACGGAGAGGTATCTCTGGGCCCACTCGGTAGGACATCATCATATGCGCAATGTGACCAAGGAGTTGATCACGGGATGATGTGTTACGGAACAAGTAAAGTGACTTGCCGGTAACGAGATTGAACAAGGTATTGGATACCGACGATCGAATCTCGGGCAAGTAACATACCGATAGACAAAGGGAATTGAATACGGGATTGATTAAGTCCTTGACATCGTGGTTCATCCGATGAGATCATCGTGGAACATGTGGGAGCCATCATGGGTATCCAGATCCCGCTGTTGGTTATTGACCGGAGAACGTCTCGGTCATGTCTACATGTCTCCCGAACCCGTAGGGTCTACACACTTAAGGTTCGATGACGCTAGGGTTATAAAGGAAGTTTGTATGTGGTTACCGAATGTTGTTCGGAGTCCCGGATGAGATCCTGGACGTCACGAGGAGTTCCGGAATGGTCCGGAGGTAAAGATTTATATATGGGAAGTCCTATTTTGGCCACTGGAAAATGTTCGGGATTTTTTGGTATTGTACCGGGAAGGTTCTAGAAGGTTCCGGAGTGGGGCCCACCTGCATGGGGGGACCCACATGGACGTGGGTAGTGGGGGCAAGGCCCCACACCCCTGGTCAAGGCGCACCAAGATCCCCCCTTAGAAGGAATAAGATCATATCCCGAAGGGATAAGATCAAGATCCCTAAAAAGTGGGGATAATAATCGGTGGGGAAGGAAATAATGAGATTTCTTTCCTCCCACCTTGGCCAACGCCCCAATGGACTTGGAGGGCAAGAAACCAGCCCCTCCACCCCTATATATAGTGGGGAGGCGCATGGGAGCTATACACGAAGTTCTGGTGCAGCCCTCCCCCTCTCACAAGTACTCCTCCTCTCCCGCGGTGCTTGGCGAAGCCCTGCAGGATTGCCACGCTCCTCCACCACCACCACGCCGTTGT
Source organism: Triticum dicoccoides (assembly GCF_002162155.2). NCBI lineage: Eukaryota > Viridiplantae > Streptophyta > Magnoliopsida > Poales > Poaceae > Triticum > Triticum dicoccoides. The sequence goes on from NC_041380.1 coordinate 565,624,264, forward strand.
GCTGCTGCTGGATGGAGTCTTCCTCAACCTCTCCCTCTCTCCTTGCTGGATCAAGGCTTGGGAGACGTCACCGGGCTGTATGTGTGTTGAACGCGGAGGTGCCGTGCGTTCGGCACTTGATCATCGGTGATTTGAATCACGACGAGTACGACTCCATCAACCCAGTTCACTTGAACGCTTCCTCTTAGCGATCTACAAGGGTATGTAGATGCACTCTCTTTCTACTTGTTGCTGGTCTCTCCATAGATAGATCTTGGTGACACGTAGGAAAATTTTGAATTTCTGCTACGTTCCCAACAGTGGCATCATGAGCTAGGTCTATTGCGTAGATTCTTTGCACGAGTAGAACACAAAGTAGTTGTGGGCGTTGATGTTGTTCAATATGCTTACCGTTACTAGTCCAATCTTGTTTCGACGGTATTGTGGGATGAAGCGGCCCGGACCAACCTTACACGTACTCTTACGTGAGACAGGTTCCACCGATTGACATGCACTTGGTGCATAAGGTGGCTAGCGGGTGCCAGTCTCTCCCACTTTAGTCGGAACGAATTCGATGAAAAGGGTCCTTATGAAGGGTAAATAGCAATTGGCATATCACGTTGTGGTTTTGCGTAGGTAAGAAACATTCTTGCTAGAAACCCATAGCAGCCACGTAAAACATGCAACAACAATTAGAGGACGTCTAACTTGTTTTTGCAGGGTATGCTTTGTGATGTGATATGGCCAACAAGAATGTGGTGAATAATATGTGATGTATGAGATTGATCATGTTCTTGTAATAGGATTCACGACTTGCATGTCGATGAGTATGACAACCGGCAGGAGCCATAGGAGTTGTCTTTATTTATTGTATGACCTGCGTGTCATTGAAGAACGCCATGTAAATTACTTTACTTTATTGCTAAACGCGTTAGCCATAGAAGTAGAAGTAGTCGTTGGCGTGACAATTTCATGAAGACACGATGATGGAGATCATGATGATGGAGATCACGGTGTCATGCCGGTGACGATGATGATCATGGAGCCCCAAAGATGAAGATCAAAATGAGCAAAATGATATTGGCCATATCATGTCACTATTTGATTGCATGTGATGTTTATCATATTTATGCATCTTGTTTGCTTAGGACGACGGTAGTAAATAAGATGATCCCTTACAAAATTTCAAGAAGTGTTCTCCCCTAACTGTGCACCGTTGCTACAGTTCGTCGCTTCTAAGCACCACGTGATGATCGGGTGTGATGGATTCTTACGTTCACATACAACGGGTGTAAGACAGTTTTACACAGCGAAAACACTTAGGGTTAACTTGACGAGCCTAGCATGTGCAGACATGGCCTCGGAACACGGAGACCGAAAGGTCGAGCATGAGTCGTATGGTAGATACGATCAACATGAAGATGTTCACCGATGATGACTAGTCTGTCTCACGTGATGATCGGACACGGCCTAGTTGACTCGGATCATGTGATCACTTAGATGACCAGAGGGATGTCTATCTAAGTGGGAGTTCATAAGATGAACTTAATTATCCTGAACATAGTCAAAAGACCTTTTGCAAATTATGTCGTGAGCTCGCGCTTTAGTTCCACTGTTTAGATATGTTCCTAGAGAAAATATAGTTGAAAGTTGATAGTAGCGATTATGCGATCAGTAGAAAGCTTATGTCCTTAATGCACCGCTCAGTGTGCTGAACCCCAACGTCGTTTGTCGATGTTGCGAACATCGGACATACACGTTTTGATAACTACGTGATAGTTCAATTAAATGGTTTAAGTAGAGGCACCAAAGACGTTTTCGAAACGTCGCGGAACATATGAGATGTTTCGAGGGCTGAAATTGGGATTTCAGGCTCGTGCCCACGTCAAGAGGTATAAGACCTCCGACGATTTTCTTAGCCTGCAAACTAAGGGAGAAAAGCTCAATCGTTGAGCTTGTGCTCAGATTGTCTGAGCACAACAATCACTTGAATTGAGTGGGAGTTGATCCTCCAGATGAGATAGTGATGTTTCCCCAAAGTCATTGCCACCAAGCTGCTAGAGCTTCGTGATTAACTATAACATATCAGGGATAGATATGATGATCCTTGAAATATTCATGATGTTTGACACCGCGAAAGTAGAAATCAAGAAGGAGCATCAATTGTTGATGGTTGGTGAAACCACTAGTTTCAAGAAGGGCAAGGGAACAAAGGGATACTTCATGAAACGGCAATTCAGCTGCTGCTCTAGTGAAGAAACCCAAGGTTGAACCCAAACCCGAGACTAAGTGCTTCTGTAATAAGGGGAACAACCACTGGAGCAGCATTACCCTAGATACTTGGTAGATGAGAAGGCTGGCAAGGTCGATAGAAGTATATTGGATATACATTATGTTAATGTGTACTTTACTAGTACTCCTAGTAGCACCAGGGTATCGGATACCGGTTCGGTTGCTAAGTGTTAGTAACTTGAAATAAAAGCTACGGAATAAACGGAGACTAGCTAAAGGTGAGCTGACGATATATGTTGGAAGTGTTTCCAAGGTTGATATGATCAAGCATCGCACGCTCCCTCTACCACCGAGATTGGTGTTTGCGTTGAGCATAGACATGATTGGATTATGTCTATCGCAATACGGTTATTCATTTAAGGAGAATAACGGTTACTCTATTTTTGAATAATACCTTCAATGGTCTTGCACCTAAAGGAATGGTTTATTGAATCTCGGTCGTAGTGATACACATTTTCATGCCAAAAGATATAAGATAGTAATGATAGTACCATTTACTTGTGGCACTGCCATGTAAGTCATAATGGTATAAAACGCACGAAGAAGCTCCATGTTGATGGATCTTTGGACTCACTCGTTTTTGAAAAGTTTGAGACATGCGAACCATGTCTATTGGTGTATATGCATGAAGAAACTCCATGCAAATGGATCGTTCGGACTCACTTGATTTTGAATCACTTGAGATATGCAAATCATACCACATGGGCAAGATGACTGAAAAGCCTCATTTTCAGTAAGATGGAACAAGATAGCAACTTGTTGGAAGTAACACATTTTGATGTGTGCAGTCGAATGAGTGCTGAGGCATGCAATGAATATCATTATGTTCTTACTTCACAGATGATTCGAGTAAATGTTGAGTATATTTACTTGATGAAACACAAGTCTGAATTATTGAATGGTTCAAGTAATTTCAGAGTGAAGTAGCAGATCATTGTGACAAGAGGATAAAATGTCTATGATATGATCATAGAGATGAATATCTGAGTTACGAGTTTTGGCACACAATTAAGACATTGTGGAAATTGTTTCGCAATTAATACCGCCTGGAACACCATAATGTGATGGTGTGTCCGAACATCATAGTTGCACCCTATTGGATATGGTGCGTACCATGATGTCTCTTATCGAATTACCACTATCATTCATGGGTTAGGCATTAGAGACAACCACATTCACTTTAAATAGGGCACCACGTAATTCCGATGAGATGACACCGTATGAATTATGGTTTAGAGAAACCTAAGTTGTCGTTTCTTAAAAGTTTGGGGCTTCGACGCTTATATGAAAAAGTTTCAGGTTGATAAGCTCGAACCCAAAGCAGATAAAATGCATCTTCATAGGAAACCCAAAACAGTTGGGTATACCTCCTAATTCAGATCCGAAAGCAATATGGATTGTTTCTAGAATCGGGTCCTTTCTCGAGGAAAAGTTTCTCTCAAAAGAATTGAGTGGGAGGATGGTGGAGACTTGATGAGGTTATTGAACCGTCTCTTCAACTAGTGTGTGACAGGGCACAGGGAGTTGTTCCTGTGGCACCTACACCAATTGAAGTGGAAGCTTATGATATTGATCATGAAACTTCGGATCAAGTCACTCCCAAACCTCGTAGGATGACAAGGATGCGTACTACTTCAGAGTGGTACGTAATCCTGTCTTGAAGGTCATGTTGCTAGACAACAATGAACCTACGAGCTATGGAGAAGCGATGGTGGGCCCGGATTCCGATAAATGGCTTGAGGCCATAAAATCTGAGAGAGGATCCATGTATGAAAACAAAGTGTAGACTTTGGCAGAACGGCTCGATGGTCGTAAGGCTAATGAGTACAGATGGATTTCAAAAGGAAGACGGACAATGATGGTAAATGTCACCATTAAGAAAGCTCGACTTGTCGTTAAGATGTTTTCCGACAAGTTCAAGGAGTTGACTACGATGAGATTTTCTCACTCGTAGCGATGCTAAGAGTCTGTTGGAATTATATTAGCATTACTGCATTATTTATGAAATCTTGCAGATAGGATGTCAAAACATTGTTTCCTCGACGATTTTAATGAGGAAAGGTTGTATGTGATACAACCGGAAGGTTTTGTCAATCCCGAAAGATGCTAATAAGTATGCAAAGCTCCAGCAATCCTTCTAAGGACTGGAGTGAGCATCTCGGAGTTGGAATGTATGCTTTGATGATGATCAAATTTTTTGGGTTTGTACAAAGTTTATGAGAAACTTGTATTTCCAAAGAAGAGAGTGGGAGCACTATAGAATTTCTGATGAGTATATGTTGTTGACATATTGTTGATCATAAATGACGTAGAATTTCCGGAAAGCATATAGGGTTATTTTGAAAGTGTTTTTCAATGGAAAGCCTGGATTAAGCTACTTGAACATTGAGCATCAAGATCTATAAGGATAGATCAAAATGCTTAATAATACTTTCAAATGAGCACATACCTTGACATGATCTTGAAGGTGTTCAAGATGGACCAGTCAAAGAAGGAGTTCTTGCCTGAGTTGTAAGGTACGAAGTTAAGACTTAAAGCTCGACCACGGCAGAATAGAGAGAAAGGACGAAGGTCGTCCCCTATGCTTAAGACGTAGGCTCTTCAGTATGCTATGCTGTGTACCGCACCTGAAGTGTGCCTTTCCATGAGTCAGTCAAGGGGTACAAGAGTGATCCAAGAATGGCTCACAGGACAGCGGTCAAAGTTATCCTTAGTAACTAGTGGACTAAGGAATTTTCTCGATTATGGAGGTGGTAAAAGGGTTCGTCGTAAAGGTTACGACGATGCAAGCTTGACACCTATCCGGATAGCTCTGAGTAGAGAGACCGGATACATATAATGGAGCAATAATTTAGAATAGCTCCAAGTAGAACAGTTGTTTGGAATAGCTCCAAATAGAGCGTGGTAGCTGCATCTAGGAGATGACATAGAGATTTGTAAAGCACACACGGATCTGAAAGGTTCAGACCCGTTGACTAAAACCTCTCTCACAAGCAACATGATCAAACATAAAACTCATTGAGTGTTAATCACATAGTGATGTGAACTAGACTACTGACTCTAGTAAACTCTTGGGTATTAGTCACATGGCGATGTGACCTGTGAGTGTTAATCACATGGCGATGTGAACTAGATTATTGACTCTAGTGCAAGTGGGAGACTGTTGGAAATATGCCCTAGAGGCAATAATAAAAGTATTATTATTATATTTCGTTGTTCATGATAATTGTCTTTTATTCATGCTATAACTGTATTATCCAGAAATCGTAATACACGTGTGAATACATAGACCACAATATGTCCCTAGTGAGCCTCTAGTTGACTAGCTCGTTGTGATCAACAGATAGTCATGGTTTCCTGGCTATGGACATTGGATGTCGTTGATAACGGGATCACATCATTAGGAGAATGATGTGAGGGACAAGACCCAATCCTAAGACTAGCACAAAAGATCGTGTAGTTCATTTGCTAGAGCTTTGCCAATGTCAAGTATCTCTTCCTTCGACCACGAGAGCGTGTAACTCCTGGATACCGTAGGAGTGCTTTGGGTGTATCAAACGTCACAACGTAACTGGGTGACTATAAAGGTGCACTACAGGTATCTCCGAAAGTATCTATTGTTTTATGCGGATCGAGACTGGGATTTGTCACTCCGTGTAAACGGAGAGGTATCTCTGGGCCCACTCGGTAGGACATCATCATATGCGCAATGTGACCAAGGAGTTGATCACGGGATGATGTGTTACGGAACGAGTAAAGTGACTTGCCGGTAACGAGATTGAACAAGGTATTGGATACCGACGATCGAATCTCGGGCAAGTAACATACCGATAGACAAAGGGAATTGAATACGGGATTGATTAAGTCCTTGACATCGTGGTTCATCCGATGAGATCATCGTGGAACATGTGGGAGCCATCATGGGTATCCAGATCCCGCTGTTGGTTATTGACCGGAGAACGTCTCGGTCATGTCTACATGTCTCCCGAACCCGTAGGGTCTACACACTTAAGGTTCGATGACGCTAGGGTTATAAAGGAAGTTTGTATGTGGTTACCGAATGTTGTTCGGAGTCCCGGATGAGATCCTGGACGTCACGAGGAGTTCCGAAATGGTCCGGAGGTAAAGATTTATATATGGGAAGTCCTATTTTGGCCACTGGAAAATGTTCGGGATTTTTCGGTATTGTACCGGGAAGGTTCTAGAAGGTTCCGGAGTGGGGCCCACCTGCATGGGGGGACCCACATGGACGTGGGTAGTGGGGGCAAGGCCCCACACCCCTGGTCAAGGCGCACCAAGATCCCCCTTTAGAAGGAATAAGATCATATCCCGAAGGGATAAGATCAAGATCCCTAAAAAGTGGGGATAACAATCGGTGGGGAAGGAAATAGTGAGATTTCTTTCCTCCCACCTTGGCCAACGCCCCAATGGACTTGGAGGGCAAGAAACCAGCCCCTCCACCCCTATATATAGTGGGGAGGCGCATGGGAGCTATACACGAAGTTCTGGTGCAGCCCTCCCCCTCTCACAAGTACTCCTCCTCTCCCGCGGTGCTTGGCGAAGCCCTGCAGGATTGCCACGCTCCTCCACCACCACCACGCCGTTGTGCTGCTGCTGGATGGAGTCTTCCTCAACCTCTCCCTCTCTCCTTACTGGATCAAGGCTTGGGAGACGTCACCGGGCTGTATGTGTGTTGAATGCGGAGGTGCCGTGCGTTCGGCACTTGATCATCGGTGATTTGAATCACGACGAGTACGACTCCATCAACCCCGTTCACTTGAACGCTTCCGCTTAGCGATCTACAAGGGTATGTAGATGCACTCTCTTTCTACTCGTTGCTGGTCTCTCCATAGATAGATCTTGGTGACACGTAGGAAAATTTTGAATTTCTGCTACGTTCCCCAACAGCTACCCCGAGTGCCCTCGTCCCGCCTAAACCTGTAGCGTTTGACCACGGGATCTAGCCCTTTGACTTTGCACGGATGGGCTTTGACCAGTGGGCCTCCCCACTCGGTTGTGTTAGGTCAACCCATAGGAACACTTTGGAGCAACATCCGGGCCAAACCCACAGCAAAATCCCCTCCGTGTAGACCCGATGCGTCCGTTTCCCCCCTCCAGGTGCCGGCGGCGGTGCCGTCCGTGAGGGGGGCACACCCCGGACACGCGTGCCGGGCGTTTGCAACCGCCACAACACTTCCAGACTTGTGAGAGGCCGCCTATGCAAGATTTGGCGGCATGCTAGCCGCCGGCCACAGCCGTAGACGCGCGAAGGGCAATCCGCGTAGAGGGAATTTTTCGGATACTTCTCCATCACCAAAAATTATGAAAAAAATACCATTGTTCCTATAGCACATGTTCCCACGTCGTGCAAAAAAAATCATGATTTTATCGCGCTCCGAGTATTTAGTAATATTGACGCCGCATCGTTACCGCAGAACGTCTACTACCGTGTCATCGCCGTCCGTGAGGGGGGGGCCACGCCCCGGAGACGCGTCCCGCCTCTTCGGACATGCCACCACACCACCCCGCATGTATGACGGCCCGGTGCGACGCTCCGGTGGCATTGCTACCCCCTAGTGCCCCCGTCCCGCCTAAACCTGTAGCGTTTGACCACGGGATCTAGCCCTTTGACTTTGCACGGACGGGCTTTGACCAGTGGACATCCCCACCCGGTTGTGTTAGGTCAGCCCATAGGAACACTTTAGAGCAACATCCGGGCCAGACCCACAGCAAGATCCCCTCCGTGTAGACCCGACGCATCCGTTTCCCCCCTCCAGGTGCCGGCGGCGGCGCCGTCCGTGAGGGGGGGCACACCCCGGACACGCGTGCCGGGCGTTTGCAACCGCCACAACACTTCCAGACTTGTGAGAGGCCGCCTACGCAAGAATTGCGGCATGCTAGCCCCCGGAGGCCGCCGGCCACAGCCGTAGACGCGCGAAGGGCAATCCGCGTAGAGGGAATTTTTCGGATACTTCTCCATCACCAAAAATTATGAAAAAATACCATCGTTCCTATAGCACATGTGCCCACGTCGTGCAAAAAAACTCATGATTTTATCGCGCTCCGAGTATTTAGTAATATTGACGCCGCATCGTTACCGTAGAACGTCTACTACCGTGTCATCGCCGTCCGTGAGGGGGGGCCACGACCCGGAGACGCGTCCCGCCTCTTCGGACATGCCACCACACCATCCCGCATGTATGAGGGCCCGGTGCGACGCTCCGATGGCATTGCTACCCCCCAGTGCCCCCGTCCCGCCTAAACCTATAGCGTTTGACCACGGGATCTAGCCCTTTGACTTTGCACGGACGGGCTTTGACCAGTGGACCTCCCCACCCGGTTGTGTTAGGTCAGCCCATAGGAACACTTTGGAGCAACATCCGGGCCAGACCCACAGCAAGATCCCCTCCGTGTAGACCCGACGCGTCCGTTTCCACCCTCCAGGTGCCGGGCGTTTGTAACTGCCACAACACTTCCAGACTTGTGAGAGGCCGCCTACGCAAGATTTGGCGGCATGCTAGCCCCCGGAGGCCGCCGGCCACAGCCGTAGACTCGCGAAGGGCAATCCCCATAGAGGGAATTGTTCGGATACTTCTCCATCACCAAAAATTATTAAAAAATACCATCGTTCCTATAGCACATGTGCCCACGTCATGAAAAAAAAACTCATGATTTTATCGCGCTCCGAGTATTTAGTAATATTGATGCCGCATCGTTACCGCAGAACGTCTACTACCGTGTCATCGCCGTCCGTGAGAGGGGGGGGGCACGCCCCAGAGACGCATCCCGCCTCTTCGGACATGCCACCACACCACCCCGCATGTATGAGGGCCCGGTGCGACGCTCCGGTGGCATTGCTACCCCCCAAGTGCCCCCGTCCCGCCTAAACCTGTAGCGTTTGACCACGGGTTCTAGCCCTTTGACTTTGCACGGACGGGCTTTGACCAGTGGACATCCCAACCCGGTTGTGTTAGGTCAGCCCATAGGAACACTTTGGAGCAACATCCGGGCCAGACCCACAGCAAGATCCCCTCCGTGTAGACCCGACGCGTCTGTTTCCCCCCTCCAGGTGCCGGCGGCGGCGCCGTCCGTGAGGGGGGGGGCACAACCCGGACACGCGTGCCGGGCGTTTGCAACCGCCACAATACTTCCAGACTTGTGAGAGGCCGCCTACGCAAGATTTGGCGGCATGCTAGCCCCCGGAGGCCGCCGGCCACAGCCGTAGACGCGCGATGGGCATTCCGCATAGAGGGAATTTTTCGGATACTTCTCCATCACCAAAAATTATGAAAAAATACCATCGTTCCTATAGCACATGTGCCCATGTCGTGCAAAAAAACTCATGATTTTATCGTGCTCCGAGTATTTAGTAATATTGACGCCGCATCGTTACCGCAGAACGTCTACTACCGTGTCATCTCCATCCGTGAGGGGGGGGGGCACGCCCCGGAGACGCGTCCCGCCTCTTCGGACATGCCACCACACCACCCCGCATGTATGAGGGCCCGGTGCGACGCTCCGGTGGCATTGCTACCCCCCCAGTGCCCCCGTCCCGCCTAAACCTGTAGCGTTTGACCACGGGATCTAGCCCTTTGACTTTGCACGGACGGGCTTTGACCAGTGGACCTCCCCACCCGGTTGTGTTAGGTCAGCCCATAGGAACACTTTGGAGCAACATCCGAGCCAGACCCACAGCAAGATCCCCTCCGTGTAGACCCGACGCGTCCGTTTCCCCCCTCCATGTGCCGGCGACGGCGCCGTCCGTGAGGGGGGGCACACCCCGGACACGCGTGCCGGGCGTTTGCAACCGCCACAACACTTCCAGACTTGTGAGAGGCCGCCTACGCAAGATTTGGCGGCATGCTAGCCGCCGGCCACAGCCGTAGACGCGCGAAGGGCAATCCGCGTAGAGGGAATTTTTCGGATACTTCTCCATCACCAAAATTTATGAAAAAATACCATCGTTCCTATAGCACATGTGCCCACGTCGTGCAAAAAAACTCATGATTTTATCGCACTCCGAGTATTTAGTAATATTGACGCCGCATCGTTACCGCAGAACGTCTACTACCGTGTCATCGCCGTCCGTGAGGGGGGGCCATGCCCCGGAGACGCGTCCCGCCTCTTCGGGCATGCCACCACACCACCCCGCATGTCTGAGGGCCCGGTGCGACGCTCCGGTGGCATTGCTATCCCCAGTGCCCCCGTCCCGCCTAAACCTGTAGCGTTTGACCACGGGATCTAGCCCTTTGACTTTGCACGGACGGGCTTTGACCAGTGGACCTCCCCACCCGGTTGTGTTAGGTCAGCCCATAGGAACACTTTGGAGCAACATCCGGGCCAGACCGACAGCAATATCCCCTCCGTGTAGACCCGACGCGTCCGTTTCCCCCCTCCAGGTGCCGGCGGCGGCGCCGTCCTTGAGGGGGGGCACACCCCGGACACACGTGCCGGGCGTTTGCAACCGCCACAACACTTCCAGACTTGTGAGAGGCCGCCTACACAAGATTTGGCGGCATTGTAGCCCCCGGAGGCCGCCGGCGACAGCCGTAGACGCGCGAAGGGCAATCCGCATAGAGGGAATTTTTCAGATACTTCTCCATCACCAAAATTTATGAAAAAATACCATCGTTCCTATAGCACATGTGCCCACGTCGTGCAAAAAAACTCATGATTTTATCGCACTCCGAGTATTTAGTAATATTGACGCCGCATCGTTACCGCAGAACGTCTACTACCGTGTCATCGCCGTCCGTGAGGGGGGGCCATGCCCCGGAGACGCGTCCCGCCTCTTCGGGCATGCCACCACACCACCCCGCATGTCTGAGGGCCCGGTGCGACGCTCCGGTGGCATTGCTATCCCCAGTGCCCCCGTCCCGCCTAAACCAGTAGCGTTTGACCACGGGATCTAGCCCTTTGACTTTGCACGGACGGGCTTTGACCAGTGGACCTCCCCACCCGGTTGTGTTAGGTCAGCCCATAGGAACACTTTGGAGCAACATCCGGGCCAGACCCACAGCAAGATCCCCTCCGTGTAGACCCGACGCGTCCGTTTCCGCCCTCCAGGTGCTGGTGGTGGCGCCGTCCGTGAGGGGGGGCACACCCCGGACACGCGTGCCGGGCGTTTGCAACTGCCACAACACTTCCAAACTTGTGAGAGGCCGCCTACGCAAGATTTGGTGGCATGCTAGCCCCCGGAGGCCGCCGGCCACAGCCGTAGACGCGCGAAGGGCAATCCGCATAGAGGGAATTTTTTGGATACTTCTCCATCACTAAAAATTATTAAAAAATACCATCGTTCCTATAGCACATGTGCCCACGTCGTGCAAAAAAACTGATGATTTTATCGCGCTCCGAGTATTTAGTAATATTGATGCCGCATCGTTACCGCAGAACGTCTACTACTGTGTCATCACCGTCCGTGAGGGGGGGGGCACGCCCCAGAGACGCGTCCTGCCTCTTCGGACATGCCACCACACCACCCCGCATGTATGAGGGCCCGGTGCGACGCTGCGGTGGCATTACTACCCCCCAAGTGCCCCCGTCCCGCCTAAACCTGTAGTGTTTGACCACGGGTTCTAACCCTTTGACTTTGCACGGACGGGCTTTGACCAGTGGACCTCCCCACCCGATTGAGTTAGATCAGCCCATAGGAACACTTTGGAGCAACATCCGGGCCAGACCCACAGCAAGATCCCCTCCGTGTAGACCCGACGCGTCCGTTTCCCCCCTCGAGGTGCCGGCAGCGGCGCCGTCCATGAGGGGGGGGCACACCCCGGACACGCGTGCCGGGCGTTTGCAACCGCCACAACACTTCCAGACTTGTGAGAGGCCGCCTACGCAAGATTTGGCGGCATGCTAGCCCCCGGAGGCCGCCGGCCACAGCCGTAGACGCGCGAAAGGCAATCCGCATAGAGGGAATTTTTTGGATACTTCTCCATCACCAAAAATTATGAAAAAATACCATCGTTCCTATAGCACATGTGCCCACGTCGTGAAAAAAAACTCATGATTTTATCGCGCTCCGAGTATTTAGTAATATTGACGCCGCATCGTTACCGCAGAACGTCTACTACCGTGTCATCGCCGTCCGTGAGGGGGGGCCACGACCCGGAGACGCGTCCCGCCTCTTCGGACATGCCACCACACCACCCCGCATGTATGAGGGCCCGGTGCGACGCTCCGGTGGCATTGCTACCCCCCAGTGCCCCCGTCCCGCCTAAACCTATAGCGTTTGACCACGGGATCTAGCCCTTTGACTTTGCACGGACGGGCTTTGACCAGTGGACCTCCCCAACCGGTTGTGTTAGGTCAGCCCATAGGAACACTTTGGAGCAACATCCGGGCCAGACCCACAGCAAGATCCCCTCCGTGTAGACCCGACGCGTCCGTTTCCCCCCTCCAGGTGCCGGCGGCGGCGCCGTCCGTGAGGGGGGGGCACACCCCGGACACGCGTGCCGGGCGTTTGCAACCGCCACAACACTTCCAGACTTGTGAGAGGCCGCCTACGCAAGATTTGGCGGCATGCTAGCCCCCGGAGGCCGCCGGCCACAGCCGTAGACGCGCGAAAGGCAGTCCGCATAGAGGGAATTTTTCGGACACTTCTCCATCACCAAAAATTATGAAAAAATACCATCGTTCCTATAGCACATGCGCCCACGTCGTGCAAAAAAACTCATGATTTTATCGCGCTCCGAGTATTTAGTAATATTGACGCCGCATCGTTACCGCAGAACGTCTACTACCGTGTCATCGCCGTCCGTGAGGGGGGGACACGACCCGGAGACGCGTCCCGCCTCTTCGGACATGCCACCACACCACCCCGCATGTATGAGGGCCCGGTGCGACGCTCCGGTGGCATTGCTACCCCCAGTGCCCCCGTCCCGCCTAAACCTATAGCGTTTGACCACGGGATCTAGCCCTTTGACTTTGCACGGACGGGCTTTGACCAGTGGACCTCCCCACCCGGTTGTGTTAGGTCAGCCCATAGGAACACTTTGGAGCAACATCCGGGCCAGACCCACAGCAAGATCCCCTCCGTGTAGACCCGACGCGTCCGTTTCCGCCCTCCAGGTGCCGGTGGCGGCGCTGTCCGTGAGGGGGGGCACACCCCGGACACACGTGCCGGGCGTTTGCAACTTCCACAACACTTCCAGACTTGTGAGAGGCTGCCTACGCAAGATTTGGCGGCATGCTAGCCCCCGGAGGCCGCCGGTCACAGCCGTAGACGCGCGAAGGGCAATCCCCATAGAGGGAATTGTTCGGATACTTCTCCATCACCAAAAATTATTAAAAAATACCATCGTTCCTATAGCACATGTGCCCACGTCGTGCAAAAAAACTCATGATTTTATCGCGCTCCGAGTATTTAGTAATATTGATGCCGCATCGTTACCGCAGAACATCTACTACCGTGTCATCGCCGTCCGTGAGGGGGGGGGCACGCCCCGGAGACGCGTCCCACCTCTTCGGACATGCCACCACACCACCCCGCATGTATGAGGGCCCGGTGCGACGCTCCGGTGGCATTGCTACCCCCCAAGTGCCCCCGTCCCGCCTAAACCTGTAGCGTTTGACCACGGGTTCTAGCCCTTTGACTTTGCACGGACGGGCTTTGACCAGTGGACATCCTAACCCGGTTGTGTTAGGTCAGCCCATAGGAACACTTTGGAGCAACATCCGGGCCAGACCCACAGCAAGATCCCCTCTGTGTAGACCCGACGCGTCCGTTTCCCCCCTCCAGGTGCCGGCGGCGGCGCCGTCCGTGAGGGGGGGCACAGCCCGGACACGCGTGCCGGGCGTTTGCAACCGCCACAACACTTCCAGACTTGTGATAGGCCGCCTACGCAAGATTTGGCGGCATGCTAGCCCCCGGAGGCCGCCGGCCACAGCCGTAGACGCGCGATGGGCAGTCCGCATAGAGGGAATTTTCCGGATACTTCTCCATCACCAAAAATTATGAAAAAATACCATCGTTCCTATAGCACATGTGCCCATGTCGTGCAAAAAAACTCATGATTTTATCGCGCTCCGAGTATTTAGTAATATTGACGCCGCATCGTTACCGCAGAACGTCTACTACCGTGTCATCGCCGTCCGTGAGGGGGGCCACGCCCCGGAGATGCGTCCTACCTCTTCGGACATGCCACCACACCACCCCGCATGTACGAGGGCCCGGTGCGATGCTCCGGTGGCATTGCTACCCCCCTAGTGCCCCCGTCCCGCCTAAACCTGTAGCGTTTGACCACGGGATCTAGCCCTTTGACTTTGCACAGACGGGCTTTGACCAGTGGACCTCCCCAGCCGGTTGTGTTAGGTCAGCCCATAGGAACACTTTGGAGCAACATCCGGGCCAGACCCACAGCAAGATCCCCTCCGTGTAGACCCGAAGCGTCCGTTTCCCCCTCCAGGTGCCGGCGGCGGCGCCGTCCGTGAGGGGGGGCACACCCCGGACACACGTGCCGGGCGTTTGCAACCGCCACAACACTTCCAGACTTGTGAGAGGCCGCCTACGCAGATTTGGCGGCATGCTAGGCGCCGGCCACAGCCGTAGACGCGCGAAGGGCAATCCGCGTAGAGGGAATTTTTCGGATACTTCTCCATCACCGAAAATTGTGAAAAAAATACCATCGTTCCTATAGCACATGTGCCCACGTCGTGCAAAAAAACTAATGATTTTATCGCGCTCCGAGTATTTAGTAATATTGACGCCGCATCGTTACCGCAGAACGTCTACTACCGTGTCATCGCCGTCCGTGAGGGGGGGGGCACGCCCCGGAGACGCGTCCCGCCTCTTCGGACATGCCACCACACCACCCCGCATGTATGAGGGCCCGGTG
>NC_041380.1:565639960-565640554 GCF_002162155.2 Triticum dicoccoides
TTTGACCACGGGATCTAGCCCTTTGACTTTGCACGGACGGGATATGACCAGTGGACCTCCCCACCCGGTTGTGTTAGGTCAGCCCATAGGAACACTTTGGAGCAACATCCGGGCCAGACCCACAGCAATATCCCCTCCATGTAGACCCGGCGCGTCCGTTTCCCCCCTCCAGGTGCCGGCGGCGGCGCCGTCCGTGAGGGGGGGCACACCCCGGACACACGTGCCGGGCGTTTGCAACCGCCACAACACTTCCAGACTTGTGAGAGGCCGCCTACGCAAGATTTGGCGGCATGCTAGCCCTCGGAGGCCGCCGGCCACACCCGTAGACGCGCGAAGGGCAATCCGCATAGAGGTAATTTTTCAGATACTTCTCCATCACCAAAATTTATGAAAAAATACCATCGTTCCTATAGCACATGTGCCCACGTCGTGCAAAAAAACTCATGATTTTATCACGCTCCGAGTATTTAGTATTATTGACGCCGCATCGTTACCGCAGAACGTCTACTACCGTGTCATCGCCGTCCGTGAGGGGGGGGGCACGCCCCGAAGACGCGTCCCGCCTCTTCGGACATGCCACCACACCACCCCGCA
>NC_041380.1:565640564-565646395 GCF_002162155.2 Triticum dicoccoides
CTATAGCGTTTGACCACGGGATCTAGCCCTTTGACTTTGCACGGACGGGATTTGACCAGTGGACCTCCCCACCCGGTTGTGTTAGGTCAGCCCATAGGAACACTTTGGAGCAACATCCGGGCCAGACCCACAGCAATATCCCCTCCGTGTAGACCCGGCGCGTCCGTTTCCCCCCTCCAGGTGCCGGCGGCGGCGCCGTCCGTGAGGGGGGGCACACCCCGGACACACGTGCCGGGCGTTTGCAACCGCCACAACACTTCCAGACTTGTGAGAGGCCGCCTACGCAAGATTTGGCGGCATGCTAGCCCCCGGAGGCCGCCGGCCACAGCCATAGACGCGCGAAGGGCAATCCGCATAGAGGGAATTTTTCAGATACTTCTCCATCACCAAAATTTATGAAAAAATACCATCGTTCCTATAGCACATGTGCCCCCGTCCCGCCTAAACCTGTAGCGTTTGACCACGGGATCTAGCCCTTTGACTTTGCACGGACGGGCTTTGACCAGTGGACCTCCCCACCCGGTTGTGTTAGGTCAGCCCATAGGAACACTTTGGAGCAACATCCGGGCCAGACCCACAGCAAGATCCCCTCCGTGTAGACCCGACGCGTCCGTTTCCCCCTCCAGGTGCCGGCGGCGGCGCCGTCCGTGAGGGGAGCGCACAGCCCGGACACGCGTGCCGGGCGTTTGCAACCGCCACAACACTTCCAGACTTGTGAGAGGCCGCCTACGCAAGATTTGGCGGCATGCTAGCCCCCGGAGGCCGCCGGCCACAGCCGTAGACGCGCGAAGGGCAATCCGCATAGAGGGAATTTTTTGGATACTTCTCCATCACCAAAAATTATGAAAAAATACCATCGTTCCTATAGCACATGTGCCCATGTCGTGCAAGAAAACTCATGATTTTATCGCGCTCCGAGTATTTAGTAATATTGACGCCGCATCGTTACCGCAGAACGTCTACTACCGTGTCATCGCCGTCCGTGAGGGGGGGCCACGCCCCGGAGACGCGTCCCGCCTCTTCGGACATGCCACCACACCACCCCGCATGTATGAGGGCCCGGTGCGACGCTCCGGTGGCATTACTACCCCCCAAGTGCCCCCGTCCCGCCTAAACCTGTAGCGTTTGACCATGGGATCTAGCCCTTTGACTTTGCACGGACGGGCTTTGACCAGTGGACCTCCCCACCCGATTGTGTTAGGTCAGCCCATACGAACACTTTGGAGCAACATCCGGGCCAGACCCACAGCAAGATCCCCTCTGTGTAGACCCGACGCGTCCGTTTCCCCCCTCCAGGTGCCGGCGGCGGCGCCGTCCGTGAGGGGGGGCACACCCCGGACACGCGTGCCGGGCGTTTGCAACCACCACAACACTTCTAGACTTGTGAGAGGCCGCCTACGCAAGATTTGGCGGCATGCTAGCCCCCGGAGGCCGCCGGCCACAGCCGTAGAGGCGCGAAGGGCAATCCGCATAGAGGGAATTTTTCGGATACTTCTCCATCACCAAAAATTATGAAAAAATACCATCATTCCTATAGCACATGTGCCCATGTCGTGCAAAAAAACTCATGATTTTATCGCGCTCCGAGTATTTAGTATTATTGACGCCGCATCGTTACCGCAGAACATCTACTACCGTGTCATCGCCGTCCGTGAGGGGGGGCCACGCCCCGGAGACACGTCCCGCCTCTTCGGACATGCCACCACACCACCCTGCATGTATGAGGGCCCGTGCGACGCTTCGGTGGCATTCTACCCCCAGTGCCCCCGTCCCGCCTAAACCTATCGCGTTTGACCACGAGATCTAGCCCTTTGACTTTGCACGGACGGGCTTTGACCAGTGGACCTCCCCACCCGGTTGTGTTAGGTCAGCCCATAGGAACACTTTGGAGCAACATCCGGGCCAGACCCACAGCAAGATCCCCTCCATGTAGACCCGACGCGTCCGTTTCCCCCCTCCAGGTGCCGGCGGCGGCGCCTTCCGTGAGGGGGGCACACCCCGGACATGCGTGTCGGGCGTTTGCAACCTCCACAACACTTCCAGACTTGTGAGAGGCCGCCTACGCAAGATTTGGCGGCATGCTAGCCGCCGGAGGCCGCCGGCCACAGCCGTAGACGCGCGAAGGGCAATCCGCGTAGAGGGAATTTTTCGCATACTTCTCCATCACCAAAAATTATGAAAAAAATACCATCGTTCCTATAGCACATGTGCCCACGTCGTGCAAAAAAAAATCATGATTTTAACACGCTCTGAGTATTTAGTAATATTGACGTTGCATCGTTATCGCAGAACGAATACTACTGTGTCATCGCCGTCCGTGAGGGGGGGCCACGCCCCGGAGACGCGTCCCGCCTCTTCGGACATGCCACCACACCACCCCGCATGTATGAGGGCCCGGTGCGACACTCCGGTGGCATTGCTACCCCCAGTGCCCCCGTCCCGCCTAAACCTGTAGTGTTTGACCACGGGATCTAGCCCTTTGACTTTGCACGGGCGGGCTTTGACCAGTGGACCTCCCCACCTGGTTGTGTTAGGTCAGCCCATAGGAACACTTTGGAGCAACATCCGGGCCAGACCCACAGCAATATCCCCTCCGTGTAGACCCGGCGCGTCCGTTTCCCCCCTCCAGGTGCCGGAGCGGCGCCGTCCGTGAGGGGGGGCACACCCCGGACACACGTGCCGGGCGTTTGCAACCGCCACAACACTTCCAGACTTGTGAGAGGCCGCCTACGCAAGATTTGGCGGCATGCTAGCCCCCGGAGGCCGCCGGCCACAGCCGTAGACGCGCGAAGGGCAATCCGCATAGAGGGAATTTTTCAGATACTTCTCCATCACCAAAATTTATGAAAAAATACCATCGTTCCTATAGCACATGTGCCCACGTCGTGCAAAAAAACTCATGATTTTATCGCGCTTAGAGTATTTAGTAATATTGACGCCGCATCGTTACCGCAGAACGTCTACTACCGTGTCATCGCCGTCCGTGAGGGGGGGCCACGCCCCGGAGACGCGTCCCGCCTCTTCGGACATGCCACCACACCACCCCGCATGTATTAGGGCCCGGTGCGACGCTCCGGTGGCATTGCAACCCACAGTGCCCCCGTCCCGCCTAAACCTGTAGCGTTTGACCACGGGATCTAGCCCTTTGACTTTGCACGGACGGGCTTTGACCAGTGGACCTCCCCACCCGGTTGTGTTAGGTCAGCCCATAGGAACACTTTGGAGCAACATCCGGGCCAGACCCACAGCAAGATCCCCTCCGTGTAGACCCGACGCGTCCGTTTCCCCCTCCAGGTGCCGGCGGCGGCGCCGTCCGTGAGGGGAGCGCACAGCCCGGACACGCGTGCCGGGCGTTTGCAACCGCCACAACACTTCCAGACTTGTGAGAGGCCGCCTACGCAAGATTTGGCGGCATGCTAGCCCCCGGAGGCCGCCGGCCACAGCCGTAGACGCGCGAAGGGCAATCCGCATAGAGGGAATTTTTTGGATACTTCTCCATCACCAAAAATTATGAAAAAATACCATCGTTCCTATAGCACATGTGCCCATGTCGTGCAAGAAAACTCATGATTTTATCGCGCTCCGAGTATTTAGTAATATTGACGCCGCATCGTTACCGTAGAACGTCTACTACCGTATCATCACCGTCCGTGAGGGGGGGCCACGCCCCGGAGACGCGTCCCGCTTCTTCGGACATGCCACCACACCACCCCGCATGTATGAGGACCCGGTGCGACGCTCCGGTGGCATTGCTACCCCCAGTGCCCCCGTCCCGCCTAAACCTGTAGCGTTTGACCATGGGATCTAGCCCTTTGACTTTGCACGGACGGGCTTTGACCAGTGGACCTCCCCACCCGATTGTGTTAGGTCAGCCCATACGAACACTTTGGAGCAACATCCGGGCCAGACCCACAGCAAGATCCCCTCTGTGTAGACCCGACGCGTCCGTTTCCCCCCTCCAGGT
Organism: Triticum dicoccoides; assembly: GCF_002162155.2. NCBI lineage: Eukaryota > Viridiplantae > Streptophyta > Magnoliopsida > Poales > Poaceae > Triticum > Triticum dicoccoides. The sequence goes on from NC_041380.1 coordinate 565,644,529, forward strand.
GCCGGCGGCGGCGCCGTCCGTGAGGGGGGGCACACCCCGGACACGCGTGCCGGGCGTTTGCAACCACCACAACACTTCTAGACTTGTGAAAGGCCGCCTACGCAAGATTTGGCGGCATGCTAGCCCCCGGAGGCCGCCGGCCACAGCCGTAGAGGCGCGAAGGGCAATCCGCATAGAGGGAATTTTTCGGATACTCCTCCATCACCAAAAATTATGAAAAAATACCATCATTCCTATAGCACATGTGCCCATGTCGTGCAAAAAAACTCATGATTTTATCGCGCTCCGAGTATTTAGTATTATTGACGCCGCATCGTTACCGCAGAACGTCTACTACCGTGTCATCGCCGTCCGTGAGGGGGGGCCACACCCCGGAGACACGTCCCGCCTCTTCGGACATGCCACCACACCACCCTGCATGTATGAGGGCCCGTGCGACGCTTCGGTGGCATTCTACCCCCCAGTGCCCCCGTCCCGCCTAAACCTATCGCGTTTGACCACGGGATCTAGCCCTTTGACTTTGCACGGGCGGGCTTTGACCAGTGGACCTCCCCACCTGGTTGTGTTAGGTCAGCCCATAGGAACACTTTGGAGCAACATCCGGGCCAGACCCACAGCAACATCCCCTCCGTGTAGACCCGACGCTTCCGTTTCCCCCCTCCAGGTGCCAGCGGCGGCGCCGTCCGTGAGGGGGGGGCACACCCCGGACACGCGTGCCGGGCGTTTGCAACCGCCACAACACTTCCAGACTTGTGAGAGACCGCCTACGCAAGATTTGGCGGCATGCTAGCCCTCGGAGGCCGCCGGCCACAGTCGTAGACGCGCGAAGGGCAATCCGCGTAGAGGGAATTTTTCGGATACTTCTCCATCACCAAAAATTATGAAAAAATACCATCGTTCCTATAGCACATGTGCCCACGTCGTGCAAAAAACTCATGATTTTATCGCGCTCCGAGTTTTAGTAATATTGACGCCGCATCGTTACCGCAGAACGTCTACTACCGTGTCATCGCCGTCCGTGAGGGGGGGGCCACGCCCCGGAGACGCGTCCCGCCTCTTCGGACATGCCACCACACCACCCCGCATGTATGAGGGCCCGATGCGATGCTCCGGTGGCATTGCTACCCCCAGTGCCCCCGTCCCGCCTAAACCTATAGCGTTTGACCACGGGATCTAGCCCTTTGACTTTGCACGGGCGGGCTTTGACCAGTGGACCTCCCCACCTGGTTGTGTTAGGTCAGCACATAGGAACACTTTGGAACAACATCCGGGCCAGACCCACAGCAAGATCCCCTCCGTGTAGACCCGACGCGTCCGTTTCCCCCCTCCAGGTGCCGGCGGCGGCGCCGTCCGTGAGGGGGGGCACACCCCGGACACGCGTGCCGGGCGTTTGCAACCGCCACAACACTTCCAGACTTGTGAGAGGCCGCCTACGCAAGAATTGCGGCATGCTAGCCCCCGGAGGCCGCCGGCCACAGCCGTAGACGCGCGAAGGGCAATCCGCGTAGAGGGAATTTTTCGGATACTTCTCCATCACCAAAAATTATGAAAAAATACCATCGTTCCTATAGCACATGTGCCCACGTCGTGCAAAAAAACTCATGATTTTATCGCGCTCCGAGTATTTAGTAATATTGACGCCGCATCGTTACCGTAGAACGTCTACTACCGTGTCATCGCCGTCCGTGAGGGGGGGCCACGACCCGGAGACGCGTCCCGCCTCTTCGGACATGCCACCACACCACCCCGCATGTATGAGGGCCCGGTGCGACGCTCCGATGGCATTGCTACCCCCCAGTGCCCCCGTCCCGCCTAAACCTATAGCGTTTGACCACGGGATCTAGCCCTTTGACTTTGCACGGACGGG
>NC_041380.1:565657421-565670179 GCF_002162155.2 Triticum dicoccoides
GCTTTGACCAGTGGACCTCCCCACCCGGTTGTGTTAGGGCAGCCCATAGGAACACTTTGGAGCAACATCCGGGCCAGACCCACAGCAAGATCCCCTCCATGTAGACCCGACGCGTCCGTTTCCCCCCTCCAGGAGCCGGCGGCGGCGCCTTCCGTGAGGGGGGCACACCCCGGACACGCGTGTCGGGCGTTTGCAACCTCCACAACACTTCTAGACTTGTGAGAGGCCGCCTACGCAAGATTTGGCGGCATGCTAGCCCCCGGAGGCCGCCGGCCACATCCGTAGACGCGCGAAGGGCAATCCGCGTAGAGGGAATTTTTCGCATACTTCTCCATCACCAAAAATTATGAAAAAATACCATCGTTCCTATAGCACATGTGCCCACGTCGTGCAAAAAAAAATCATGATTTTAACGCGCTCTGAGTATTTAGTAATATTGACGCTGCATCGTTATCGCAGAACGAATACTACTGGGTCATCGCCGTCCGTGAGGGGGGGCCACGCCCCGGAGACGCGTCCCGCCTCTTCGGACATGCCACCACACCACCCCGCATGTATGAGGGCCCGGTGCGACACTCCGGTGGCATTGCTACCCCCAGTGCCCCCGTCCCGCCTAAACCTGTAGTGTTTGACCACGGGATCTAGCCCTTTGACTTTGCACGGGCGGGCTTTGACCAGTGGACCTCCCCACCTGGTTGTGTTAGGTCAGCCCATAGGAACACTTTGGAGCAACATCCGGGCCAGACCCACAGCAATATCCCCTCCGTGTAGACCCGGCGCGTCCGTTTCCCCCCTCCAGGTGCCGGCGGCGGCGCCGTCCGTGAGGGGGGGCACACCCCGGACACACGTGCCGGGCGTTTGCAACCGCCACAACACTTCCAGACTTGTGAGAGGCCGCCTACGCAAGATTTGGCGGCATGCTAGCCCCCGGAGGCCGCCGGCCACAGCCGTAGACGCGCGAAGGGCAATCCGCATAGAGGGAATTTTTCAGATACTTCTCCATCACCAAAATTTATGAAAAAATACCATCGTTCCTATAGCACATGTGCCCACGTCGTGCAAAAAAACTCATGATTTTATCGCGCTTAGAGTATTTAGTAATATTGACGCCGCATCGTTACCGCAGAACGTCTACTACCGTGTCATCGCCGTCCGTGAGGGGGGGCCACGCCCCGGAGACGCGTCCCGCCTCTTCGGACATGCCACCACACCACCCCGCATGTATTAGGGCCCGGTGCGACGCTCCGGTGGCATTGCAACCCACAGTGCCCCCGTCCCGCCTAAACCTGTAGCGTTTGACCACGGGATCTAGCCCTTTGACTTTGCACGGACGGGCTTTGACCAGTGGACCTCCCCACCCGGTTGTGTTAGGTCAGCCCATAGGAACACTTTGGAGCAACATCCGGGCCAGACCCACAGCAAGATCCCCTCCGTGTAGACCCGACGCGTCCGTTTCCCCCTCCAGGTGCCGGCGGCGGCGCCGTCCGTGAGGGGAGCGCACAGCCCGGACACGCGTGCCGGGCGTTTGCAACCGCCACAACACTTCCAGACTTGTGAGAGGCCGCCTACGTAAGATTTGGCGGCATGCTAGCCCCCGGAGGCCGCCGGCCACAGCCGTAGACGCGCGAAGGGCAATCCGCATAGAGGGAATTTTTTGGATACTTCTCCATCACCAAAAATTATGAAAAAATACCATCGTTCCTATAGCACATGTGCCCATGTCGTGCAAGAAAACTCATGATTTTATCGCGCTCCGAGTATTTAGTAATATGGACGCCGCATCGTTACCGTAGAACGTCTACTACCGTATCATCGCCGTCCGTGAGGGGGGGCCACGCCCCGGAGACGCGTCCCGCCTCTTCGGACATGCCACCACACCACCCCGCATGTATGAGGACCCGGTGCGACGCTCCGGTGGCATTGCTACCCCCAGTGCCCCCGTCCCGCCTAAACCTGTAGCGTTTGACCATGGGATCTAGCCCTTTGACTTTGCACGGACGGGCTTTGACCAGTGGACCTCCCCACCCGATTGTGTTAGGTCAGCCCATACGAACACTTTGGAGCAACATCCGGGCCAGACCCACAGCAAGATCCCCTCTGTGTAGACCCGACGCGTCCGTTTCCCCCCTCCAGGTGCCGGCGGCGGCGCCGTCCGTGAGGGGGGGCACACCCCGGACACGCGTGCCGGGCGTTTGCAACCACCACAACACTTCTAGACTTGTGAAAGGCCGCCTACGCAAGATTTGGCGGCATGCTAGCCCCCGGAGGCCGCCGGCCACAGCCGTAGAGGCGCGAAGGGCAATCCGCATAGAGGGAATTTTTCGGATACTTCTCCATCACCAAAAATTATGAAAAAATACCATCATTCCTATAGCACATGTGCCCATGTCGTGCAAAAAAACTCATGATTTTATCGCGCTCCGAGTATTTAGTATTATTGACGCCGCATCGTTACCGCAGAACGTCTACTACCGTGTCATCGCCGTCCGTGAGGGGGGGCCACGCCCCGGAGACACGTCCCGCCTCTTCGGACATGCCACCACACCACCCTGCATGTATGAGGGCCCGTGCGACGCTTCGGTGGCATTCTACCCCCCAGTGCCCCCGTCCCGCCTAAACCTATCGCGTTTGACCACGAGATCTAGCCCTTTGACTTTGCACGGACGGGCTTTGACCAGTGGACCTCCCCACCCGGTTGTGTTAGGTCAGCCCATAGGAACACTTTGGAGCAACATCCGGGCCAGACCCACAGCAAGATCCCCTCCATGTAGACCCGACGCGTCCGTTTCCCCCCTCCAGGTGCCGGCGGCGGCGCCTTCCGTGAGGGGGGCACACCCCGGACACGCGTGTCGGGCGTTTGCAACCTCCACAACACTTCCAGACTTGTGAGAGGCCGCCTACGCAAGATTTGGCGGCATGCTAGCCCCCGGAGGCCGCCGGCCACAGCCGTAGACGCGCGAAGGGCAATCCACGTAGAGGGAATTTTTCGCATACTTCTCCATCACCAAAAATTATGAAAAAAATACCATCGTTCCTATAGCACATGTGCCCACGTCGTGCAAAAAAAATCATGATTTTAACGCGCTCTGAGTATTTAGTAATATTGACGCTGCATCGTTATCGCAGAACGAATACTACTGTGTCATCGCCGTCCGTGAGGGGGGGCCACGCCCCGGAGACGCGTCCCGCCTCTTCGGACATGCCACCACACCACCCCGCATGTATGAGGGCCCGGTGCGACACTCCGGTGGCATTGCTACCCCCAGTGCCCCCGTCCCGCCTAAACCTGTAGTGTTTGACCACGGGATCTAGCCCTTTGACTTTGCACGGTTGGGCTTTGACCAGTGGACCTCCCCACCTGGTTGTGTTAGGTCAGCCCATAGGAACACTTTGGAGCAACATCCGGGCCAGACCCACAGCAACATCCCCTCCGTGTAGACCCGACGCTTCCGTTTCCCCCCTCCAGGTGCCAGCGGCGGCGCCGTCCGTGAGGGGGGGCACACCCCGGACACGCGTGCCGGGCGTTTGCAACCGCCACAACACTTCCAGACTTGTGAGAGGCCGCCTACGCAAGATTTGGCGGCATGCTAGCCCCCGGAGGCCGCCGGCCACAGTCGTAGACGCGCGAAGGGCAATCCGCATAGAGGGAATTTTTCGGATACTTCTCCATCACCAAAAATTATGAAAAAATACCATCGTTCCTATAGCACATGTGCCCACGTCGTGCAAAAAACTCATGATTTTATCGCGCTCCGAGTATTTAGTAATATTGACGCCGCATCGTTACCGCAGAACGTCTACTACCGTGTCATCGCCGTCCGTGAGGGGGGGGCCACGCCCCGGAGACGCGTCCCGCCTCTTCGGACATGCCACCACACCACCCCGCATGTATGAGGGCCCGATGCGATGCTCCGGTGGCATTGCTACCCCCAGTGCCCCCGTCCCGCCTAAACCTATAGCGTTTGACCACGGGATCTAGCCCTTTGACTTTGCACGGACGGGCTTTGGCCAGTGGACCTCCCCACCCGGTTGTGTTAGGTCAGCCCATAGGAACACTTTGGAGCAACATCCGGGCCAGACCCACAGCAAGATCCCCTCCGTGTAGACCCGACGCGTCCGTTTCCCCCCTCCAGGTGCCGGCGGCGGCGCCGTCCGTGAGAGGGGCACACCCCCGAGCCCCAAGACGGGCGTCTACGCATGCATGAACACTTTCACATATGCATCGGGACCCGTGCGATGTTTCGGTGACATAGCTACACCCCGAATCCCCCCACTAACCAGAATTCCTTCCGTGTCGACCGTTTCCCCCCTCCGTGACACGGCGATAGCGACGTTCGTAACAGGGGGCAATCGATATACCATCGGGTATGTTTTTTTAGATAAGGCATAATTATCTTATGCAAAAACAAAAACTAAAATAAAGTAAAAATAACAATACAAAGTAAGAATAAAAAAATAAAGTAAAATACACGTATGCCGACGGCAAGGCCGTCGGCATATCTGTGCACACACGGAGGTTGTCCCACGGATCGATGACGTGGCGTGGCACACGGATCGATGACGTGGCAGAGGGGCCTATGCCGACGGCTGTGCCGTAGGCATACCTCTGCCACAGATATTCCGACGGCTGCCGTTACCGCCCGTTGGCGTAGGGTCAACGCCGTCAAATGGTCAGCGCTGACCGGGCAGGGGGGCCCGGGCTATGCCGACGGCCTGTCCTATGCCGACGGGCCCCGTAGGCGTATCTTGGGCGGTCCCGACGGCCTCGTCTATGCCGACGGCCCCGTCGACATAGATGGATGTATGCCGACGGCTATTCTACGCCTACGACCTATCCTTGGCCGTCGGCATAGGTCCATAGATGCTGACGGGGGCCGTCGGCATAGATTTGGCCGTCGGCAACCCCAGTTTTTCTGGTTGTGAGTAACATAATCTATCAACGGGTGGCGACAGCAAAAAATTATCAAAACATGTCAACATGGGATCTTGTTTCGAAGCCTTCGTCCAGACAAACTCAACAGTGAAGACTGATCGCTAATCAGATTAATCATTCCTTAAAAAATCAGGATTAATGTGATGATGTCAACATGGGGTGGAATTTTTTTGCATACATGCATGTGCTTTCTCTATATAGGCAAAAATCCCATTGGAATATTGGTCGCATGGGCACACATGCAAAGTACTCACTAATACAGACGTGGAATATTGAAGATTGAAGATTGGAGTAGTAGATTTTTGCCTACAATACAACAATACAAGGATATAACATAAATAAATAGAACACGCCAAATTTAGTTTCGTTAAATGCACCATGAAATATATTATGTAATGGAAGGAGCGAGCGACTATTACTCAAGAGGACACTAATACAGAGTTTGAATTCATGAACGAGGATGTGTGTCCTAGAATTACCTCTCCTCTTTAGCTTTTCCCCCAGTGTCGCCACATTCCAGGACAATATCTTGAGATATTGGAAGCCTACTTTGCTGCTGCTCCATGCTCTCCAGCCAGTTATATATGTGCTTTCACGCGTTGGATCTGCATGAGAAAGACAGATAAATTAGTACACTTCCACATACCTAAACATGAACAATATGCAGCACAGGACGTACGAATACGGGGACATGGGATACCGTAACACGGGTACAGACACGATGCTACATGAACAGCCATACAGTGATAGGGCGAATATATGTCAAGTAATAAAGACAGAAATCTTTAGCATCGAAGCAAATAGGAGCATCAGGCCGTCAGCAGCCCAGCAAGCACGCGCGTGAAGGAGAGAAGGGGTTCGTTAGGAAGGAAGGGACCTTGCTGGCTACCGGTGGCGGCGGCGAGGGCGATTACTCTACGTGGCGGCGAGAGGCGATTCCAAGCGGCGGCCGCGTGCTCGTGCCGTCGGCCTCGAATCGTCGATCCAATCCGCTGCCGGAGCGAATAGAGAGAGATGACTCCGCTGGTTAGGGTTTCTGAAATCATCGACTCTCAACTATATCGTGTCCAGTTCCGACTATGGTTCCGTTCGGCAGCCGTCGGGAGCCATTAGTTAACAAGTGTTCCTTCGGAAGCCTCGCAACGATCAGCGTCCCTTGGCGCGCTCTCAACCATTCGCCACGTGTCGCGCTCTGGGCGCTACCTCCGGATTTTGTTTTTTAATTTTTTCGCGCGTGTTTTCGGCTATTTAAACGATTTTTTTTGGTTTTTCGACGTTTTGGTTTTTCTTAGCTTTTGGACAAAAAAATTGCAGGAAAATATTCGTTTTTTCCTTTCACGAGAGTCACGGTTTTTCTTTCGCGAGAAACACGGTTTTGTTTTCGACCGTGCCTCTTGGAAACGAAAAAAACATGTTTTCTGTTTTTTTGCTTTCGCCAGAGTCACGGTTTTGCTTTCGCGAGATGCACGGTCGTGCTTTCGCGAGAGTCACGGCCGTGCCTCTCAAAAACGAAAAAAACGTGTTTTTTATTTTTTTTTCCTTTCGCAAGAGTCATGTTTTTGCTTCTGCAGAGGCACGGTTGTGCTTTCGCGAGAGTCATGGTCGTGCCTCTCGGAAACGGAAAAAAAACGTGATTCTGTTTTTTTCCTTTCGCGAGCACGGTTTTGCTTCCGCGAGAGGCACGGGTGTGCTTTCGCGAGAATCACGGCCGTGCCTCTTCGGAAACGAAAAAAAACGCGTTTTCTTTTCTTTTTTCCTTCCGCGAGAGTCACGATTTTGCTTCCGCGAGAGGCACGGTGATGATTTTGTGAGAGGCACGGGCGTGCCTCTTTTGGAAAGGGAAAAAACCCGTGCTCCCGGTTCGGTTTTTTCATCCGGTTTTTTTCGTGAAATTTTTTGTCAAAACCTATCAACATGGGATCTAGTTTTGAAATCTAACGGCGAAAGCGATTTGAGATTTGAACGCACAGTTTAAAAGATAAAACATTTTGAATAAACGGATCTACGAAAAAGGGAAAACTCACAGGTTGTGACAAGTGGCGCGCTGCATGTACGCCACTTGTCACAACCCGAAAAGTTAGAGTGAACTTTTCAACGAGTACTCCTCAACTAGTGATTTCGGCAGCCGTCGACCATCCATCTTTCCCAATCATATTCTTGGGCTGGCAGCCCATTTAGGCTGTAGTTGCCGCAGCCCAATTCGCTCTTTTATCACCTACGAGCCCAACTTGGAAAACTTGGGCTGGCGTACCGAATGCTAGTGTCGACACAGCAAAGGCGAGAGGCATGGCTGGATGGTTCGTCGGGATCCTCGAATACCCACCAGGAGGAGAAATCATGGAAAACTTTATGGAAGACAGAGGTACCAGCTAAAGTGCGTATGTTTCTATGGAGACTTTCGAAGCATTCGCTATCAACAGAGGACGTCCGTGCTCATCGACACATGTCGACTTCCAGTTCATGCGGGATATGTGGCGCGCCGGATTCATGGCGGCATTCGCTCCCGAGTGTACAGTATCCAGATGCACTTGGGCTCTTACTGATGAGGATCTGGGGAGCAAGCTAGCAGCGAACACTGAACCGGGTGCAAAAAATTGGCTTTTCTCGTTGCAAGAAACTCTATCGCATGATCAGTTCGTGCTAACATCAGTTACCCTTTGGGCAATCTAGACTTCTAGGAGGAAAGCTATCCATGAGGCTATATTTCAATCTCCACATGCAATACAATCCTTCATCTCGCGTTTCATTTCGGACTTGAACGTCGTGCGGGCGAAACAGCCAACACAGCTGAGAGTGGCTAATGCGCCATCAGGAACCACTAATCGACCAAGAGCTCCTCCGGCAAATTTTGCGAAGATTCATGTGGACGCGGGTGTACGAGCCCAAAGAGGGGGGTCGGCAGTAGCTGTATGCAGGGACAGCCAGGGCAACTTTTTAGGAAGTTCAGCTCTAGTTGTGTATGGAGTAAGTGATCCAGCGACGCTCGAGGCGATAGCCTGTCGGGAAGCTATATCTCTTGCTGAAGATCTTCATCTTCAAAGATTCATCATCTCTTCCGACTGCAAGCAGGTGGTGGAAGACATCACAAAGGGCATCAATGGTCTTCACAGAGCAATCATTCATGAAATAAAGTCTAGATCGGCCCCTTTTCTTGTAACTTTATTTTTGAAAGTCGTAGTGTTAATGTCGAAGCTCACAGGTTAGCGAAATTTGCTAGAAACCTAGCTCCGGGTCGTCATGTTTGGCTTGGCCAGCCACATGACCCAGTTTGTATCCCACTTTCTGTGGATTTTGATCAATAAAGTGGCTTTAACCCTAAAAAAAAACGAGCCCAACTTGGCTTACACGCCTTGTCTAATACCACTACCACCCCCGGCAGCACATGCCCGAGCGAACTATATAACGCTCAAATCATCTTGTGCAATTTACGCCATGAGTTGCATAGATTCTAACAAGAGATTGGTTGACCTTTTCATTGTGAATCCATTCCATCAAAGCACACAATCTATTCATCAGTTAAGAAGGAGATCACCACCATGCAACCCACCCTCTCTGCTAGAGTTTACCTGGCGGCGTTGTAATCTCCGGCTAAAGTTTTTTCTTTATCGTTGCCCCTGCCTCGTTTCCCAGAGCGAGGAAGGTTCCTAGCTACGTTCTGGTGAAGTAGTGACGCTGCATCAGTGAAGACGAAGGTGGAGAGCTTGGAAGAGTTGTTGAAACATCTGGACTTAATGGGGATGAACTCGGTGATGTGGTCATGGGAAAGGACGATGTGAAGAAATTTGAGAAGGAAGCCAGATGGCTAGCAATTGGTCGGCTGGACATCGATCACCATTTCCGTTTTGATATGCAATTCTATGTTACATGTGGTTGCGTAGTGTAGATGACCAAAATAACTAATTTCACATCTGTTTTCTAAACCTCACATATCTATATATAAAAATCGAATCTTTATTGTTTCCCATAAAATTATACTAACATCGTGTTGTAATAAGTTATCATGTCATGAATCAGGACCATACTTCCGGATAACTCATGAAAATGGACTTACTAATAGTCACCTAACTTCCCCGTTGCATCTGGTTTTTACGTGGTGGCGCAATAATTCATCTAGTTAAGCCAAACGAGGAGAAAGTAGTTTGAACTGTTCAAAGTTGTATTTGGATGGAAATGCTATGAATGAACAATATTTGTTTCATTTGTGTAATAGAAAACGAAAATGCATTGTTCACTACTACGGAAAATAAACATGTGATACACTACATTGGTATGTAGTATCTACCGGTCGCCGGTATTGCATTGATTACTGGGATCTAGGACCTCGAGCTGAACAGACGATGGAACTCTTCCCGCAATATACCTTCCCGCAACCTCCACGGCTCTACGAGCTCCCGCAAGGTCTGTCTTGCTCAATGGCGAGCATTGGATAATCTTTGTTGAGGTGGAGCATTTGTGAAATTTACCCGAAAATCTATTGTAGCCATAGATCGTGTCCAAAGTCAGCCGCTCGAGTGATGGTGGATTCTCGAGGATGTGGATCGTGAGCTCGACCAGGCTCTTGGATGCACAAAAGCCCATGATATCCACCCGCCGGAGGCAGAAATGCCGACGCTCCAGCTTCCGCCCCAAATACTTGTTGCTTTCATCTCCCATGTCAAGATCATCCTTAAGGGCATTCTTCTCAACCTGCATATACATAAATTTATGATCAACAGTCATCATTACTGTTGTTATTCTGATAAAGAAGTGTAACAAACAAATTGGTAGACAGCTCCAAGATATGTGGACCATCACTTACCTTCAGGATGAAGGAATCCAAGACAGGAGAAGCATCAATGAAAGAAACCAAAGAGAAGACATCGTAGCTCATGCAGAAGGCCGCCATTGTTGGTTGACTGAGTCTGATATCCAACTTCTTGAGGTGGAGGAGATTGGAGGGCATGCTTGAAATGCTGACATTCTAAGGAATGACGAATTCAAAGATTAGTCAAGTGTTTATTTCAACATAAAAAGTGTTGCATACATATCAATATTCAGTATTCACTATATAATCAAAGAACCCATCTAATATGATCATCATATGGTTTTATATCCAAAAAAACACCTCAGTAGGACAGCATAGGGTAGGGCTCTCAGCATTTCTTGCGATGGATGGAAGCCAAGCATGAGCATATGAGAGAAGAACCCACGACAAAATTACTTTCTTAAGCTGTGAAGAATTTCTAACCGAGATTTTTGTCAGGTTATCACCACCATCACAACCAACAGAACGAAGGTAGTAGAGATTTGCGGCATTGATCTCTACCACCTTCAACCTTTGGCATCCTATAATACTGAGAAATTTGAGTTTCTGCATCGTAGACGGTATTTGCAAGAAAATTATCCCACTGCAATAAACGAGGTCAAGACGCTCAAGCGCGGATGATTTTGAGAGCAAGTTCCCTAATCCTTCATCAGTAGTATGGACAAGAGTCAAATTTAATTTTGTCAATTTTCTCAAGAGGCCAAGTGTTGACGAGGGATGAATACTGCAACCGGAGAGGCAAAGAGACTGAATTGAACTTGCAGCCGCCTCATCGGACAAAACCGAACACGGAAATCTGTAGTTTTCCTCCTCGCGGTAGGTAATGTTGAAAGTTAAGTCAAGTTCTTTAATCCCAGACTTAATTGTGATTTGGAGCCACCTGTCTAGGTAGCAGGGCTTGATGCTCCTGGAAGGGGGATATTGTAGTTCAAGTATCTCCACCTTAACCCCATGGTTGTGATGGTTTTCAAGAATTTGGTCAACTTTGTCCATGAAATTTATTATTTCTCTTCTGTCAAATTGCATGTCGGTCAACCCAAGCGTACTGTGGTTGAGTACGAGCTTGGAGTAGCATCCCCAGAATTGTAGAAATCCGCGGGACACGCCGGCAGCACGGGCAGCATCTTGCAGTGGCAAGAGGGAGTGTATATGGTGTAGAATGTCCTGCGGAACCAAGTGTGACAAGTTTCAACAGTTAGATCGTAGTTGGTAGGCAATACAACAGAATCGGAATCAGATTATAAAATATTGTTTATTAATAATTAACTAGTGCAAGTACAATTAATTGTACTTTGCATCAAGACCAGCATGCAACTAATGGATGAAGACAGCACATTAGTACAGCTAATAACTATGTGCTCAAATTAAAAAATTACGATCTGAGGGACCGGTGCACATACACAACAGCAATACAGTCAGGGACACATGCATGGAATGAATCAATCTAGCGGCAAGCAGCCAGCCATCCTGACGGACAATCTGGACATTGGCAAATAAGAAGCACTCTCAACTCTCAAGAACTACTGCATCAAGACAGGTTCAGGTGTTTCATATTCCTAGCTAGAGAGCTCATACTTGTGTGGCTCATGCAGCAGCCAAGTTAGCTGGGCCTCATGATTTATTTCCTGAACAAAGTTCTAGGACAAGAATGTTCAGCATAAAAAATGAAATTGTCCCCTGATGGATGTGGTTACAGTTTACAAGGCGTTGCGTTGGGATTGGCTGCAAGCAGCGACATACTACCTGTGGAAGATCCGGAACGACACGGCCATGACTCATGTTCTGGGCAACTTGAGAAATATGGCCTTGTTGTTGGCCCTTTTTCTCGAGGGATGAAGCCTCAGCTGGTCCACTATCTGTAAAACCGGAAGAGCTTGTCGGTATTTCTCAGTTTTGTGAGTTGCCAATGCAGCTGCTTGAACAAGGAAAGTAACCGAGACGGCCAAGCTATTGCCCGGTTGCGAAGGAAGCGGCCGGCACGGAAATTATGAGATCAGCTCGCTGAAATTTGTTCTGTTTAACGCTCAACGGCGTCATGAATCCGGGATGAGTAGTTGGAGAGAGTACGTACTTGCAGGCGGATGAGCAGGGAGCGTCGAGCGGGCGGTGCCGTCGTCGATCGCCGCCGTGGATCGGGTCCATCGCGATGGAGAGGGACCTGGAGGGTGCTGACGGCGGGGGGAGCCGGACATGGCGAATTGGCGATCGACCTCGCCGTATGTACTTGACTAACTTGGGAAGCTGTGTTTTCGCCGGATACGGCGGTGGCTGCGGCTCTGTTGCGTTTCTGGCCGGTTTCACCTCCAACACGGGCGTGCACGTACGTGAGTTTAATTGTGGAAGCAGGATCGAGTTGTCCTAATCATATCCGGTCTTACAACGCTTGTTAATCCAAGCTGGCACCCGATTTGTTCTACTCCCTCCGTCCCATAATGTAAGTGTTGAAAAACGTCTTACATTATGAGACGAAGAGAATACCTTTTTAATGTTAGCATTAGTATATATTAAGTGTTCCGGCTTTTCATCACCAAATAAGTGACCCAGGCTCCGTCATCAGCGACGTCGTTTTTGCCTTCTTATTGCCAGCTTATGAGATCTCTCCTGACCACTTGGGAAGTTTTGATGATTACGTGTATGTTTCCGTTTTCGCCGGTGTGGTTTCAGTTTCGTTTCATGCCCCTCTCGTCTCTCCATGTCTCCAATACAGACATGAGTTCAAGTTCAACCACGGCATTTGGAGCTGTCAATTATATATTTCGGCTTCTCACCCGGTTGACAGGGGTTCAATCTGCCAACGGTGGTTTTTTGCCGTCCTTTTTAATTTTTGTTGCACTTAATCAACGAAATGCAGGCAACTAGCAGAGCTACAGATGGAACAGTAAGCCAAACCAGGAGGAAGGTTCGAACTGTTCAAAGTTTTATTTGGATGAAAAAATACTAGTATGAATTAGGTAGGGAAAAATGGTGTTGTTCACTCCAGCAGAAATTAAACATGCCGTGTGCCCCTCTCCACGCTAGACG
>NC_041380.1:565670477-565691090 GCF_002162155.2 Triticum dicoccoides
TCCGGTCCGCTCGCGCCTCTGTTTCCCTCCTCTGACCACTGACGTGGCTCTGGCCGCGCCCGCTGCTGCTTCTCCATCAGCGCCGGCACTGACCATGGCCACCTACGACTTTCTGGCACCTGCGGCGAGCCGGGGAAGGTGAACCAAGTGCCTCATCGAGCCTGACGACGAGATGGAAGCAGAGGAGGCCCAGCTGCGGGGTTCTGCGCTGGTGCTCATCGTCGCCGGCACGCGGCCCACTCTGCTGCCTGGGAACATCGCCGACAGCATCACCTTGGAGTTCCTGGACGTGCCGCCGAGGGCCTTCCAGGTGTCGCTTTACCACGACGGCTTCTTGGTACGCTTCACCGACAACCGCTGGTACGCCACAGTCGCCGCCAAGAACATGCTTCACTTCCATGGCGTCCCCATCCTTGTTCGTCGCTGGACTGGCCTCTCCTTCACATCCTCGCACGTCAACCGCTACAGCGTGCGGTTGTTGCTGGAGGACCTGCCGCCTCAAGCCTGGTCGATTAACCGGGTTCAGCAGATGCTGCCTGAGTGCTTGATCTACCGGGTAGCTACCGAGACGCTGGACAAGGAGGATCTCTCCTACTTTGTGACCACTGCCTGGGTCGAGGACCTCGAGGAGGTGCCCACCGTCGCCACCATGAGCGTGCGCGGTGAGCGCAAGGCCTGCTCCAACCCCCCGGCGCACGTCTCCATGCCGATTGGTTTCGCTGAAGATGGTGTAGATGGCGAGACATGCGCGTGCACCGACCACATCCCGCGGCTGCTCTACCACAGGGTCCTCGTCCATGTCGACTCCGTTGCGTTCTACCCGGCTAGGCCGGCGGCCGCCGCCTGGCGGTGTGGGCCGCGTGGCGAACCTGACGACCATGACGATGGGCCGCCGCCTAAGGAGCACCCAATGCCTTGGGCTCGTGGCTTCACCGACGACGACTACCGCCGCTTCCTCGAGTCTCAGTCCATGCCCCT
This sequence comes from Triticum dicoccoides, assembly GCF_002162155.2. Taxonomy (NCBI): domain Eukaryota; kingdom Viridiplantae; phylum Streptophyta; class Magnoliopsida; order Poales; family Poaceae; genus Triticum; species Triticum dicoccoides. Next base: position 565,671,456 of record NC_041380.1, read on the forward strand.
CTCAGATCGCGGCCGGGCCCATGGGCACCAGAATGGTGGCGGCTGTTTCCGCAACTGCACTTCCACTAACTGTGGGCCCCAGGGCGCCTCTGTCCTTGTCGTGCCTGACGCTGCTGGCCAGGTCACGCTCGCCGAGGCGGGCCATGCCGCGCCTGCCGATGCGGACCTGGCTGCACTGGCTGCCCCCGACCTGACAGAGGCTGATGCTTGCCCTTGCAGCGCTGTTGCTGCGGGAGCCCCGTGCATGGACGACGTGCCGGTTGGTGATCTGCATGTTAACGACGTCTCTGACGACGCCGTCCCTGATGCTGCGTCACCACCACACCGCCTGTCTTCGCTTGTCGTCGAGCCTCGGCGTGCTCTGCAGGCTCTGGACGTGTCGGCTCCCGCCAGGCAAGAGGTCGAGGAGGGCCACCACATTGCCCTTCTGATGATTGACGCCCAACCCGATGCCCCTGAACACTTGGAGAGCAGCCTGCGTCTTGCCCCTGAGATGGCCTCCTTGCCGGCTGGCTCTGGCGTCTCTCTGTGGCACCTACCGCTGGATGGAGGTGGACCCGTCGACCGGTCAACATTGCATGCTGCTGACCTGGACGCGGTCGACCAATCGAGCGCCCCGGCGGTTGTGCTCGGCTCCTTGGGCCTCGCCCCGCAGGCCGAGCCCAACGCGCCCGCTTCCAGTTTCGCTGGGCTGGACACGGTGCAGGCCCTCGACGGCTTGGAAAGTTGTCAGTCGCCTCGCCAGATCACGACGCCGCCGCACTCCATCCATGACCTGCTCTGCCGCCTAACATCGCCGATCTCGGCGCCGCTCCTCGCCAGACCACCATCCCCGCCTCCCTCCAAACTCAAGTAGAGCCGTCGCCCCCCGGCGACTGCTACCAGAAGAAGCTCCAGGCTCCAGCACCGCAAGGATGCAATCACTGGAGGAGGAAATGTCTCTCTGCGGATGGCCCGAAGGATCATCGTCGGGAAGAGGGGCCTCGCCATCGCGGAGCCGGGTGAAGAAGAAGAGGAGATCGCTCTCGAAAGGTACAAGCTAACCTTCAAGAAGCCACTGTCTGAGCCGCAGATTCAGGCGCTCACAGCACTGTCGAAAGCGGCTACTGTTAAAAAGGGGAGGAAGGGTCGCCGTGTCTGAATTGCCATGCTAGTTGCAGTCTATGTCGATTTATTGTCATGATTAGTACAAGTATCCTAGTTTGGAATGTTAGAGGCCTAAACTGCCCAGCTCGCCGTGGGGTGGTCCGTGATGTTGTTTCCAAGCACAAACCGGCGATTATCTATTTGCAAGAGTCAAAATTAGCTCATGTCGATCAACTGTTGGTAAAGCAAGTTTGTGGTTCTAATTGTTCTGAATTTCTGTACTCGCCTGCACCGGGAACCAAAGGGGGCATCATCATGGCTTGGGATCCAGCCCTGGTTGATGTTGACTTGCAGGAGTGCCACCGCTCCTTTTTAGCTGTTGATTGTTGTTGGAAATTGACTGGGATAAAATTCAGAGTTGTGACTGTCTATGGACCACAATCTGACTCAGACAAGCTGAAATTCCTTGAAGACTTGAGACCTCTTTCCTCCTCTGCTTTGCCGTGTATTTTTGCTGGGGATTTTAACTTGATTGCTGATGCTGCTGATAAAAGTAATTTGAACTTGAATAGGAGAATGATGGCTGCTTTCAGGAGATTCATCAATGAGCTTGAGCTTAGAGATTTGTACTTGCACGGGAGAAAATATACCTGGACGAATGAGCAGCAAAATGCAACCAAAGTGAAACTTGACAGAGTACTATACAGTGGTGATTGGATGGCTGTTCACCCTAACTGCATTCTTGCTGCCCTGTCGACTGACATTTCAGACCACTGTCCCCTGCTACTCTCCACTAATGCCACCTTCACACCCCCAAGACATTTCAGATTTGATAACTACTGGACTGGATTCGAGGGCTTTCAACACGTGGTGAATGATTGCTGGGCAAAGCCAACCGGATGCTCCGATCCATACCTTGTGTTGCATTGCAAGCTCACCAACACTGCTAGGGCTCTGAAGAAGTGGAGTTCCTCCCACCTTGGCGATCTTAAGCTCAGAGCAGCCATCTCTAGTGAGCTCATTGGAAAGTTGGATGCGGCTATGGACGGAAGAGATCTCACTAGCAGCGAGCGTCGCCTTCGGACATCCCTGAAAATGAATCTTCTGGGCATTGCAGCGATCCAGCGAGCTCACTGGCGGAAAAGGGCTAGAATTGACTGGTTGAAAGACGGTGACGCGAGCACTGAATTTTTTCATGCAAAGGCTTCTACGAGACGGCGTAAGAATCTTATCCTTAGTATTAAGCATAATGGTACGATGGTGACTGGCCAGGATGAAAAGTTGCAAGCTATTTGGGAGCATTTCTCCTCGGTCCTTGGAACTAAGAAACAAAGAGGTTGCTGTCTGAATTTCACTGAATTGGGCATAAACCAAAAAGATCTCTCGGGTCTGGAGTGCCCCTTCACTAAGCAGGAAGTTAAGGCTGCAATTATGGACCTAAACCCAAGAAAAGCCCCTGGGCCTGATGGATTCACGGCACTGTTCTTCCAAAAGTGTTGGGACATTGTAAAAGGGGATGTCATGCTGGCGATCAAGGCTTTTGAGTGTTGCAATGTCCGAAACCTTGCTAGTCTTAACAATGCAATCATCATTCTCATCGCCAAGGGAGCAGATGCGGAAGAGGCTAAAGACTATAGGCCTATTAGTCTGCTCTCCTTCTTTGCGAAGATTATCATGAAGGTCCTTGCAAGAAGATTGCAACCAATGATGAAAGACCTGGTGCTTCCTTCGCAGAGTGCATTCATCAAGGGCAGAGCAATCCACGACAATTTTGTCTTTGTTAAAGGAATGGTCAGATCGCTATACCTGAAGAAAATCCCTTCTGTGATGCTGAAACTGGATATTGAAAAGGCGTTTGATAGTGTCTCATGGGAGTTCCTGATTGAGGTCCTCACCGCGGAAGGTTTTGGACAAAAGTGGAGAAACTGGATTGTTGCGATGCTTGCTTCTTCTTCCACTCGGGTTCTTGTCAATGGCGAGCTTTCTGAGAAAATTTTCCATCACAAGGGCCTTAGGCAGGGTGACCCACTTTCACCGCTGCTTTTCGTCCTTGTCATGGACTTGCTTGATGCAATGGTGCGTACAACGGTGCAAGTTGGCGTGCTGGCCCCTTTTGGCCGCTGCATACCTAACCTCAAAATCTCATTATATGCAGATGATGTGATGATGTTTGTCAGGCCAACTACCCATGAGATCACTGCATCCAAAGCTATTCTAGATGCCTTTGACAACGCAAGCGGCCTAAGGACAAACTTTCTCAAGAGCAGCTTCTGCCACATTCGTTGTGATGACATCAATCTCCTGGAGCTTGCTGCGTACTTGGGTATGCCTCTTAGCTATTCTCGCCTGCAAAGAGTGCATTACCAGCCAGTTTTTGATAAACTCCACCGCAACACTTCCGGGTGGAACAAGCTCAACTTGCCCACGGCTGGGAGGCTGGCTCTTGTCACCTTGGTGCTTTATGCACTTCCATTATTTCAGATCATGGCCATTGACCCGCCTAGTTGGGCTGTCAAGAAATTTGATAAGTGCTGTCGTGGTTTCTTGTGGGCGAACAAGGATATTGCAACTGGAGGAAAATGCTTGGTGAATTGGAAGCAGGTCTGTCTCCCAAAAAAACTTGGTGGCCTTGGTATCCCATGTTTGAATCAAAAAAGTGTCGCGATGAGATGTAGATGCCTATGGCTCTCCTGGATGGACACTTCAAAACCTTGGGTTGGCTTGTCGCTCCCTGTGGACAGATGTGTTCGTTCATTATTTGAGGCTTCGGTGGATTTCTCCATTGGAGATGGGGGCCTAACTCAGTTCTGGACTGACCCTTGGCATAATAGGGAAAGCTTCTGCACAAAATTCCCAGATTTGTTCAAGCAATGCACTCTCAAAACTATAAGTGTCAAGGCTGCTGTAATGGGTGACAAATGGATGAGACACTTCAAAGCCAACCTCTCGGCTGCCTCCATCGACCAGTTCTCGAGCCTATGGAATGTTGTGCAGCACACCCACCTCATCCCGGACCAGCCTGACTCCTTGACCTGGCGATGGACAGCTAATGGTACTTCCTCGGCTGCTTCTGCTTCTGCTGCCATGCTGTCGGCACAGATCAAGCCGCTCTTCGCCAAACTTGCCTGGAGCTCGGACGCGCCGCTAAAATGTCAATTTTTTGTGTGGCTCGCGGCTCAAGGAAAGTGTTTAACCGCTGATAACCTAGCTAAGAGAGGCTGGCCACATAACCCACCTGCTTCTTGTGCTTGCAAGCTCCTGAAAGTGCCTCCCACCTCCTTTCAGTTTGCCCCTACGCCAAGGAGATTTGGCACTTAGCAATCAGTAAGCTGGGCCTCCCCCAGAGCCTGAATATAAATGGCAATGAAGACATGATAGACTGGTGGCAACGCTCTTCTTAGGGTATGAACAAGGAGACGACAAAGTCGTGGAGATCAGTCATGGCCCTCGTATGGTGGATTCTATGGAAGGAGAGAAACGAAAGAATTTTCAGGAACACGTCGTGTACCTCTGCAAGGCTGTTCGAAAAAATTCAGTTAGAGGCCCAGGACTGGGTTGATGCTGGACGGCGACGTGTCTTGGCAATAGTAGAGAGACCTCTAGAGCTAGACTAATGTGATGTGTTGTTCTTCCCCCTTCCTTCTCTGTAATCTTGCTTTGTAACATTTTTTTTCCGTCTATGCGCAATGAAAAGCAGTGGCCCTGCCTTTTTGTCAAAAATAATAATTAAACATGCGAAACAGCTGGAGTTCTCTTCTCAAACATGAAAACCAACCACATTGGTACGTAATATCTCTCGGTCGACGATATGGCATCAATTGCCGGGATCTAGGACCTTGAACTGAACAAATGATGGAACTCTCCCCGCGATGTACCTACTCGCAACCTCCACGGCTCTACGGGCACCTACGAGGATTGTCTTTCTCGCTGACGAGAATTGGCAAATCCTTGTTGAAGTGGGGCATTTGCTAGTGGTGCCCAAACTCCCATCATAGTTATAGATCGGGTCCAAAGTCAGGCGCTCGAGTGAAGGAGCGTTCTCGAGGATGAAGGTCGTGAGCTTGACCAGGCTCTTGGATGCACAGAATCCCGCAATGTCCACCTGCCGGAGGCGGTCATGTTGGCGCTCCAACTTCCGCCTCAAATACTTGTCATTGTCATCTACCACATCGAGATCGAGCTTAAGGGCACCATACTCTATCTGCATATACAGAGATATGTATGTTCAACATTCATCATTATTTTCATTGTTCTGGTAAACTAATGTATCATAATAACTGGTAGGTAGCTCCAAGAGATGATACTGACTTACACGCAGGATGAAGGACTCCAAGACAGGAGAAGCGTCAAGAAAAGAAACAAAAGAGAAGACATCATAGCTTGGGCAAAAGGCTGGCAATGCTGGTCGTCGGAGTTCGATGTCCAACCTCCTGAGCTGGAGGAGCTTGGAAGGCATGATTGAAATGTTGACAGTCTAAGGAATGACAAATAAAAAGGTTAGTCATGTGTTTCATTCAACATTAAATAGCACATCTAATATGATCATTACGGTGTCAAAACACACAAAAATACCTCAGTAGGAGAGCATAGGGCAAGGCTCTCAACATTTCTTGCGACGGATGGAAGCCAAGCATGAGCGTAAGAGAGAAGAATCCATGAATAATTTACATCCTTAAGCTGAGAAGAATCTTTGACCAAGATTTCTGAAAGGGTCTCAATACCATGATTACGACCACAAAGAAGGAAGCGGAGATTTGGAGCATTGATCTCTACCATCTTCAACCCCCTGCAACCTATAATACTGAGGGAATTGAGTTTTTGCATTGTATAAGGTATTCACAAGCAAACTATCCCACTACAATGGTAGAGGTCAATCCGCTCTAGGGCACATGATTGTGAGAGCAAGTGCCCTAATCCTTCCTCGGTAGTATGGACAAGAGTCAAATTTAAACTTGTCAATCTTCTCAGGAGGCCAAGTGTTGACATTGGATGAAAATCGCTACGGAAGAGGCAAAGATATTGGATTGAACTTGCAGCTGCCTCATCCGACAAAACCGAATAAGGGAAACTATAGTTTTCGAGTGACGGGGGTGCAGCCAAGTTAAGTTCTTTAATCCCTGACTTAACTGTGATTTGGAGCCACCTGTCTAGGCAAGAGGCCTTGATATAGTTCCTGCAAGGGGCATAGTCAAGTTCAAGTGTCTCCACCTGAACCCCATTGTTGTGATGGTTTTCAAGAATTTGGTTAACTTTGTCAATGAAATATGTTTCTCTTTCCTCTAATTTCATGTCAGTCAACCCAAGTGTATGACAGTTGAGTATGAGCTTGGAGTAGCTTCTCCATGAATGAAGAAATCCACTGGACACACAGGCAGCACGAGCAGCGTCTTGCACTAGCAAGAGGGAGTGTATATGGCCTAAAATGTCCTGCGGAACCAAGTGTGATAGGTTTCAACAGTTAGATAGGCAATACAACAGAATCAGAATCGAATTAGTATAGTTAATAAACTAGTGCATGTAGAATTGTACTTTGTATCAAGACGTGCAACTAATGGATGAACATAGTCAACCAATACATCTAACCGTGTACTCTAATGTGAGAACGAAGCCGTGTATGTAACTTTTGTTGGCCAATTTAATTACCATGTGCAGGAACCTGATTTCTTATGCCAACATAACATACACATGCTGACATGCCTACATGGTTACAGTTTACCAGGCATTACATTGAGAAATTACAAGCAAGCGGGTCGATCTGCTCGATCCTGTTTATACTTGGCTGCCAGGAGCGACATACATACCTGTGGGAGATCCTCAAAGACAACTGTTGGCAGGTTGCGCCGTTTTTTTCCAGCTGGTGAAGCCTCTGGTTCAGTATCTGCAACAGGGAGGAGCTTCTGTTCTGAGTATGTCTTCAGAGTTTTGCTGATGCAACGCCCGGTCACGAAGGATATCATGAAAATTTTCAGTTTAGCGCCCGACGGCGTCATGGATCTGAGATGCGTTGGAGAGAGTACGTACTTGCAGGCGGGTGAGCAGCGAGCGGCGCCGTCATGGATCGCCGTGGATCGGGACGGAGGACCTGGCGGGTGCTGACGGCCAGGGGAGCCGGACATGGTGAATTGGCGATCTCCTCGTACTACTTGGGAAGCTGTGTTTTACCGAAAAAGGCTCTCACCCTGCTTTATATATAAAGCAAAAGCCCAAGCCAACATCCAACAAGGTTCAAGACCACAAACACACACACACACGCAAGTTCCAGACAAATAAGCAGTGAGAGGGTTAATGCTGAGGGCACAGCTCAACAAGCCCCTAAAAGAAAACAAAAAGGCACACGCGCCAGGAGTGACCCAGCATCTAGTCGGGCTCCGGGGGTGGCGGGGGAAGCGGGGGCGCCAAGCGGAAGGCCATCGATCGAAGGTCGGCGAGGAGGGTGCTGATGACGTCCCAGTCCTGTGGGCGGCTAAGCTGCCGCCAGAGCTACAAGTACCCACACAATTTAAAGATGGAGTCAGTAGCACGCCGAAGAGGCACCTTATGTATGGCAAGTTTATTGCGAACAGTCCACAGCGTCCAGGCAAGGATCCCCACGCAAAGCCATCTAATATGCCTGTAGCGAGGGGGTGAGGCCTGAATTTTCGCAAGCAGGTCAGGGACGTTAGTGTTGCACCACTGGCCCCCAACCGTTTCGCGGAAACAGGACCAAAGGAACTGTGCCGTGTAGCACGAGAAGAAGATGTGGTTGGCATCCTCTACCGTGCCGCACATGGGGCACATCCCATCTCCAGGTCCGTGATGTTTAAGGACCTCAACGCCGGACGGGAGGCGGCCGCAGATCCATTGCCACAGGAAGATCCTGATCTTCAGGGGCAGGCGGATGTCCCAAATCAAACTGAAGGGCTCCGGGGCCGTCGATGGGGCGATAGCCGCGTAGAGGGATCTGGTGGAGAAGCAACCGGAGGGTTCCAGTCGCCAAGAGATGGCGTCCGGGGAGTCGACAACGTCTATAGGGAGGAGGGCGATGTCCTGGAGGAGGGCATCCCAAGCCGCAACCTCAAGGGGGCCACAGGGGCGGCGGAAAGCGAGGCGCCCTAAGTTAATAAGGGCCGTCTCGACAGATACCCGAGGGTCAACAACGATGTCGAAGAGGACTGGAAATCGAGCGGCTAGGGGGGTGTCGCCAAGCCACCTATCAAGCCAGAACAGGGTCGAGGACCCAGTACCCACCGAGATGGATGTGCCAATGCGCAAAACAGGCAGCAGCTGGACGACGGCTTGCCAAAACTGGGAGCCGCCTGAGCGCTGACAAAATGCGAGAGGTTGTCCACGTAGGTACTTGTTCTGGATTATAGTAAGCCAGAGACCTCCATCTCCATTGGCAATGTGCCAAAGCCGACGGGTCAGGAGGGCAATGTTCATGCGCCGGGAGGACAAAATCCCAAGACCGCCCTGGTCCTTGGGTTTGCATATATCTGGCCAGCTGACCATGTGGTACTTCTGCTTATCCCCCTCCCCAGCCCAGTAGAATCTGGATTGGTATTTGGCGATCTCTTGGTGTAGGGTTTCATGGAGGCTGTAAAAGCTCATGAGGAACCAAAGGAGGCTAGCAAGCGAAGAGTTGATAAGGATCACGCGAGCCACCTTCGACAGCCAGCGCCCTTTCCAGGGCTCAACGCGATGTTGCATACGGGTCACCGTGGGGCGAAGATCAGCCACGGTGAGGCGCGAATCACTAATGGGGATCCCCAGATAGGTCGTGGGGAAAGAACCCAGCCGACAGTTTAGTCGGTCAGCAATAGCCTGTGCTTCCTCCAAGGGGTACCCGAGGACCATCACTTCGCTCTTATCGAAGTTGATGGTTAGGCCCGACATTTGTTGGAAGCACAGGAGGAGGAACTTCAGGTTAGTAATATCTAGTGCGGATCCCTCAACCATTATAATGGTATCATCCGCATATTGAAGGAGGGAGACCCCTCCCCCTTCGACTAGGTGGGGAACTAAGCCGCCGATATGACCAACAGCCCTGGCCTTATCCAAGATGGATGCCATGGCATCGACCACCATGTTGAACAAGAACGGTGAGAAGGGGTCACCCTGACGGACCCCACAAAGGGTGGGGAAGTAGGGCCCAATGTCACCGTTGATGTTCACCGCGGTCTGGCCACAGGAGACAAGCTGCATGATGCGGGTCACCCAACGATCATCGAAGCCCTTGTGAAGCAACACTTCTTGCAGGAATGGCCAGTGTACCGTGTCGTAGGCTTTGTGAAAGTCTAGCTTTAGGAAGACCGCTCGATGGCGTTTTAGACGGACCTCGTGGAGGACCTCGTGGAAAACTAACACTCCATCGAGAATGAATCGGCCTTGTATGAAGGCGGATTGGTTCGGATGGGTAATCGTGTCAGCTAGGAGGGTCACCCTATTGGCGTACCCTTTGGCCAAGATCCGAAAGATCACATTAATCACTGTGATTGGGCGGAACTGGCGAATATCCGAGGCGCCCGCACTACTAGGGAAAAGGCTAGCAGCAGCGCGGGTTTTAGGCCTATCAGCAGCGCGGGTACCCGCGCTACCAATAAGGCGCTACAGCTAACGTATAGCAGTAGCGCTGGTCCACCCGCGCTACTGCTACACAAGTGTTGCAGCAGCGCACTTAAAGGAACCTCGCTGCTGCTAATAGCTATAGCGCGCTTCCCCTGTGCGCGCTACTGCTACAACCGCGCTGCTGCTAACTTTTCTGCACTCGCTACTGCTAATTTTAGTAGTTTTTTGTTTTTTTCGGCATATTTGTTTTGTATTTGAACAGGCTTTATAGAAGAATCTTTAGCACATACAAATGTCATCATGATACACATACAAATGCCTGCGAGACCACAAATGTAATCATAGCATATACATACAAATAGTCTCGTCATAATCATCATCCAACACAAAGTGGTATCTTGTCATCATCTCGAAAATAGCGATACATGCAAGTCTCGAATACTTGCAACTACAACGTCATCCATCTAAACAAAGGTATACGCGAGAAGAGCTATCACTATGAGTGAGAGCGGAACTATGCAGTACATGAGATGGCGGTTACGAGTCCTCTCTCACGCTAGCGTGAACCTCAAGTAACTAGCTTCTCCTTCTTGTCTGCTTTTGAAGCCTTTATGGCTGGCGTCCGAGAACCCATTCACTTGCGCCTGACACTCATGCCACTCGTTGTACACCCCCGGAACCTTCCCTTTGTACACGACATAGCAGTTCCATCTCGCCATCAAGAAACTAGGTACCTGTTAGAGATGCATGTTCATGAAGAGGATGTACAATCATATATATGCAACAGAATATACTAGAGAACACCGAAAAATAAAGGGTTAGCAACTAGATGCAACATACAGTATGCAAATTAATTAACTAGAGGTACGCAGGTCATCATACGCAAACTAACAAAGTAGCGTTACGCAAGTTCGGCAGGGATCATGGACATCACAAAGTTGCATCACTACAAATAGTATACAAGTTCAACCGACACATATCATCATCATCGGCATCATAAATCACTAGAAGTTCCATCCTTCCATATCATCGAGGATGGACCCTAGCTTCTTGAACGGCGTGAGGTCTAGACGTTGCGTGCCTATGCGAGTTCGGACATTAGCTCGCGATATAGGGCCGTGGTGGAACATCCCCTTATCATCGACGACTTCTTTCATGATGATCGTCGCAATGTCGCTTTGGATGCGAAAGAAGTCATCTCTAAGTTTATAATCCGCTTCTCCATGAGATTCTAGCCACTTGTGGATATGATCATCATTTCTGCTTCTCATGCGAAGCTTTTGGTGATCTGTGTTGAACTAATTCATGAGATGGAGGATGTACAATCCATCCTTCTTGCTTGGTTTTGGGACTTGGATGCAGGAGAAGTTAGTTTTATGCGCGAAACCCATCTTCTTGTTCCTTTGTTTCCTGATCTGCATGTGGCCACCTCTAAAGCTGAAGCCTTGGAGAGAATCATCTAGAATATTCATTATGTGGGTGTAGTCTTTTTTCTCGTAGTCTCTGAAAGGGTCAAAATACACGGTGTGGGAGACTTGTGGATAAAGAACGATAAGGACGGCGCGCCCGTTGCTGCGGGGAAAAGACACCTCAAATTATTCCCCATAGAGAGAGAAGGAATGATTGAAATGTATGAAAGGGTTGTTAGAAACTGACTTACTTTGGATGATAAGGCACGAGGACAATTTCCTGGTCCTTATTCTGTACCATGAAGTTTTGGAGGTAGTCCCTAGCAGTTTCACGCTCAAAGTCGCCGAGACTCAAGAAAGACTCGTGCATGTAGTGCGGATCCGCCACACAGATTTGCGAGACTTCTTCACTGTTCATGACAGAGCTCATATGTAGCGCAAAAAGGCGGGCGATTGTAAAATCGAGCCGCCTTGTCAGAAACATCTCAAAGATATGGTCAAACCGCAGGAAGAACACCTCCGCGGGCCGTGTCTCGACGCAGCACTTCCCCTCAGGCACACGAGCCGCGTATGTCGGATATCCTGGATCCTTTGAGGCTAGTAGGCTTTTCTCAGTCGACAACACATGGTCGTGCAGTCTCCTGAGATCCCCTGATAGTGCGTCCAGTGGTTTCGGCGGTAGCATCGGCTCGCCCGTGAGATGGAACATGGCCGCACCTTTCACGGGTACACGCTCTTCAGAATGCATCGTTTGGCTGCTATGTGCTCTGGCTTGTTTGGAGGCAGCTATCTTCCCCGATCTCTTTCTCTCCTTTTTCTTGGGCACACCTTCTGGACCCTTCCTTAACCCCTGCCCAAGTGTTCCCGGGCTAAGTACTGTACGACCCTCGCGCTGGGATAGTTGAGCCTGTGTTGAGGCGGCATCTTCAGGCGTGTCCTGTGAGGATTTCATGAAGAGAGACTTTTTGCAATCCCTGCTACGACCGTCCTACCCGGGCATATCATCCATATCCTCATTAGCAAGCTGATAGCCCGATTCGTCATATGGTTGACTCATCAATTCTATGTCACAGTCATACGCGTTTGTATTGAGGAAATCCATAGGGTCGACCTCCGTCTCATCTGTTGGGGAACGTTGCAGAAAACAAAAAAAATTCCTACGTTTTCACCAAGATCCATCTATGAGTTCATCTAGCAATGAGTGATCGGATGCATCTACATACCTTTGTAGATCGCAAGCGGAAGCGTTCAAAGAACGGGGATGAGGGAGTCGTACTCGTCGTGATCCAAATCACCGGAGATCCTAGCACCGAACGGATGGCACCTCCGCGTTCAACACACGTACGGTCAGCGTGACGTCTCCTCCTTCTTGATCCAGCAAGGGGGAAGGAGAGGTTGATGAAGATCCAGCAGCACGATGGCGTGGTGGTGGATGCAGCAGTCACCGCAGCAGGGCTTCGCCGTTCTTCTGCGAGAGGGAGAGGTGTAGCAGGGGAGAGGGAGGCGCCAAGACTTCAGGGTGCGGCTGCCCTCCCTCCCCCCCTTTATATAGGCCCCCTAGGGGGTGCGCCGGCCCTAGGAGATGGGATCTCCTAGGGGGGCGACGGCCAAGGGGGAGGAGTGCCCCCCAAGGCAAGTGGAGGCGCCCCCTCCCCTAGGGTTCCCAACCCTAGGCGCATGGGGGGGCCAAGGGGGGGCACACCAGCCCACTATGGGCTGGTTCCCTCCCCACTTCAGCCCATGGGGCCCTCCGAGATGGGTGGCCCCACCCGGTGGACCCCCGGGACCCTTCCGGTGGTCCCGGTACAATACCGTTGACCCCGAAACTCTCCCGATGGCCGAAACTGCACTTCGTATATATAATTCTTCACCTCCGGACCATTCCGGAACTCTTCGTGACATCCGGGATCTCATCCGGGACTCCGAACAACTTTCGGATTACTGCATACTCATATCCATACAACCCTAGTGTCACCGAACCTTAAGTGTGTAGACCCTACGGGTTCGGGAGACATGTAGACATGATCGAGACGACTCTCCGGTCAATAACCAACAACGGGATCTGGATACCCATGTTGGCTCCCACATGCTCCTCGATGATCTCATCGGATGAACCATGATGTCGAGGATTCAAGCAACCCCGTATACAATTCCCTTTGTCAATCAGTATGTTACTTGCCCGAGATTCGATCGTCGGTATCCCAATACCTTATTCAATCTCGTTACCGGCAAGTCACTTTACTCGTACCGTAATGCATGGTCCCGTGACCAGACACTTGGTCACTTTGAGCTCATTATGATGATGCATTACCGAGTGGGCCCAGAGATACCTCTCCGTCATATGGAGTGACAAATCCCAGTCTTGATCCGTGTCAACCCAACAGATACTTTCGGAGATACCCATAGTATACCTTTATAGTCACCCAGTTACGTTGTGACGTTTGGTACACCCAAAGCACTCCTACGGTATCCGGGAGTTACACGATCTCATGGTCTAAGGAAAAGATACTTGACATTGGAAAAACTCTAGCAAACGAACTATATGATCTTGTGCTATGTTTAGGATTGGGTCTTGTCCATCACATCATTCTCCTAATGATGTGATCTCGTTATCAATGACATCCAATGTCCATAGTCAGGAAACCATGACTATCTGTTGATCAACGAGCTAGTCAACTAGAGGCTTACTAGGGACATGTTGGTGTCTATGTATTCACACATGTATTACGATTTCCGGATAACACAATTATAGCATGAATAAAAGACAATTATCATGAACAAGGAAATATAATAATAATCCTTTTATTATTGCCTCTAGGGCATATTTCCAACAGTCTCCCACTTGCACTAGAGTCAATAATCTAGTTACATTGTGATGAATCGAACACCCATGGAATTCTGGTGTTGATCATGTTTTGCTCTAGGGAGAGGTTTAGTTAACGGATCTGCTACATTCAGGTCCGTATGTACTTTACAAATATCTATGTCTCCATCTTGAACATTTTCACGAATGGAGTTGAAGCGACGCTTGATGTGCCTGGTCTTCTTGTGAAACCTGGGCTTCTTGGCAAGTGCAATAGCTCCAGTGTTGTCACAGAAGAGTTTGATCGGCCCCGACACATTGGGTATGACTCCTAGGTCGGTAATGAACTCCTTCACCCAAATTGCTTCATGCGCTGCCTCCGAGGCTGCCATGTACTCTGCTTCACATGTAGATCCCGCCATGACACTCTGCTTGCAACTGCACCAGCTTACTGCCCCACCATTCAAAATATACACGTATCCGGTTTGTGACTTAGAGTCATCCAGATCTGTGTCGATGCTAGCGTCGACGTAACCCTTTACGACGAGCTCTTCGTCACCTCCATAAACGAGAAACATTTCCTTAGTCCTTTTCAGGTACTTCAGGATATTCTTGACCGCTGTCCAGTGTTCCTTGCCGGGATTACTTTGGTACCTACCTACCAAACTTACGGCAAGGTTTACATCAGGTCTGGTACACAGCATGGCATACATAATAGACCCTATGGCTGAGGCATAGGGGATGACACTCATCTCTTCTATATCTTCTGCCGTGGTCAGACAATTAGCTGAGCTCAATTTCACACCTTGCAACATAGGCAAGAACCCCTTCTTAGACTGATCCATATTGAACTTCTTCAATATCTTATCAAGGTATGTGCTTTGTGAAAGACCTATGAGGCGTCTTGATCTATCTCTATAGATCTTGATGCCTAATATATAAGCAGCTTCTCCAAGGTCCTTCATTGAAAAACTCTTATTCAAGTAGGCCTTAATGCTGTCCAAAAGCTCTATATCATTTCCCATCAAAAGTATGTCATCTACATATAATATGAGAAATGCTACAGAGCTCCCACTCACTTTCTTGTAAACGCAGGCTTCTCCATAAGTCTGCATAAACCCAAACGCTTTGATCATCTCATCAAAGCGAATGTTCCAACTCCGAGATGCTTGCACCAGCCCATAAATCGAGCGTTGGAGCTTGCACACCTTGTCAGCATTCTTAGGATCGACAAAACCTTCCAGCTGCATCATATACAATTCTTCCTTAAGGAAACCATTAAGGAATGCCGTTTTGACGTCCATTTGCCATATCTCATAATCATAGAATGCGGCAATTGCTAACATGATTCGGATGGACTTCAGCTTCGCTACAGGTGAGAAAGTCTCATCGTAGTCAACACCTTGAACTTGTCTATAACCCTTAGCGACAAGCCGAGCTTTGTAGATGGTCACATTACCATCCACGTCTGTCTTATTCTTAAAGATCCATTTATTTTCTATGGCTCGCCGCTCAACGGGCAAGTCAGTCAAAGTCCATACTTCGTTTTCATACATGGATCCTATCTCGGATTTCATGGCTTCCAGCCATTTGTCGGAATCCGGACCCGCCATCGCTTCTTTATAGTTTGAAGGTTCACCGTTGTCTAACAACATGATTTCCAAGACAGGGTTGCCGTACCACTCTGGTGCGGAACTTGTCCTTGTGGACCTTCGAATTTCAGTAGGAGCTTGATCAGAAGTATCTTGATCATCATCATTAACTTCCTCTCTAATTGGTGCAGGCAACACAGGAACATTTTCCTGAGTTGCGCCACTTTCCGGTTCAAGAGGTAATACTTCATCAAGTTCTACTTTCCTCCCACTTACTTCTTTCGAGAGAAACTCCTTCTCTAGAAAGGATCCATTCTTGGCAACAAAGATCTTGCCTTCGGATCTGAGGTAGATGGTATACCCAATAGTTTCTTTAGGGTATCCTATGAAGACGCATTTTTCCGACTTGGGTTCGAGCTTTTCAGGTTGAAGTTTCTTGACATAAGCATCGCATCCCCAAACTTTTAGAAACGACAGCTTAGGTTTCTTCCCAAACCATAATTTATACGGTGTCGTCTCAACGGATTTCGACGGAGCCCTATTTAAAGTGAATGCGGCAGTCTCTAAAGCATAGCCCCAAAATGATAGCGGTAAATCGGTAAGAGACATCATAGATCGCACCATATCTAATAGAGTGCGATTACGACGTTCGGACACACCATTACGCTGAGGTGTTCCAGGCGGCGCGAGTTGTGAAACTATTCCACATTTTCTTAAGTGTGTGCCAAATTCGTGACTCAAGTATTCTCCCCCACGATCTGATCACGAGAACTTGATTTTCCTGTCACGTTGATTCTCAACCTCACTCTAAAATTCCTTGAACTTTTCAAAGGTCTCAGACTTGTGTTTCATTAAATAGACATACCCATATCTACTCAAGTCATCAGTGAGGGTGAGAACATAACGATAGCCACCACGAGCCTCAACACTCATTGGACCGCACACATCAGTATGTATGATTTCCAATAAGTTGGTTGCTCGCTCCATTGTTCCTGAGAACGGAGTCTTGGTCATTTTACCCATGAGGCATGGTTCGCACGTGTCAAATTATTCATAATCAAGAGACTCTAAAAGTCCATCTGCATGGAGCTTCTTCATGCGTTTGACACCTATGTGACCAAGGCGGCAGTGCCACAAGTATGTGGGACTATCATTATCAACCTTACATCTTTTGGTATTCACACTATGAATATGTGTAGCATTACGCTCGAGATTCATTAAGAATAAACCATTCACCATCGGAGCATGACCATAAAACATATCTCTCATATAAATATAACAACCATTATTCTCGGATTTAAATGAGTAGCCATCTCGAATTAAACGAGATCCTGATACAATGTTCATGCTCAAAGCTGGCACTAAATAACAATTATTGAGGTTTAAAACTAATCCCGTAGGTAAATGTAGAGGTAGCATGCCGACGGCGATCACATCGACCTTGGAACCATTCCCGACGCGCATCGTCACCTCGTCCTTCGCCAGTCTCCGCTTATTCCGCAGCTCCTGCTTTGAGTTACAAATGTGAGCAACTGCACTAGTATCAAATACCCAGGAGCTACTACGAGTACTGGTAAGGTACACATCAATTACATTTATATCACATATACCTTTCGTGATGCCGGCCTTCTTGTCCGCTAAGTATTTGGGGCAGTTCTGCTTCCAGTGACCACTTCCCTTGCAATAAAAGCACTCAGTCTCGGGCTTGGGTCCATTCTTTGGCTTCTTCCCGGCAGCTTGCTTACCGGGCGCGGCAACTCCCTTGCCGTCCTTCTTGAAGTTCTTCTTACCCTTGCCTTTCTTGAACTTAGTGGTTTTATTCACCATCAACACTTGATGTTCCTTTTTGACTTCTACCTCAGCTGATTTCAGCATTGCAAATACTTCAGGAATGGTCTTTTCCATCCCCTGCATATTGAAGTTCATCACAAAGCTCTTGTAGCTCGGTGGAAGCAACTGAAGGATTCTGTCAATGACCACGTCATCTGGGAGATTAACTCCCAGCTGAGTCAAGCGGTTATGTAACCCAGACATAGTGAGTATGTGCTCACTGACAGAACTGTTTTCCTCCATCGTACAGCTGAAGAATTTGTCAGAGAGTTCATATCTCTCGACCCGGGCATGAGCTTGAAAAACCATTTTCAGCTCTTCGAACATCTCATATGCTCCGTGTCTCTCAAAACGCTTTTGGAGCCCCGGTTCTAAGCTGTAAAGCATGCCACACTGATCGAGGGAGTAATCACCGGTACGTGTCTGCCAAGCGTTCATAACGTCTTGTTCTGTAGGGAGAGCAGGTGCTTCACCTAGCGGTTCTTGTAGGACATAATCTTTCTTGGCAGCTATGAGGATGATCCACAGGTTCCGGACCCAGTCCGTATAGTTGCTGCCATCGTCTTTCAACTTGGTTTTCTCTAGGAACGCGTTGAAGTTGAGGACAATGTTGGCCATTCGATCTACAATGCATGTTGTAAAGATTTTAGACTAAGTTCATGATAATTAAGTTCATCTAATCAAATTATTCAATGAACTCCCACTTAGATAGACATCCCTCCAGTCATCTAAGTATAACATGATCCGAGTTGACTAGGCCGTGTCCGATCATCACGTGAGACGGACTAGTCAACATCGGTGAACATCTTCATGTTGATCGTATCATGCTCGACCTTTCGGTCTTCTGTGTTCCGAGGCCATGTCTGTACATGCTAGGCTCGTCAAGTCAACCTAAGTGTTTGCATGTGTAAATCTGTCTTACACCCGTTGTATGTGAACGTTGGAATCTATCACACCCGATCATCACGTGGTGCTTCGAAACAACGAACCGTCGCAATGGTGCACAGTTAGGGGAAACACTTTCTTGAAATTATTATGAGGGATCATCTTATTTACTACCGTCGTTCTAAGTAAACAAGATGCAAAAAAACATGATAAACATCACATGCAATCAAATAATAGTGACATGATATGGCCAGTATCATATAGCTTCCTTTGATCTCCATCTTGGGGCTCCATGATCATCTTGTCACCGGCATGACACCATGATCTCCATCATCATGATCTCCATCATCGTGTCTCCATGAAGTTGCTCGCCAACTATTACTTCTACTACTATGGCTAACGCGTTTAGCAATAAGTAAAGTAATTTACATGGCGTTTCTCAATGACACGCATGTCATACAAAAAATAAAGACAACTCCTATGGCTCCTGCCGGTTGTCATACTCATCGACATGCAAGTCGTGATTCCTATTACAAGAACATGATCTCATACATCACATATATCATTCATCATTCATCACAACTTTGGCCATATCACATCACAGAACACTTGCTGCAAAAACAAGTTAGACGTCCTCTAATTGTTTTTGCAAGTTTTACGTGGCTGCAAGAGGGTTCTAGCAAGAACATTTTCTTACCTACGTTAAAGCCACAACGTGATTTGTCAACTTCTATTTACCCTTCATAAGGACCCTTTTCATCAAATCCGCTCCAACTAAAGTGGGAGAGACAGACACCCGCCAGCCACCTTATGCAACTAGTGCATGTCAGTCGGTGGAACCGGTCTCACGTAAGCGTATGTGTAAGGTTGGTCCGGGCCGCTTCATCCCACAATACCGCTGAAGCAAAATAAGACTAGTAGCGGCAAGAAAGTTGACAACATCTACGCCCACAACAAATTGTGTTCTACTCGTGCAAAGAGAACTACGCATAGACCTAGCTCATGATGCCACTGTTGGGGAATGTTGCAGAAAACAAAAAAATTTCCTACGTTTTCACCAAGATCCATCTATGAGTTCATCTAGCAACAAGTGATCGGATGCATCTACATACCTTTGTAGATCGCGAGCGGAAGCGTTCAAAGAACGGGGATGAGGGAGTCGTACTCGTCGTGATCCAAATCACCGGAGATCCTAGCGCCGAACGGACGGCACCTCCGCGTTCAACACACGTACGGTCAGCGTGACGTCTCCTCCTTCTTGATCCAGCAAGGGGGAAGGAGAGGTTGATGAAGATCCAGCAGCACGATGGCGTGGTGGTGGATGCAGCAGTCACCGCAGCAGGGCTTCGCCGTTCTTCTGCGAGAGGGAGAGGTGTAGCAGGGGAGAGGGAGGCGCCAAGACTTCAGGGTGCGGCTGCCCTCCCTCCCCCCTTTATATAGGCGCCCTAGGGGGGTGCACCGGCCCTAGGAGACGGGATCTCCTAGG
>NC_041380.1:565691320-565693248 GCF_002162155.2 Triticum dicoccoides
AAGGCAAGTGTAGGCCCCTCCCCAGGGTTCCCAACCCTAGGCGCATGGGGGGCCCAAAGGGGGGGCACCAGCCCACTATGGGCTGGTTCCCTCCCCACTTCAGCCCATGGGGCCCTCCGAGATGGGTGGCCCCACCCGGTGGACCCCCGGGACCCTTCCGGTGGTCCCGGTACAATACCGTTGACCCCGAAACTCTCCCGATGGCCGAAACTGCACTTCCTATATATAATTCTTCACCTCCAGACCATTCCGGAACTCTTCGTGATGTCCGGGATCTCATTCGGGACTCCGAACAACTTTCGGATTACTGCATACTCATATCCATACAACCCTAGCGTCATCGAACCTTAAGTGTGTAGACCCTACGGGTTCGGGAGACATGTAGACATGACCGAGACGACTCTTCGGTCAATAACCAACGGCGGGATCTGGATACCCATGTTGGCTCCCACATGCTCCTCGATGATCTCATCGGATGAACCACGATGTCGAGGATTCAAGCAACCCCGTACACAATTCCCTTTGTCAATCGGTATGTTACTTGCCCGAGATTCGATCGTCGGTATCCCAATACCTCGTTCAATCTCGTTACCGGCAAGTCACTTTACTCGTACCGTAATGAATGATCCCGTGACCAGACACTTGGTCACTTTGAGCTCATTATGATGATGCATTACCGAGTGGGCCCAGAGATACCTCTCTGTCATACGGAGTGACAAATCCCAGTCTTGATCCGTGTCAACCCAACAGATACTTTTGGAGATACCCGTAGTATACCTTTATAGTCACCCAGTTACGTTGTGACGTTTGGTACACCCAAAGCACTCCTACAGTATCCGGGAGTTACACGATCTCATGGTCTAAGGAAAAGATACTTGACATTGGAAAAACTCTAGCAAATGAACTATACGATCTTGTGCTATGTTTAGGATTGGGTCTTGTCCATCACATCATTCTCCTAATGATGTGATCTTTTTATCAATGACATCCAATGTCCATAGTCAGGAAACCATGACTATATGTTGATCAACGAGCTAGTCAACTAGAGGCTTACTAGGGACATGTTGGTGTCTATGTATTCACACATGTATTACGATTTCCGGATAACACAATTATAGCATGAATAAAAGACAATTATCATGAACAAGGAAATATAATAATAATCCTTTTATTATTGCCTCTAGGGCATATTTCCAACATCATCATCCATTCTCTGTTCTACAGGACAAATTACATCAGCCAGCACTATTGCACCCCCTTCATCATGTCGTCCGCCGCTCTCACCCGGCACTACAGGAGCTGGTAATTGCGTAGGCGGGGTGGTGGTCTCCGCACATGCTTGTTGATGTGTGGTTATTGGTGTGCTCTCGACCGGCTCCAGACGAATAAGATTCTTCGGCTATAGCAGCACCCAACCCTTGCAGCTTCCAATCCGCGGCGGGGTGTCGTCGTCCGCTCCCACATGCTGTACTGGAGGAGGCAAATCCTCGTGCCCCGATTTCACACTGGACAAGCTAACCCTGAAGTGCCCAGCAGGGATCGGCTGGTTGTGGAACGTGGGTTGCAAGGGGTCCATTATCATCCCCTTTCCCACGTCCACCTTCTGGCCTTTGATCATGTAGAGTATGGTGCACGGGGTTTCTTTTGCCTGCAAACACATATGTTTGTGGCGTAAAACATCTGAAAGGCAACAAAAATGGAATATTATATATATATGGTGGTGCAACATGTAATTACCGTGATGGCGTCGAGCTCAGCCAAAGACGAAGGCCCACCGAGCGCGCCAGAGACTGAGGACGAGCTGCTATGAGCGGGAGCGGCTGCGAGAGGAGGCTCGGTTGCGTGGGCAAGTGATGGTGCGATGATGTTGTTGTTCATGGAGTTGCTCCCATTGAAACTGGGCAACGGGAAATCATGTACCATCTTGT
>NC_041380.1:565693357-565695366 GCF_002162155.2 Triticum dicoccoides
TATATATATATATATATATATATATATATATATATATATATATATATATATATATATATATATATGTTGGTGCGACATGTAATTACCGTGACGGCGTCGAGCTCAACCAAAGACGAAGGCTCACCAAGCGCGCCAGAGACTGAGGACGGGCTGCTATGAGCGGGAGCGGCTGCGAGAGGAAGCCCAGTTGCGTGAGCAAGTGATGGTGCGATGGCGTTGTTGTTCATGGAGTTGCTCCCAACGAAACTGGGCAACGGGAAATCATGTACCGTCTTGTCTGGATTTTCCTTCGTCCAGTTGATGATAACTGGAACCAAGTTAGTAGCAAAATCATTTCTGCAGGCAGTTACAGCTGCATTGACTGCCTGCTGTAGCAACTCATATTTGTCCTCGGCTGCTTTTTTCGCGTCCTCAGCTGCTTTTTTCTCGACCGCAAGCTTCACCTTCGCGTCGATGTCCGCCTGACTAAACTTCTTTTTCTACTTCTTGGCCTCCGGGCCCTTGTTGTAAAACACCTTCCACGTGGCGCCATCTCCAGCGCCGTGCACACGACCATATTGCGGCCGCTGGCCCAAAGGGAGTCCCTTAAGTTCGTTCAAGGCCCGGTTGAGAGGGGTGTCCCACTTGGGCCTCATCGGAGAAGTAGGGTTTTCGACTGCAAGCTGGTCTTGCTTCTCCAGTAGTCTAATCAATTTCCTCGTGATCTTGTCCGTGTAAAAAATCTTTTTCTCCTTGTCCCACTTGTAGCGGGCCCTGATGAAGTCATGCTCCAAGGGGTTGGTGAACTTCACGAAGGGGTCTGGGAGACCCGCGGCTTCACGTTCCACGTCCTCCTTATCCCATATGGGCCTTTTACCGAGGTAGCCACGGCTTCCGAGGCGATGCTTCCCCGTGTTCCTTTGCTAAAGGCTCTTGAATTTCGCAACCTTAGCCTTGGCGTCCTCGGTAGCGCAAGTGTCCTTGAACTTTTCAAACTCCTCTTCCGTAAGTGTCGGATTTTCCTCCAGAATCTTGGATAGGGGTTCCTCAGTCTCAATAGCTCATTTCACCCTCGATTTCCAGGAGGCCAAATCATTGCTGAACATGCCCATGGCATGATTGTTAATCTTTTTCATCTTTGGATGATCCCATAGTTGTTCTATGTTATCACCCCGATCGGGGAACTTGAATCTCTTGTGCAACTTTGTTAGGAGCAACTGCGTCAAATGTTCTTTACTCCTTAAGTCATCGTCATTGATGCTCGCGCATTCCCGTAGGATGCATCCTACTTGGTTCCCATAGCACTTGCGAGGTTCTTCCGGCTCTAACGGCTCAAACTTGCCCGGTGCCATCTTTGTGATCACAAGTCGTCCAATCCCTAGTTTGTTAGGTTTTCGTATCCTCTGCTTCTTATGCCTCTTTTCGGTACCGGCATCAGCGCCGGTATCTTCCCCGGCGGTACCTTCCCCACCGGTCTCGGCGCCGCCATCGGTGCCGGCGCCGTCGGTGTCGGTGTCGGTGTTAGTACCATCATCGAGGTGGACCTGCAAACCTTGCTTAGCAGTCAAAAAGTCGAGGTAGTCTTGTTCACCCTCACAATCCATCTCGTCTGCATCTTGGTCAGAAGGCCCAGTTTCTTCATTGTTCGACATGTTTCCTATGATTAAGTGTCCTCATTTATTTCTAAAAGTATGAATAAACGAGAAATGAGATAAAAAGAAATCTATGTGCCAGCACTCGATATGCCAACTATGTAGCACAAATCATGCCTTTATTCACGGGAAATTTTGGCATGACCTTTGCTAAAAAATGGACATATCGAGCGCCTAAAATTCACCGGAACGGAAATGAATCAACATTCCGGCGTAACATAGGCAACTCGGATCATTTACCAAAACATGACATGTCCAAAACATGACATATCCACATATCACATATAAATTCAGCAAATTTTGAAACCTATCTAAATTCATAACTAAATAGATAACCTAATTAACATAACTAAAACCTAAGTAAATTAACCCTAGCTA
>NC_041380.1:565695763-565704531 GCF_002162155.2 Triticum dicoccoides
GGGGGCGAGCGCGCCGGGGTCGGGGGCGAGCGCGCCGAGGTCGGGGGCGGGCGCGGCGGTGCGACGGGGCCGGGGAAGAGAGAGTGGGGATTTGGGGGAAAAGAGGCGGGATGAAGCAGGGAGAGGGAGAATTTTGGGTTAAGTGGACGTAGCAGTAGCGCGTTTACACGAAACGCGCTACTACTACCTTGACTAGCTGTAGCGATTTTCTGCAGAAACCGCTACTGCTACCTTGACTAGCTGTAGCTCTTTTTCACTAAAGCGCTGCTGCTATAACCAGTTTCCCTTTTTTCTTTTCCTCGGCATAATAGGAACATATATATTACATCATTGGACCCTTGCATAATAATGGCTAAGTGTGTATACAAAATAGGAACATATATATATATATTACATCGTTGGACCCATGCATAATAATGGCTAATTAAGTGTGTATACAAAATAGGAACATATATATATATATATATATATATATATATTACATCATTTGACCGATTCCTTAGTGCTGACATTTTCGTTTTTGAGTCAGCTTCTTTCCCTTCTTGTTCGTCGAAGAATAATTGAGCCCCTCATTGTGACTTTTCCTTTTCCATGGAGTACGATTTTTCTTTGGTAATGTAGTATTGATTCTTCTTTTGATGTATACTTCATCATCATCGTCATCTTCCCTCATTGGGTTGCCGTACTGATCATAGTCTTCCTCGTTGGCGACTCCATCCATTCCAATGATGTTTCCTTTTCCTTTCCTCACGACAACACGACTGGGATTGCATGGGTCGGTTATGAAGAAGCATTGTGTCACGTGCTTAGCGTGTACCCATGGCTCGTTTTTTGCGATAGCATTCACGGTAGCACTCTTGGCGTCGGGTATAGTCATGGTAGTGAAAATCCGGCTTTCTCTTTCGACATTCTTAGCCCATCTGACACGGAACATCGTCGTGTTGTGCAGTCCAGAGTAGTCAAGCTCCCAGATCTCCTCGACCCTTCCATAAAATCGTTCAGTTGCGCCGTTGTCGCTGCCGGTCATGCATTCCATCGTCACCCCTGAGTTCTGATATTCATCACTGTCCATATCTTTGGCCTCCATGTAGAACGTGTATCCGTTGATATCATATGCCTGATAGGTTACGAGGTTGGGCGAGGGGCCATGTGCTAAGGCGTATATGAGCAATCCGTCCTTAGAGCCCTCCTCCGGGGGATTAGCAATAATATGCTCTTTGAACCAATGCAGGAAAGTGGAGTTGTGCTCTCTAGTAACTTTGGCGTCCGTCCTGCATACCCCCCAGTCACGATACTTATTTGCGATAATTTCTTTGTGTAGTGCCACGAAAGGATCTACCTCGTCTAGGTGTTGTAGCACTACCAAGTTTGCTCTGTCAAAGTCGTTGCGTCGATCTGAGTATGCCATGTGCAGTTCCCTGCGACCGTTGCAGTGACCTTCTCCTTCGAGCCTCCCATCGTGCTTGTTAACGGGCAAACCAACACTAACACCAGGCGGCTGGTCTGCGCCATATAGAAAATTCTCACAGAAAGAGATGCACTCTTGTGTCAAATAGCCCTGGACGATGCTTCCATCCGGACGGGACATGTTACAAATGAATCCTTTGATGATCCCATTCATCCTCTCAAACGGCATCATGTTGTGCAGGAATGACGGCCCCAGGTCTATTATGTCATCCACAATATGGACACACAGATGCACCATCACGTCAAAGAACGCGGGCGGGAAGTACATCTCAAGCTCATTCAGTATCACAATGATCTCTTCCTGTAGCCTTCGGAGCTGCTTCACACTGATCGACTTTTGAGAGATGACGTCGAAAAAGTTGCAGAGACCAATAAGCGTGTCATGGACGTGCTTGTCCATTATCCCTCTAAGGGCAACAGGTAATATCTGCGTCATCATCACATGACAGTCATGAGACTTCATCCCGCTAAACCTTTTCTTGTCCGTGTCTAGATATCTACTTATCTTGCCACAGTAACCGGAACTAACTTTGACTCCGGTAAGGCACTTAAAGAATTGATTGATCTCAGCCTGACTTAAGGTGAAGCAAGAAGGGGGGCAATAATCCTCATGCTTTATTTTCTTGCCCTTCTTCTCCCGTGCCTCTGTCTCCGTCTCTATCTCATCTGACATTTTACGTGGCGGCATGTGCAGATCTTCCCTGATTTCCAAATCTTGCAAGTCTTTTCTTGCCTTCGGCCCATCCTTGGTCTTATCCGGCATGTTCATCAGTGTTGCGAGCAAGCTCTCAAGGACATTCTTACATATATGCATTTGATAAAGGCAATGAGGTGTACCGAGTTTGTGCCAGTACTCCAAGTCCCAGAACACAGACCTCGTCTTCCATACCTTCAGCAGCGGCTCCGGCGCCTTTCTCGTCGTCTTTCCCGGCGCGGGGCACTCCTTCCAGTTTTTCAACAGCTCATCGATTTCGGCACCGCTCCGCTTACATTGAGGTCCTCGATGCTCAGTGTGACCATTGAATAGATCTCCACGGTTTCTCCATGGGTCATCCTGTTCGAGCCATCTTCGATGCCCCATGTACACGATTTTCCCAGACCCGCCATCTTTCCTTGACGTTAGCTGCTGAGACGTCGTATCATCCATGCACCGCGTGCATCCGCAATATCCATGGCACGCCTGGCCTGCCACATATTCGTAACCAAGATAGTCGTGCATTGTCGTGATCAGCGCGGCTCTCATGTTGAAATACTCGCCTCTGCTGGTGTCCCATGTCTTGGCCGGTGTTTTCCATAACGTGTCTAACTCCTCCTGAAGTAGCCCCAGATACAAATTAATATTATTTCCTGGTTGTTTCGGTCCTTGAATAAGCATGCTCATGTGAATGTACTTCGTTTTCATGCACAACCAGGGGGGAGGTTGTACATCCATACAAACACGGGCCATGTGCTATGGTTGGTGCTCTGGTTGCCAAACGGATTCATGCCATCGGTACATGGGCCGAGCACGATGTTCCTTGCATCACATTCAAAATACCGATAGAAGCTGTTCAATGCTCTCCACTGGCTTCCATCCTTGACGTGTCTCAGCTTCGGATCATCTCCATCGTCGGGCTTCTTCCTCTCCGCATGCCAGCGCATTAGCTTTGCTTCCTTGGGATCTACAAAATACCTCTGGAGACGGGGAGTGATCGGTAAGTACCATACCACTTTCTGGGGACATTTCTTCCCGGCCTTCTTGTATCGAGAAGCATTGCACACCGGACAACTTGTTTTTTCTGCGTGCTCCTTCCGATAAATTATGCAATCGTTGATGCATGCATGGTATCTAACGTGTGGTAGATCAAGAGGGCACACGATCTTCTTGGCCTCATCAACACTACTAGGACATAGATTACCCTTGGGAAGAACATCCTTTAGGTACTTGAGATGCTCATCGAGGCTAGTGTCGGTCCATTTGTTTTTAGCCTTCGTCTTCAGCACTTGGAGCGTGAAACTCAAGCGGGTCACCTCAGGATTGCAATCATCATACAATGGAGTGGTCGAGTCTACCACCAGTTGCTCCAGCTTAGCCTCCTCTCTAGAAGCAGCTCTCTCAGTACTCGTCTCCTTGCGAAGCAATGCTTGAACATGAGGGTCCCGCACGATTGAACTTAGTACCGACGAACTCTGCTGCGTGGAGTCCATGTCGTTCTCTCCGCCTCCATGTCCGGCCCCTTCTTCGCCGCCATGTCCGGCCTCTTCCCCGCCGCCATTATCGATCATCTCTTCGTCTTGCCCCGTGTCATCATTGCGTGCCCCGTCGGCATCCTCAACATCATCATCCTCATCTTCAGTTATCCACCGAGTATAGCCATCCATGAAACTAGTTATGAGCAGGTGCGCTTCGACACGACCATCGACATGGTGGTCAAGCCAAACTATTCCTTTGCATTTTCGACACGGACATAAAACCTCTATCAGGTTATTTTCCTTCATGTCCTGCACCGCCGACCGCAACCACCTATCCACCATCGTTCCACTGACCATCAATGAACTCTGCACGGTAATAATAAACAAATTGATTATAAAAATGCGTGCATTCATCAAAGTCATACAAAAATTCGGCATGACCTTCCTTAAAAGTAGGACATATATAGATCTACAGTTTGCCCGGAATTCGCCGATACGGAAATAAATCGACATTTCAGCAAAACATAGGCAACTCAAATGCACAATTTGGCGTCAACTCATGCCACAAACAATTTCCATAAAAATATCACACACACATGCATAAACATATTTCCATTTTGCAAAATCATGAAATATTAATCACACCTCTATCTCGAGATCGAGCACACGGTGGAGATGATGATGTAGGGAGGTCAAAAGTGCACAAAGCTCTTCTTGACAAAGAAAGATCTAGTTAGGGGGCAAATAGGTCACTTAACTAAATGCTACATCTACCTAGCTAGCCAATTTGGGAGGAGACAACTTCAACTAGTGGAGGGGGGGAAGAGAAAGGAGATGAATTAATGGAGGTGGTGTAGTTATAGCTAGGAGTAATGAAGAGAGAGAAAGGTAGGTAGAAGAGGGAGAGTAATGGGGGGAGAAGTATTGAGGAAGAAGAAGAGTGAGAGAGGGAGGATGTGGGAGGGTAGGGGAAAGGGAGGAGAGGAGATGGGGAGGGGGAGTGGAAAAGGTGGTGGGTCCTGCGTCTTAGCAGTAGCGCGGGAGAGAAAGCGCGCTGCTGCTAAGAGCGTAGCAACAGCGTGCTTTCCTGTCACGCGCTACTGCTAAACGGGCCAACCCTGTGCACATTTTCAAAATTAGCAGCAGCGAGGTGACAAAAAAGCGCGCTGCTACTATGGCACTAGCAGCAACGCGCTCCCTGGCACCGCGCTACTGGTAAACTTATGTCGTTGTGTACTGTCGATGGATTTTTGTAGCAGCGCGGTTTAAGCGTCACGCGCTACTGCTAAGTTTGCACCAGTAGCGAGCTTTCCCTAGCCGCGCTGCTACTACTTAGCAGCATCGCATGTTTTTATGCCGCGCTGCTGCTAAGATTCTGTGTATAAGGTTTTCCCTAGTAGTGCCGGGACCTTGGGGATGAAGGTCACAATCCCATAATTGAGGCGCCCAAGGTCCATGGAGCCTGAATAAAATTCTTCGAACAGAGCCATGACCTCCGGCTTGATGGTAGGCCAGAACGTCTTAAAGAACGTCATGGGCAGGCCATCCAGACCCGGGGCCGAGGAGGGGTTCATCCCCTTAATGGCTGCGAGGACCTCGTCCTCGTCAAAAGGGGCCACTAATGCCGCGTTGGCCTCCGCCGAGACCAATTGCGCACCCGACCAAATGTCGGGGGTGAGACTAGCCCCACCCTGCGGGGTGGGGGTAAATAGGGCTTTATAGAAGCCGTCTACGTGGGTACGGATGGCCGAGGGGAGAACGATAGGCGTGGCTCCATCCCATAGGCAATGGATGGAATTGCGACGACGCCGGCCATTCGCCACCGCCTGAAAGTAGGCGGTGTTGGCATCTCCCCGAAGTACCCACCTATGGGTGCCACGCAGGCGCCAGTAGGCCTCTTCATCGGTGTAAGTGATGGAGAGCTGGTCTTCCAGGTCGTCTCGCAGCTTCCACTCATCAGGGGAGATCCCGGTCGAGTCGGCGCGGGCGTCCAGGGCTTGGATAGCCAGCAGGAGGGCCTTTTTGCGCTCTCTAAGATCCCGGCCAAGGTTAGCCCCCAACCCTTCATAAATTGGCAGGCTAGCTTGACGCAGAAGTGCCACGAGTCAACAGCGGACATGGAGCGATGGGGAGCAGAGCGGGCAAAAATCCAGCGAGCGACGACAGCCTCCCGGAAGCCGGCCTGATTGGGCCAGAAGGGCTCAAACCGGAATCGCGACGCGGTGGGGGGCTGCTCGTCGGCGGTGGAGAGGAGGAGGGGAACATGGTCAGACCCGATCCGGGTGACAGCCCGGAGCGATGACGGGGGGCAGCGTAATTCCCATTCAGGGGAAACTAGGACACGATCCAGAACGGATTGTGTCGGGACAATCTGCCGGTTCGTCCAGGTGAACCTGGCACCCGTCCGATCAAGTTCGCGGAGCCCCAACTCCGTGATCCAATCGTTGAATAATTGCATCCGAGGGAAGTTAATCCGATCATTATTCTTCTCATCCGGGGATCGGATGAGATTAAAGTCTCCGCCCACGAGAACTGGGAGGAGGGAGTTAGAGATCTTCAGCCGCAACTCTGTTAGGAAGGCCGGGGAGTGGCGGTGGTCCGCCGGTCCATATACAATAATGACCTCCCATTTGAAATTTAGGGCGCGCTCGAAGATCTCCATACTAACGAAGAATTCGCCCCGGTCCATGCCACCCACCTCAAAGGTGGCATCCTTTACCCCTAAGAGGATGCCGCCAGAATGGCCTGAGGTCCCACTAGAAGGGAGCCAGTGCCAAGCAAAGAGGTGGGAGCTAAGGCGCTCAAGCTCCTGAAGGGCGAACTCAGTACGCAAGGTTTCCTGGATGGCAATGATGTCAATGTGTTCGTCACGAATGTACTTAATGAGTTGGCGGCGACGACCATCATGGCCAAAGCCGCGGATGTTCTAGAAAAGGGCCCGCATCTAAGCCCCCATCAGGGGGGCGCTTGACCCCAGGACACGGGAAGCGCTTTGAGCGCGGAGGGCTGCAGTGCGCGAACGGGTGCGTCCACGGATTATCCCATCGGCCATCGGAGGGGCCTGACCCGCGGGGGTGATGGTCGTCCCCTCGGGAGGTCGAAGCAGGCGGGCGCGGGTCTTAGCCAGCTTGCCATCTAGAATCTCCCGGGCCCTAATGGCCGCGATCTGTTCTAAGGGGGGACCAACCTCCCCTCAGAAAACTATGGCCGAGTCATTGGCCACCTTGGCGAGGTGGCCAAGCGGAGCAGCCTCAAGAGCGGAAAATGAGCAACTGGAGGAACTGGGGAGGTCGGGGTCCGCACCTGACTCGAGGTTCCGGACCGCCGCGCGGAGCTCCGTGCGCTCGGCGATGGACGACGCCGGAGAGTCGGCCAGCCGCGCCGCATCGAGGCGGGCGCTGCGGCGGGAGGACATCACCAGCGTCGAGGTGGAGCGGGGCCGCCTGGCATACGCCACCGTCGGAGGAGGGTGCGCGGGGGCCGGCGAGGAGACGTCCACAGCCACCGAGGCGAACAGGAAGGTCGGCGAGGAGAGGTGGATGTCGGAGGGCACCGGCGGGGCGGGCGGTCCGGCGAGCTCCAGGGTGGCACCGGCCGCGACCCCCGCTGGTGGGGGAGACGAGGTAGGTGCAACGGGAACCTCACACCCGCCTCCACCTGTGGAGACCGGGGAGGCCGAGCCGGCGGGGGACGGTGGGTCCGGCCCCGACGGGGAGGAGCGAAGGGCGGAGACGGCGCATGGGGAGCAAGGTGACGATGGCGGGGCGACGAGTAGGCCCACACTGGAGATGTCACAGGCCGACTCCGACGGAGACTGAGAGGGCATGACCGGCGGAGTGGCCAAGCGGAGGGCCACCGCGAGGTCAGCGGCCGACACTCGAGTGCGCCCCGCCCCGGAACCGTCACGACCCGCTGGTGGGTTGGAGGGCTCCCGGGAGGGGGAGCGGGAGTGCTTTGAGCCGTCCTCATCATCTCCTGGGTCGTCGAGGTGGGAGTGGCGCGAGCATCGGTGGTGGGAGTCATCGGCATCAGCTGGGCCACCCCTCAGGTGGCCGTCATCAGAGAAGCGGGGGCGGCCGACGTGGTTCGGAGGCTCGGGGCAGATCTTGAGGCCGTAGCCGTCGTCGTTGAAGAAGACCCGGATCGTGACGTGGAGCTTGGAGGAGTCCAGGCACTTCACCTTGACCCAAACTTCCTCCTCCTTGCGTAAGGAGAGCTCGTCAACCACCACCACCTTGCCTAGGATTTTGGACATACTGCAGATGACTTGCTCAGACCGGGCCACATCTGGCAGGACGGCGATGAGGAGCCACGCAGTGTCCAGGACGGCTACAGCCTTGGGATCCCACCGCGGCTCAGATATGTTCACCACAATGTCGTTGAGGGCCAGGGTGATGTTGTTGTTGCGGGTACAGAATCCCATACTCATAGCGTCGGGGAAGATCACCGAGAAGGCGTTGGAAGCGGTGGGGGTCACCTGCCAATCCCACGTGCATCTGCACAAGTGGTTGAGCTCTGCCTCAATCAGCTCCGGGGTGGCGACGGCCTCGCCCACGACCGTCACAATCGCCATCAGCGAGGGGGAGGGAGAGGGGATCCCTGGCACCTCGATCTGGAAGAAGGCCGTGTCCTCGATGCCGTGACCGTACATCATGATCTCCTCCGTCACCGGGCGATCCGAACAAAGAATCGCGGGGTGCCTGGCATCCTTACACAGGTAGCACATCGGGGGGTTGGGACAAGCCACCTGGAAGTGGCCGGTCAGGCCGCAGTTGAAACACGGCGGGCCGTCGGAAGAGGCGTTGGTGCCCGGAGGAGGAACCGCGGCGGCGGTGGAGGCGGCAGCCTCAGGACGCGGAGGACCCTTCTTCTTCTTCTTCTTGGGACCCTGGCGCCCCCGGTTGCCATTACCGCCGTTAGACGGCGGAAACGCAGCCTGGGAGTGGGGGGCTAGTAGCGACGGGTGGCCTGGGTGTTGTTGGAGTTGGCGACGGGCAGAGTGCGGGGCGGGGAGGGGGACCGGTCCTGACAACGGTTCGGCGAGGGGGACCGCTGCCGTGAGGACGACCGCGTCTCCCCGGCCGGCGACCGACCACGGTCCCGCGACTCCGCCCGAGGGGAGGAGCGGC
>NC_041380.1:565705125-565714322 GCF_002162155.2 Triticum dicoccoides
TGTCATGGGCGGCGGGGGGTGAGAGGGGGGCGAGGGGAGGAGGGCGGCGCCGGCGAGCAGGGGTCGGGGCGGGACGGCTGTAACCAGGGCGAGACAGGAGGCTGGCGGCGCAGGTGGGGGGGAAGCGGGGGGCGAGGGAACCCTGCAGGGGGCTAGATAGATCGCCTGCTTGGGCCCGAGGCCGACAGGGGACGAGATTGGGCCGTGCGGGGCGGAGCCGGCCTGCCGAGCCGGCCCACCCCAGCCGCAGAGGCCTGCCTCCCTTGGGCCGCAGCCGCGTCCACCGCCCTGGGGATGGGGCCTACAGCCAGGCCCATAGGCCGGCCCAGGAGCACCGCAGCCTGGTACAAGTGCCCCGGGGTGACCAAGCGGGGAGCTAGGGTTTCCCCGAGCACCGTCGCGGTGGCCGCCGGCGGGGGCGTACGGGGACGGCGAGGGGAAGGCGTGGCGGGGATGCGACCCGGAGGGTGGGGCCTAGAGGGACCACGGGGTGGGAAGAAGGGCCGGAAGGGTGGACGTCGGGAGAGGACCAGAGCGAGCTCGGGCGGGATCGCCGGAGTCGGGCAGGCCGGAGCAGAGGAGGGCATGGCCGGGGTCGAGGGTTTCCAGGAGGCGAGAGCAGGGCCCCAGTCAGCGCGGCTGGCAACACCCCAGCTGCTAGCGCGGCGTCGCCGGGAGGGCATCCCTGACCCAAAGGCCATACCTTTCATCCCCCGTGCGAAGAGGCGGCATGAGGGAGACGCCGGCGCCGTCTCGACCCACGGGCAGCCGAACTCCCACCCCTGGGAGTAGGGCCACCGGCGTGGTCAGGCAGCTGCCGCTGTGGGGCCTTGGGGGGAACACGGTCCCGACACACGACGGGGCGACCAGCGGTGACATCCTCGGCCTCGGCGATGTCAGCCCACACCACCCGCGGAGGGCCAGAGGGAGGGGTCAGCGATGGGACGGGGGCAGCGGACGCCGGTGAGGGGGCGGGGCTCGAGGGAGGGGACGGGAGGAGGGGCGGCGGCAGGGCAGCTACGGCTCCCGCGTCGCCAGGGGCCTCGCTAGTCGCCAGAGCCATCGAGCTCTCCGAAGCTGTGTTTAGCGGCGCCTCTGTTTGCATTTCTCGTTTCAGCTCCAACACAGATGTGCACACGTGAGTTCAACCTTTTTTTAATGCATAGCCCTTTTTTTTAGATGGGTGTGACCGTGTGAGTTTAACTGTGGAAGCAGGAGTTGTCCTGATCAAATACGGTCTTAGAGCAACTTTAACCCATCCTCCAAATTTTTGAGTTGCTCCTCTAAAATATGTCAGTTTCTAACGGATCCTCAATATTTAGCGGAGTAAAAAAATTGAGTGGCACGAGCACAAATTTGACGCACACAAA
This sequence comes from Triticum dicoccoides, assembly GCF_002162155.2. Classification (NCBI taxonomy): domain Eukaryota; kingdom Viridiplantae; phylum Streptophyta; class Magnoliopsida; order Poales; family Poaceae; genus Triticum; species Triticum dicoccoides. Next base: position 565,706,496 of record NC_041380.1, read on the forward strand.
CACAAATTTGGTTCAAACAAGTACATACCACATACTTATACGAAGTTGGTGCTGATTCAAAATATTTTACATAGACATTTAAATGAACTTAACTGAAATTTAGACTAAACTTAACCGAAACTTACTACTCGCTAACCGTCTCTTCCTCTAGCCTCTTCCAATCAGCTCTGAGCCCACCGATCATAGTTGCGGGGCGTTGACCGTCATTGCCGCCATTGCCGTCGGAGTCGATGCAGAGATGGATGACCTCCGCCGCCCCGGCCGTGCATTACTCGTACAACTGGTGCTCCATGCGACAGCGGAGCTCCACCATGCAGTCCTTGTCAGCTCGCTGTGTCGCGATGCACTCTCGGGCCTCCTTGTCTTCCCTCCTCTCCCGTGTGAAGACCACCCACTGGTCCATGGACTCCAACCGCAGTACGCAGTAGCCCCCTCCCCCCTCCCCACCCCCCGCCCGAAAGGAAAGCTGCGGCGGATGGTGGCGCCGTGCAGGTGGGCGTGACATGATGTCGTACTCATGTGCCGCCTGCTTGGCTAAATGGAATGATCTGATCCATATTTTCTTGTTGGTGTGTCGATCGGTTATCTCAACCACCCACGTTCCCCAATTCCGCTACCGCATGCCCATTACTGTCTCGGTGGCAGGGGCGGGCGGTCAGGGAAGAAGGGTTGGCGCCACGGGAGGAAGAAGAGCCGATGTGGACACGGGCTCGATGCCGCTCGTGGCGGTGGGAAGCGGCGGTGGTGGGATCCAGCCATTATCGGCGGCGAACGGGCACCAGAGTGGGTGTGCATGAGGTGGGGACTCACCGGCATAGATTGAGCAGCGGGATTGGACGAAGGAGAGGCGTGTGGAAATTGTGAAGCATGTGAAATCTCCATACATGGAGACCCGTGATATATATATTGATTGAGGGGGTTCGGTACAGGAGATGGCAGCGTCGAGGCTAACCACCAGAGATATTACAGGAGGGTTTTAGGAGATAAGAGAGATAAACATAAAAAGGATAGCCTCCTAACTACCTCGCCGTGTGCCTCAAGGCCACGCTAATAACCTGTACACTATTATGTTTAACACTCCCCCATAATCACAACTATGACAAGTTGAGATTACGTTTAAAATCTTCAAAGCTTTTGACTGGGAAAGCTTTAGTGAACCCATCTGCAAGCTGATTTTTGGATGGTATAAATCTGATCTCAAGCTGTTTATTGGCAACACGTTCTCTCACAAAATGAAAATCTATTTCAATATGCTTCGTTCTGGCATGGAAAACTGGATTTGCAGACAAGTATGTAGCACCAAGATTATCACACCATAAATACGGCGGATGAGTCTGAATTACTCCAAGTTCTCTGAGCATGGATTGAACCCAAATGATTTCTGCTGTTGCATTTGCTAGTGCTTTATATTCTGCTTCTGTACTTAACCTGGAAACAGTGGCTTGCTTTCGTGCACACCATGATATTAGGTTAGATCCATAGAAAATGGCAAAGCCACCTGTTGACCTTCTATCATCCAAGCAACCAGCCCAGTCTGCATCTGAGAATGCACTAACAAGTGTGGAAGGTGACTTGCTGAGTGTGAGACCCAAGTGTATAGTGTTGCTTATATACCTGAGAATTCGTTTTGCAGCTGTCCAGTGTGTTGTGGTGGGTGCATGAAGATACTGACACACCTTATTAACTGCAAAAGAGATGTCAGGTCGAGTAAGAGTCAAGTACTGAAGTCCACCAACTAGACTTCTGTAACCAGTGATGTCCTCTTGGTGCAATGGTTCTCCTTCTATCAAGGACAAGGGTTCTGAACTAGACAAGGGTGTTGGTGAAGATTTACAATTCTGCATACCAATCCTACTTAGCAGTTCAGTGGCATACTTGGCTTGAGATAGATGAATACCATTACTATGTTTCTTGACTTCAATACCCAAGAAGAAATGCAGATCTCCCAAATCCTTGAGAGCAAACTCAGAGCCTAAATCCTTAAGCAGTGCTGTCACAGCTCCATCAGAAGAACTAGTGACAATGATATCATCAACATATATCAAAACAAATATGGATGTTCTATGCTTGTTATAAATGAACAGAGATGTGTCAGACCTTGATGGAACAAAGCCAAGTGAGTGAAGTTTCATACTTAACTGTGAATACCATGCTCTGGGTGCCTGTTTCAAACCATACAGGGCTTTATCAAGCTTGCAGACATATGAAGGTGCACTTTTATCCTCAAACCCAGGAGGTTGTTTCATGTACACTTCCTCTTCCAGAACACCATGGAGAAACGCGTTCTGGACATCTAGCTGTCTCAGACTCCAACCACTGGACACAGCTTTGATAATACAAGACGGATTGTTGCAGCTTTAACAACAGGACTAAACGTATCCTCGTAATCTATGCCATACATTTGCTTGAATCCCTTTGCTACAAGTCTTGCCTTGTATCTATCTATGGTACCATCAGATTTTTTCTTGATTCTGTAGACCCACTTACAGTCAATCAGATTTCTGCCTGGTCGTGGGGGCACCAGGTGTCACATTTTATTTTTCCGCAATGCCATGATTTCATCTTCCATAGCTGCCTTCCACCTTGGATCATCAAGTGCTGTTACTAAACTGTTAGGCTCGCCAGTTGTACAAGACATACCAATCTTAGAGAATTTTTTGTAATTTAAACGAGTAGTTACTCCCTTCTGTAGCCTTGTGCACGGCGCCTCAAGAGAAGCCACAGGCGACGGAGCCACAGGAGATCCACCATCTGCGTCAGGCGCTGCCGCGCCAGATCCCGAGGGGGATTCTATCACTGCTGCTGGTGACCGCGGCCGTAGCAATCCCGAGGGGGATTCTGTCGCTGCTGGCGACCGCGATCGAGGCGAGGTGGCGGGTCCGGTGAGTCCAGCCGGTTGGAGGTGGCGGGCCCCGACGAATCCGGTGCGGGCCAATCAGGCGAGCGAGGCCCGGCTGCGCGCGTGTCCTCCCGCCACACGTCATCTGCCGATTGGTGCGGGGCAGCGACGTCGCTTTCGCGACCGCTCGCACGCTCGAGGCCCGGGACGCGCCCAGGTGCTGCCCGTCCTGTCCGCCCGGATCCCGGAGAGGATGCTGCCTCATGTCGTGGGGATCCCGAGGCAGATCCTCCTTGATGCGCGTCCGTGTCTCCAGCTGGGAAACACATGAAATCTTGCCCGTTTTGCCTCGAATTTTCACCATTTGGACTGATTTCTGCAATAGTAATCTCAGGCATAATATGATGATTAGATGCAAGTTGATTAGTACTATTATTTTCTCCCCCATGATCAACGCCGGATAGGGATGAGGGCAAGAGAAGGATTTCTTTGCGGAGCAATGCGCCGGCATTTGGGTGGAGTTTGGCGAAGGAAAAAACTGTTTCATCGAAGACGACATCTCGAGAGATATACACACGCCCTGTGGCTACGTCAAGACACTTGACGCCTTTGTGTTGTGCACTGTACCCTATAAACACACATTGTGTCGAAAGAAACATGAGATTTTTGTTGTTATAGGGACAGAGGTTTGGCCAACATGCGCAACCAAATACGCGAAGGTGTGCATAGTTGGGTTTGGTGTGAAGGAGACGTTCGGTGGGTGTTTCGTGATTGATGACACGCCTAGGCAGAATATTTATAAGATGTACTGCTGTGAGGAACGCCTCATCTCAAAACTTTAGTGGCATAGATGCGGCAGCAAGAAGAGAAAGGCCAATATCAACAATGTGCCTATGCTTGCGTTCTGCTGAACCGTTTTGTTGGTGAGCGTGAGGGCAAGAAACATGATGAGAGATTCCTATACGTTGGAAGAAGGAGTTGAGTTTTTCGTACTCACCACCCCATTCTGACTGCATAGCAAGTATTTTGCAATCAAACTATTGTTCTACCAATGCTTGAAAGTTGAGGAAAACTTGGAAAACATCGGAGCGTTTTTTAAGGAGGTATATCCAAGTATACTTGCTAAAATCATCAATGAAGCTCACGTAATAGGTATGGCATCCAATAGAGGAGGGAGCCGGTCCCCAAACGTCTGAAAACACAAGATGCAAAGGTTTTGTGGACACACTTGTAGATATAGGATATGGTAACTGGTGACTTTTTGCTCTTTGGCAAGAGTCACAAATAGTTTCACGATCATGCTCATCAACAAAAGCGAGCTTATTTTTGCTAAGAATCTGATAAACAATGGAAAAAGATGGGTGGCCTAAACGATTATGCCATCGTTCTGAAGACACTTTGAAGACTCCATAGGCTTGCTTATTGAACTTGGAAATTTTGGGGATCAATGGGTAGAGGCCTTGCACACATCTACTGCGATAAAGCACCCTCCTCATGACCTGATCCTTGATCAAAAAGAAGAAGGGATGAAACTCGATGAAAACACCATTGTCAAGAGTAATGCGATGTACGGACAAAAGATTTTTAGATGCATTTGGAATGTGAAGTGCATCATCTACAAGAATATCACGGTGTGGGGTTTTAATAATAGACTCTCCAACATGACTAATCATCATACCTGGACCGTTTTCAGCGGTGTGGACGTGATCTTGGCCATGATACTTCTCATGGATGGTCATCTTCTCAAGCTCGGAAGTGATGTTCTCATTCGAGCCGGAGTCAAGATACCAGTTCGAATCAACTCCGTATGAAGCATCGGCCGCAGCTGCAACACGCCTTTTCCTGGAGTTATCTTCTGCATAGCGCCATTTACATTCTTTGGCAATATGGTTAGTTTTCTTGCAGATCTGGCATTTGTTTTCGTACTCCTCATACCCGACGAAGCGGCCCCCTTGGTTGTTGTTGTAGTAGTGGCGTGGGGGCCATTGTTGTTGTAGTAGCCCCCGCCGCCGCCGCCACGATGGCCGCTGCCTTGGCCGCCGCCGTTGCCATTGTTGTTGTAGCCGCCGCCGTCGTGGTGGTTGTAGCCGCCGCTACCCGTGCCAGGATAGCCGCTGCTAGGGTTTTGGCCGCCACCACCAGAGTAGTAGCCGCCGCGACCACCTTGCTTCTGGTTGCGGTAGCCGCCTCTGCCGCCACTCGATCGACCCCTGGAGGCGGCGTTCGCTGACGATTTGAAGCCACCAGCGCTGCTGAACATCTCAGCGCGTTGATCAAAGTTTGCCACCATCGAGAAGAGTGCATCGACGGTGATGGGCTCGGTGCGGACGTCGAGTGCAGAGATGATGGGCTGATACTCCATATCAAGCCCGGCGACGATGAAAGAGATAAGCTCGTCCTCCCCGATCGGTTTGCCTGCCGCCGCAAGCTCGTCGGAGAGGGCACGCATCTGCCCGAAGAAGGTGGAGGCCGACTGTGACCCCTTCTAGGCATTTGTGAGGGCCGATCTGATGTTATTGACACGAGACAGAGAGACCGCAGAAAACATATTTGCTAGCGCGGTCCAAATTGCATGTGATGATTCAAGCGAGGCTACTTGGACGAGCACCTCTTTTGACAGGTTTTGGAGAAGATATGCTACTATTTGTTGATCTTGAACAAGCCAAGGTTTATGAGCAGGGTTGGGAACTACCTGATCTTTGCCATCTTTATCTTTGCTGATGGTTGTTTTTGGAGGCTCCTCTATAGTCTGATCTATGTAGCCAAACAAGCCGGCGCCCAATATCTGGGATCGTGCTTGGGCTCGCCAGAGAACATAGTTCGTCCGGCCGAGAGGTTCTGAGGTGTTGTAGTTGAGGCCAGAGGAGGGGACTGCGGAGGAGGTGGACATGATTGCGGCGTGGTGATTCTGGGAAGGGAACGGATGGAGAAGATGAGCTAGATGTCGTGGAAGAGGCCTGCTCTGTATACCATGTGGAAATTGTGAAGCGTCTCAAATCTCCATACATGGAGACCCGCGATATATATATTGATTGAGGGGGTTCCGTACAGGAGATGGCAGCGTTGAGGCTAACCACCAGAGATATTACAGGAGGGTTTTAGGAGATAAGAGAAATAAACATAAAAAGGATAGCCTCCTAACTACCTCGCCGTGTGCCTCAAGGCCACGCTAATAACATGTACACTATTATGTTTAACAAGGCGGAGAGAAGAAGTTGGTTTTTACTCCGCGTCCGTGAGGTCGAGTAAATATAGGGATCACACGCCACTCGTAGTATTATTTTTTTTACTCCTCTAAGGGTGCACGATAAGTCGTGGCCAAGGCAACACAGCACAATGAGCACTTGGGCTTGGCGGCACCAGATCTAAGATGTGGGGGTTAGAAATAGTGTGAGGATCGGAGGCAGTGGAAATATAAAGGATGGATGTTTGACCCATGCAGGTAGTTACAAATCAAAAGACCGCCTTGAATGCTTATGAACCAGAGGCCAGAGATGTGGTTTTATAACCGCCTCCAACTATTCCTACAAGCGGTTGCATTTCTTTTTTGAACCGCCTTTGAAACATAATAATGCATGTGAGTCATTACATGTGGTTTCATTTATTAGGGCACAACCATTTTCGGAGACCGTTTCTAATGCCTTTTTATATATGTACTATAGTGTACTCACATGTGTTCATCTGGATGTTTATATGCACTGGGTAAGCATTGTAAAACATAGGTAGTCTTCTAACCATAATGTCATTAAAACCAAACCCTCATTAGGGGCAAGATGTCGTTCACCCGGGAACGGCGTTCAGTTCTTTTTACATTCAATCATAGCAATTGTAGCAGTAATAATCGTATCATGCCAACCAGGGAAGAAATGTTGTCCAAAGCTAATATTATAATATTCTTCTAAAAGAAATACTATGATTATACATTATGATGGTACACACTAAAAATAGATGAGTTACCTCTACTACTTACGAAATGTAAGGTTCCAATTCCACTCTTTAATTCGTCCAACCTCACTTCTTTTTCTCTCTTTCTTTTCTCTTCTATCTTTGGTTTTTCTTCCACCGATTTTTCCTAAAATTGACTCAACTCTCCCACGCCTTATTAACTTACCAAAATAAAATAATATTTCTTTGGTAATCCATCAAGTTCTTACCAAACAAGTGAGTGACAATAAGATGGTAGGTAATCATGGTGATTATGCACAAAAGCTTCCTAAATAAGTTCTTAACATTAACATGATAGGTAAATCGTTGTGATTTATTTATTTATCTCTATACTACTTAAAAAGAAAGTAAGGTTGCCATTCACCTTTTTCCCACCACCCCTTCGTCCAACTTCCATGTATATGATAATCAATCACCTTGATTTACTTATCTACTGAACCAATTCCACTTTAATTTAATTACTTACCAAACTTCTAATCAAAATATAAGGTAATTCATGGTCAGAATTTGATGAACATTTATTTACACAATCACATTATTATTGACATGTAAATCACAAGCTAACGTACTAGAATATTTATATCCCGTTGCAACGCACGGGCATTGTCCTAGTACTACTTAAAAAGAACGTCAGTTTCCCATTTCACTCGTTCCTTCGTCCAACCGCTCTATATATGCGCCCTTTCCCACCTTAAATTTTGTTTTTCCCTTCCATCTTTCGTTTTTCTTCCACCGGTTTTCCCTAAAATCGACTCAACTGTCCCATGTCTTGTTAACTTACCAAAATAAAATAATAGTTCTTTGGTAAGCCATTAAGTTCTTACCAAACAAGTGATTAACTCTACGTGGCGAATATACGCAGCGGCATGAAGGAGAGAAGGGGTTCGTTAGGAAGGAATGGACCTTGCTGGCTACCGGTGGCGGCGGCGAGGGCGATTACTCTACGTGGCGGCGAGAGGCGATTCCAAGCGGCGGCCGCGTGCTCGTGCTGTCGGCCTCGAATCGTTGATCCAATCCGCCGCCAGAGCGAATAGAGAGAGAGA
>NC_041380.1:565714695-565736532 GCF_002162155.2 Triticum dicoccoides
AGAGAGAGAGAGAGAGAGAGAGAGAGAGAGAGAGAGAGAGAGAGAGATGACTCCATTGGTTAGGGTTCCTGAAATCATCGACTCCCAACTACTGTATATCGTGTCCAGTTCCGACTATGTTCCGTTCGGCAGCCGTCGTCCATCCATATTTCCCAATCCTATTCTTGGGCTAGAAGCCCATTTAGGCCTTAGTTGCCCCAGCCCAATTCGCTGTTTTATCACCTATGAGCCCAACTTGGCTTACACGGTTCGTCTAATAACACTACCACCCCCGGCAGCAGTGGCGGAGGTAGAGGGTGGCCAGGGTGGGCCATGGCCCACCCTGAGATTTGAAAATAGCATTTCTACCATAGGAGAAAAGCTAAAAATAAAAGAAAGAAAAAATGTATATGTACCGAATACTGCTGGCCCACCCTGGCCCAGTCGGTTAGGTCCGCCACTGCCCGACAGGACATGCCCGAATGAACTATATAACGCTCAAATCATCTTGTGCAATTTACGCCATGAGTTGCATAGATTCGAAGAGATTGGTTGACCTTTTCATTGTGAATCCATTCCATCAAAGCACACAATCTATTCATCAGTTAAGAAGGAGATCACCACCATGCAACCCACCCTCTCTGCTAGAGTTTACCTTACCTGGCGGCGTTCTAATCTCCGGCTAAAGTTTTTTCTTTGTCGTTGCCCCTGCCTTGTTTCCCGGAGCGACGAAGGTTCCTGGCTACGTTCTGGTGAAGTAGTGACGCTGCATCAGTGAAGACAAAGGTGGAGAGCTTGGAAGAGTTGTTGAAACATCTGGACTTAATGGGGATGAACTCGGGAATGTGGTCATGGGAAAGGACGAGGTGAAGAAATTTGAGAAGGAAGCCAGATGGCTAGCAATCGGTCGGCTGAACATCGATCACCGTTCCGTTTTGATATGAAATTCTATGTTACATGTGGTTGCATAGTGTAGATGAGCAAAATAACTAATTTCACATCCGTTTCTAAACCTCACATATCTATATATAAAAATTGAATCTTTATTGTTTCCCATAAAATTATACTAACATTGCGTTGTAATAAGTCATCATGTCATGAATCAGGACCATACTTTCGGATAACTCATGAAAATGGACTTACTAATAGTCACCTAACTTCCCCGTTGCATCTGGTTTTTACGTGGTGCCGCAATAATTCATCTAGTTAAGCCAAACCAGGATAAAGTAGTTTGAACTGTTCAAAGTTGTATTTGGATGGAAATACTATGAATGAACAATATTTGTTTCATTTGTGTAATAGAAAACAAAAATGCATTGTTCACTACTACAAAAATAAACATGTGATACACTATCTTGGTATGTAGTACTCCCTCCGTAAACTAATATAAGAGCGTTTAGATTACTACTTTAGTGATCTAAACACTCTTATATTAGTTTACAGGAGGAGTATCTACCACTCGCCGGTATTGCATCGATTACAGGGATCTAGGACCTCGAGCTGAACATATGATGGAACTCTTCCCACGATATACCTTCCCGCAACCTCCACGCCTCTACGAGCTCCCGCAAGGTCTGCCTTGCTCAAGGGCGAGCATTGGATAGTCTTTGTTGAGGTTGTGCATTTGTGAAATGTACCCAAACATCTATTGTAGCCATAGATTGTGTCCAAAGTCAGGCGCTCGAGTGATGGCGCGTTCTCGAGAATGTTGATCGTGAGCTCGACTAGGCCCTTGGATGCACAAAAGCCCATGATATCCACCCGCCGGAGGCAGACATGCCGACGCTCTAGCTTCCGCCCCAAATACTTGTTGTTTTCATCTCCCATGTCAAGATCATCCTTAAGGGCATTCTTCTCTACCTGCATATACATAAATTTATGATCAACATTCATCATTAGTGTTGTTATTCTGATAAACAAGTGTAACAGACAAATTGGTAGAGAGCTCCAAGATATGTGGACCATGACTTGCCTTCAGGAAGAAGGAATCCAAGACAGGAGAAGCATCAATGAAAGAAAGCAAAGAGAAGACATCGTAGCTCGTACAGAAGGCCGCCATTGTTGGTTGACTGAGTCCGATGTCCAACTTCTTGAGGTGGAGGAGATTGGAGGGCATGCTTGAAAAGTTGACATTCTATGGAATGACAGAATCCAAAGATTATTCAGGTGTTTATTTTAACATAAAAGTGTTGCATACATATCACTATTCAATATTCACTATATAATTAAACAACCCATCTTATATTATCATTATATGGTGTTAAAGCCAAAAAATACCTCAGTAGGACAGCGTAGGGTAAGGCTCTCAGCATTTCTTGCGATAGATGGAAGCCAAGCATGAGCATATGAGAGAAGAACCCGCGACAAAATTACTTTCTTCAGCTGAGAAGAATTTCTGGCCGAGATTTCTGTCAGGTTATCAGCACCAACACAACGAAGGAAGCAAAGATTTGAAGCATGGATCTCTACCACCTTCAACCTTTGGCATTCTATAATATCGAGGAATTTGAGGTTCTGCATCGTAGAAGGTATTCGCAAGCAATTTATCCCACTGCAAAACCAGAGGTCAAGCCGCTCTAGGGCGCAAGATTTCGAGAGCAAGTTCCCTAATCCTTCCTCGGTAGTATGGACAAGATCCAAATGTAAACTTGTCAATTTTCTCAAGAGGCCAAGTGTCGACGTGGGATGAATGCTGCAAGCGGAGAGGGAAAGAGATTGAATTGAACTTGCAGCTGCTTCATCGGACAAAACCGAACACGGGAAGCTGTAGTTTTCCTCCTCGCGGCCGGTCACACACATAGAGAAGTCAAGTTCTTTAATCCCAGGCTTAACTGTGATTTGGAGCCACCTGTCTAGGTAGCAGGGCTTGGTGTTCCTGGAAGGGGGATATTCGAGTTCAAGTATCTCCACCAGAACCCCATTGTTGTGATGGTTTTCAAGAATTTGGTCAACTTTGTCCATGAAATTTATTTCTCTTCTCACAAATTCCATGTCGGTCAACCCAAGCGTATGGTGGTTGAGTACGAGCTTGGAGTAGCATCTCCAGAATTGTACAAATCCGCGGGACACGCAGGCAGCACGGGCAGCGTCTTGGAGTGGCAAGAGGGAGTGTATATGGCGTAGAATGTCCTGCGGAACCAATTGCAAGTGTGACAAGTTTCAACAGTTAGATCTTATTAGCTGGCATGAAGCAGTACAACAGAACCAGAATCGGATAAATTTTGTTTGCTGACTAATCAGTGCATGTACTAAGTAGAGTACTTTGCATCAAAGACCTGCATGCAACTAATGGATGAAGACGGTGCATGGATACAGCTAATTAAGTATGTGCTCTAATAAATGTGGGAACGAGGCTGTGTATGTAACTTTTGCTGGCCAATTTAACAGATGCACGGTTACAATTTAATACAAGGCATTGCATTGGGATTGGTTGCAAGCAGCGACATACTACCTGTGGAAGATCCTGAAGGACGCGGCCATGACTCATGTTCTGGGCAACTTGAGAAAGTTGTTGGCCCTTTTTCTCGAGGGGTGAAGCCTCGGCTGGTCCACTATCTGCAACACCGGAAGAGCTTGTGGGTATTTCTCTGTTTTGGTGAATGCAGCTGCTTGAACAAGGAAAGATCAAGAACTTGGTGCGCGAGAACCGAAACAGCTAAGCTATACATAGCTAGGTTACGAAGGAATCGGCATAGAAATTATGAAATTGGCTCGCTGAAATTGTTCAGTTTAGCGCTCGACGGCGTTCATGGATCCGGGATGCGTTGGAGAGAGAGACACAGAGTACGTACTTGCAGGCGGATGAGCGGGGAGCGTCGTACGGGCGCTGCCGTCGTGGGTCGCCGTGGTTAGGGACGGAGAAGCACCTGGCGGGCGTTGACGGCGGGGGGAGCCGGACATGGCGAATTCGCGATCGAACTCGCCGTACGTACCGAGGAATAGCTGAGTTTTCGCCGGATACGGCGGCGGCTCTGTTGCGTTTCTTGTTTCAGCTCCAACACGGACGTGCACGTGAGTTTACCTGTGGAAGCAGGATCGAGTTGTCCTAATCATATCAGGTCTTACAACGCTTGTTAATCCAACTTGGCATCCAATTTGTTCGAAACAGGCTTTAGCTCCGCTTTATAGATAAAGCAACATCGGAAGAAGTACACGGCCAAATGATATAAGGTGGTGAGGTAACCCTTTTACAAAACCGATCCTGAGATAAATGACACAGCAAAACACACGCGACTACGCTACTGACAAAGAACACTAGGAGAACTAAACACATCCACGCTACCTATAGCACACCTAAGCTTCATGACAACGCCCAGAGGGAACACGGCGCATAGTGTCGTCGTTGCCGAGTCCACACGGGACAATGGTCTTCACCCGGAAGAAGTACACAGCCAAATGATATTTGTATCCCGTTACAACGCACGGGCATTGTTCTAGTACTACTTATAAAGAACATAAGTTTCCCATTTCACTCGTTCCTTCGTCCAACCGCTCTATATATGCCCGTGCGTTGCAACGGGATATAAATATGCTAGTACAACATTACAACGCACGGACAATTATCTACTTTATTAAATGAAACATGGTATATTGATGGATTTCTCTTAATATAGAGAATGATAAACAACGCCGTCAGTGATCTACCATTTGTTGTCAGCACAAAAGGGCTCAAAAAGCGATTGTATTTCATAGCCGTATCTAAGTATTGTTTCATAGTAGTCATCTTGATGAAAATGGGTTTGCGTCGAAATAAATGTTTCAAAGGCAACGCTACCAATGGTTTGATCTTTCACGGAAAAAGAATAGTATGATATGAATATTAAGATCCATACAAGTAAAAAGAAGATAGTTGTGAAGACCCTAATGTATGGTAATAAAAAATTTGTAGGTGAACGAAAAATTGCAGTCAGTCGTCTATAGAAGAGTTTCAAACGATGTGAAATGTTTTTCTTTCTCTATTTACTATTTGAAGTCTTACAAAATTGCACATTAATGAAGTAAAAATACAATCAGTTAACTTCCATCACGGGTCATCGACTTGCATATAAGATCCAGGTTATGCTCCACTTTGGTTGGAGGCTATTCACAAGCTGGTTAAGTTAGCTTGTGGGGGAAGCCTCGTTGTATTTCAGTTAGGTTTTTTAGGGTTTCTTTTTTGGTTAGTTAAATTAAACTCTATGTTATATTTTCTTTCTAAAAGAAGAGTATGCAATAGGTGGAAATATAGATGAATGGTGTCTCACTGGCACACATCTTCTATCTAAAAGGTTCCCCTTGGTTCCAAAATATAATGCATTGTTTCATTGTTCAAATTCATACGTTGACCAATACTTAGTTCAATAGAATTTATTTGAAATTACAGGAAATAGACATCATTAGATTCATCTTCAAAAACACTTCATATAATTATGATATGTAACCATTGTCTAAATATTGTATGAGGGATTTACGGTCAAAAGTCAATTACAAGTAGTCAAATTAAGCCTTATAATTTTGAATGGGGAAATTAAGTAGTAAAGAACTAAAGATATTGTAGCACAATAACACAACTTGATGGTCTACGGATTCAAAATTTAAATTCCCGTTCTCGCCCGGCCGGAAAAGTATGACCGGAAAAAAAATCATCAATTGGTATTGGATAACAATCCTTTTGTTTTTGAATTCCTTGTAAAACACATTAACAAGAATGGATAATCAGAATGCATGCAGATTTCATTAGCAAACACAAATTTGCCAACAAAAATAGCAGGCATGAAACGTGATTTGATGATTTTTCCTAAAAAAAATCTAATAAACCATGCGTAATTTTGGAAATATAGTATAACTAATTCAGTGTAATTTTTTGTTAAAGCTTTTACTTTTCTCTTAAGAATCTAAGTTATGCACACCATATGATGTTTTCTTGCTTTATAATATTTTCCATGGCATGCTCAGTTTTTTTCAAATCAAGAAAGATTTCCCACCATGGTTCATTCATCTCCCCACCACTCTCCTCCCCTTTATCATGGCAATTAGTTCAAAGCTTTACTTGGTAACCAATACTATGAATGAACATTGTATGTTCCATCCTTGCTATATATGGAGGCATGTATCATGGCATCGACTACACATCTCTAGGACCTCAAATTCAACATTTGGGGGGACTCTTCCGGCGATGCACCTACACGCAGCTTCCACGGCTCTACGAGCTCCGGGGAGATACGTTCTGCACATCGGCGAGCATTGGTCAATCTTTCTTGAGGACGACCATCTGCTAGTGGTACCCGACCTCCTGTCGTAGCGGTAGGTTGTGTCCAACGTCAGGCGCTCGAGCGAGGGCGCACTCTCAAGGATGTAGATTAGGAGTTGGACCAGGCTCTTGGATGGACAGAACCCCGTGATTGTCACCTGCCTGAGGCAGTTATGCCGGCCCTCTAGCCTCTGCCTCAGATACTCATGGTCATCTCCAAAACCGAAGTCGGATCTAACGGCACCCTGCTCTACCTGCATATACATTACACATGCATGTAGGATCAAAATTAATGTTGTTGTTCCGATAAACAAGTTTAACATAGTAATTGGCACAAATAGCTCCAGGAGACGTGGATAGTGACTTACGCGCAGGATGAAGGAATCCAAGGTAGGAGAAGCATCAAGAAATGAAACCAAAGAGAAGACATCATAGCTCTTGGGGAAGTCCGTTATATTTCTAAAAGGTGGGAAGGCCATTGTTGGTCCGAGGAGTTCAATATCCAAGTGCTTGAGGCAGAGGAGCTTGGAGGCCAGGGTTGGAACTTTGGCATTCTAAGGAACGATAAATCCAAGGATTAATCATATGTTTCTTCCAGCATAGAGGTGTGGCATGCATATCTCTATCCATTATATACTTAAACAGTCCATCTATGATCTTGAAGGTGTTAAAATCAACAAATACCTCAGTGCGAGAGCGCAGGGTAAGGCTCTCGACAGTTCCTAGGATGGATGGTAGCTTGGCGCGAGCATCAGAGAGAAGAATGCATGACAAATTTACATTCTTAAGCTGAAAAGAATTTCTAATGGAGATTTCTATCAGGGTCCCAACACAATAAAAGGAGCAGAGATTTGGAGCATCGATCTCTACCATCTTCAAACTCTTGCATTCTGTAATACTAAGGAAATTGAGTTGTTGCATTGTACAAGGTATTTGCAGGCAAGTTATCCCGCTACAAAAGAAGAGGACCAGCTGCTCAAGGGAAGAAGATTTTGAGAGCAATAGGCCTAATCCTTCCTCGCTAATGTCCACAAGAGTCAACTGTAAACATTTCAATCTTCTCAAGAGGCCAAGTGTGGACGTGGGATGAAAAGAGCAACCCCAAAGGCCAAGAGACTGAATCGAACTTGCAGCTGCCTCCTCAGACAAAACGGAACAAGGGAAGTTGTATTTTTCCTTCATGAGTAAAGGCATTGCCAAGTCAAGTTCTTTGATCCCAGCCTTAACGGTGACTTGGAGCCACCCATCGAGGCATGCGGCTTTGATATTGTTGCAAGGGGCAAGATGAAGTTTAAGTGTCTTCACCTTCACCCCATTCCCATAATGGTTTCTAAGAATTTTGTCAACCTTGTCAATGATGTAGGTCTCTCTCTCCTCAAACTTCTTGTGAGTCAACCCAAGTGTTTCGCAGTTGAGTGTGAGGTTGGAATAGCATCTCCAGGAATGTAGAAGCCCACGAGATGCGCAGGCAGCACGCGCGGCTTCTTGCACCGGCAAGAGCGAATGTATACGGTGTACGATGTCCTGCAGAACCAGGGTTGACAAGTTGCTGATTAGCCAGCAATGGATGAAGACAGTGTATAAACAAAGACAAGAATATGCAAGTGTTTTTTTTTTTGGCAAATTTACAGTGCGCGTGATACATGAAGCACTGAATTTCTTATGGAAACATAGCGGTTTGAGCAGTTTGTCGCTGGATGGCATTCATGTACAATTGTTTGGTAAAGTTACAAAATAGCGTGGCACTACTTATTTGCTACTCCCTCCGTTTCTAAATATAAGTCTTCGAAAACAAGATTGTACCTGTGGGAGTTCCTCGAAAACAAGATTTTGACTCATATTTCGGCGAGCGCCTCGGGAAATATGGCCGGTTGCACCGTCTGCCTCAGCCGGCCGATGAAGCCTCTGGTCCACTATCTCCAATGCAGCGGATACGGTAAGTATTGTCCCACCTTTGCTGATGCAGCTGTGAGATTCTGCGAGAGGGAGCTGTGAATTCTCAACAACCAGAACGGTTTTCGCCTATGAACAGGAGAAGCGCGACGTGTTGGGATATACATACATGATGCTGCGGCAGGAGTAGGGGTCGCCGTGCGTGGACGGCCACCGAGAGGGCGTCGGTTGGAGGCGCCGGCGAGGGGACATCCGGATTGACCTCGCCTGAGCACGCGCTTTGAAGGTTTCGGCCGTGCCTATATTTTCGCCGGAAACAGCGGCCTTCGTTTCCCTTTTTAGCTAGCCCCATTCTGGGGGCAAATCTCTGAGCTTTACGGCTCACATCGAGGAATCCCTGTTTATCACGTTTCCAGTGAGGTCGTTGTAGTATAGTGGTTAGTATTCCCGCCTGTCACGCGGGTGACCCGGGTTCGATACCTGTCATTTTTTTGCACTTTGTATATTTTTTCGTTCGCCTAAGTATTCAGGAATCCGTCAGAACTCACACAGATGCATAGCAAATACAGCTGACGAGAAAATACCGACCAGCATCTTCGCCCAAACCATGGTAATTAGCGCCCAAAAAGCCTATCAAATCTCTACATGTTACTCCGAATTAATCGTCGTTCTTACATCTAGATACATCCATTTCTGCGACGAGTAATTTGGAGTGGAGGGAGTACCTGACTAAACATAAGCATCATGTTATTCAGTTATAACATGTCAAGACCATTTGTGCTTTCTTGTTGTGATCATGTACCAATGCCTAGGTGAACTTGCTGTAACTGAATTATTTGTGCTTTCTTGCTGTAACTGACCCGGGTTCGATCCCCGGCAACGGCGCTTCACGTTTTTTTTTTCCGTTTGCTTTTGTTACTTCATTTTTTTCTCTGTAAAATTCCGCTGTATCTATACTGCGTCGTCAAGACCTCGAGCCGGAGCTCTACAAGATGGCTGCTACAAAGAACCTCTTTGTCAGAGGTGGATGATAGAATTTAACAGCGAGGCACAGTTTGGCTCTTTCATCAGGATTAGGGAGCTCGTTCTTCACTCACCTGGTCGATGGAGTACAGCAATCAGGCCTTGGTAATTAGCATCCGAAATCCTACCAAAATCAGCTCTATCTGTATCCTGTCATGACCACTTGCAGCAGGAGAAATATAGGAGGAAGAGGAGGATGACGAACCGCAGTTCCTTCAAAATATTCAGTTGCACACCACCCTCTTATTATGACAAAATTATGTTGCAGTGCTACTCATTTAGGTACTGGCACTTACAATTTGTCAATAGGTCATGCAAATGCAGCCACTTGGCACAATAATTTTGTTCACACTCATGTTCCCTGCCCAAGCATAAGCATCATGCTATTCAGTTATGACATGTATCATTTGTGCTTTCTTAACTGAATTCATGTTCCGGAACTTAGATGCTCTGAATCTTTGTGATTTCGTGCTGTAATCAAATCCATGTTCCAATTCTTACAATTGTTCAGCATATTACCATTTTTTTTCAAGAATTTCAATATATTACCATGGTAATGCAACATCTTTGCACACTCGCATATGACTGGTTACTACTGTAGGACTTAATTATTTCATGTGTCCTCGACTTGATCCAACTTGTATTTTCAAACTGTTGACACAAGGAATCAGGGAAGAGTGAACAGCTAATGTAGCAATCCACATGGAATAGAAGATAAATCATACTCCTATAGCAATTAGTTTCAGAAATTTATGGTACACGTCAATACCAGCTTGATTTTGTGGTCACACGCACAGAAGTCTCAAAGTTTCAAAAGGTAAACTATATCAGCATGCTGAAATTGTGTGACAAGTTATCACTGAATATTTCTCTCTCAGGAAAGAATTGAATCACAGTAACATATGATCTCCTAGTTAAAAATTTGCACCACCTTTAAGAATTTTGATCACTTCACACCACATTATAAATTCACCATGTTTCATTTTAAGATCCCTGCTTTCCCATTACATCCTTCTCGTATGCACCTCCAGTCCGAATTGAAATGTCGGAAAGATGCCGTGATAAATGCTCCCTGCCAGCGCTAAGCTAATGTAGTGTGAACTGTGAAGTGGTCTAATTTCTCAAAAAAGGTTGCAAACTGTCCGACTCTGTTTTTATTCATTTAGTTTTACAAATTTCATATAAAACATAGCCCGGAAGTCCAGAACCGCTGAAGAGCAGTTATAAAGTAAAAAATCAATTTGCATATTAAGAACCGGAAGATTACATTGCACAATTTTGAAAGCTAGGTAGTGGATAAGTAAAATCTGCAAGTTGCTATGTAGACAACAAAGATTCAAAGAAACAATGGCAAAACACAATAGGGTCAGGGTGCATGAATCATAATGGTTAGTGGTGAACTTGAATGGTACTTCATATTACAGGGACCCTCAGGACGGGTTTAGATGAATGGATGATGGAGCACCGCTGTCCCTGCCGTTGTCGGAGCACCGCTGGGCAAAGCCTGCGTGACGGATGATGGCGGGGGGAGGGAGGCTTCCTCCGTCGTGGTTCTAGGGTGCGGGATGATGACGGAGGCGGGCCTTCCTCTGTCGTGGTTCTGGAGCATGATCGCGGTGGACCTCCGGGCGAGTGTCCCAGTCTGGCATGTACGAGGCCAGCATCGGCCACGCAACGATGTGGCTTCTTCTGCGGTCGACGGTCCACACCGACGGTGTGGTGGTTCCGGCCGTGTGCGGCTGTTTACCGGCGGCGGGGAAGTTCCCTTGGGGTGTGGCGGAAGACAGTGGAGATGGATCCGGTGGTCCTGTTGAATGTGAGTATGCTAGCAAAAACTTAATTCGGCCTCAGTCGGAACCGCCAACAGCGGCACCCCTAGGCGCCGTTACCTCGTTGGAGGTGTTGTGCGGGCGGTTCTCGTTCCTTCTGTGCTCTGGGGGAAACCCTAGATTTGGGCTTTCTAGATCGGATGATAGCGATGTTCTTGCATTGTCACCCAACTACTGCAGGAACGCCAAGCAGTGGCGGGCAAGGCTCGTAGGGGCGCTCGCCACTGACCTCCCGCCACTGTTAAAATGGCATCAGTGGCAGGCATGCGCCCGTCATTAAGTGCCTCTGCAGTGGCCGGCAACACACCTGTGCCCGTCACTATTGATAGTTGTGGCAGTGGCGGGCAGATTGAAGCACCCGCCACTGAAAGCTTAGGCATGCAAATTAAAACTTTTGCAGATACGGCAACATTTGTTCTGCCATAGCTGTGTTTTGCATAAAACCAACCTAAGAATTTCAATACGCTGCGACCTTGGAGATTAGAAGCAAATAGATCACATATGTAAGCTTTGGCATGCAAGTTCACTAGGTAATTAGTACTCTTCTAACAACTACTAACACTTAAAATTTGTTCCAATTGATAAATCAACATTAAAGTATCACACGTATCTTAACTAACTCACTAAGTGTTCATCAGATTGAAGACATTTGACTTGGAACTTATTTCTAAATAAGGTATACAACAACCACCATGTGAAAGTTGTTGTTGTTGTTGTTGTTGTTGTTGTTGTTGTTGTTGTTGTTGTTGTTGTTGTTGTTGTTGTTGTTTAACGTGATGACCACTGTTGTGTCAACCCTTAGTCATCTCTTTTCCTTCAGGAATCCCCGACCACTACTAGGGAAAAGCCTACCAGCAGCGAGGGTTTTGGGCCTCTCAGTAGCGCGGGCACCGGCGCTACTAATAAGGCGCTACAGCTAACGTATAGCAGTAGCGCCGGTTATCCCACGCTACTGCTACACATGAATAGTTGTAGCGCTCTTTGGGAAAGGGCGCTACTGATATTATCTGCAGCGCTGTTTGCTGGGACGCGCTACTGACAATGCGGCGTTACTGCTAAATTTCCCCCCTCGCTACTACTAGTTTATTTATTAGTTTTTTTCCTGCATATTTGTTTTGTATTTGAATAGGCTTTATACAATAATCTTTAGCATATCATACACATACAAATGTAATCATAGCATATACATACAATTAGTCTCATCAAATCATATCATCATCATAATCATCATCCAACACAAAGTGGTCTCTCGTCATCATCTTGAAAATAGCGATACAAGTCTCGAATGATATGCAAATACATCATTATCCATCTAAACAATGATATACGCGAGAAGAGCTATCACTTTGAGAACATGAGTTCGTATCCCTCTTTCGCATTAGCGTGAACCTCTAAACTAACTACTGCCTGTCGCTTGAAAACCGGAAGGGCCTGACACTCCGGCCACTTGTCGTATATATACTCCTGGCATAGCACTTCTTCGCCATCTATGATCTATGCACCTGCATCATCACATGAGTCGATGATATGCAACATATATAGTTGAGCAACAGAAAGAGACAGACTTGGCAAAAATAAAAACAACATATCATAAGCATAAATAACAAAGTTCATCGTACCCCAAAATGCCCTAACTAGAGTGATTTTTGCTAGTCGAGGAGGAGGACGGTTTAATTACATCACAAATAAAGTTTCACCGTGCATAACTTAAAGTTTTTTCATACAGAAAGTATGGACTAAACGGACACATTGTCATATATCGACAATCACTCCAACATGTCGTTCCATCCATCCAAGCCAGGGAGATAGTCCCCGAGCCTAGTGAAAGGCTTCAGGTCGAGACGCTGAGGGGCTATCCATGTTCGGACGTCTTCCCGCAACATTTGTCCTTCTCCGTAGAACATCCCTGTTTTTCCGACAACCTCCTTCATGATGATTTGGGCAAGTTCGCGCTGGATGTTATAGAACTCAGCTCGAAGTCGATGATCCTCGATATCTCCTATGTCCTTTGCCCATTGCAGAATATGGGCATCGCCGGAAGAAGGTGCCATGCGAAGGTTCTGGTGATCCCGTCTGTACTCCAGCATGTGGTGTAGGACATAGAATCCATCATTAAGAGAATCGTCCGGTTGCTGGATGCGGCAGAAGTTGGTCTTATGGCCGAAGGCGACCCTGCCGCCCCTCATCTTCTTATCCCTGACTTCTCTACCCAGTGATTGGTAGTGATACATAGCACTGTCGAGAACATCCTTGATGTGGGTGTAATCCTTTTTGTGAATGTTCTTCGATGTGTCCAAGTAAAGAGCGTGGGAGAATCGGGGGTAGAGGATGATGAGGACGGCGCGCCCGCCGCTGCGCAAAATAAGTCCTCAAATTAATTAGCCTCCACCGTGCAAATGAATGATTGAAATCGAAGGAAGGATAGCAGCGCGGATGACTTACACGGGATGATAAGGCACAAGAATCGCCCCCCTTGTCCTTATTGGTGAGCATGAAACTGACGATGTAATCCCTCGCGTATTCACGGTGATTTGCGCAGACTCCCAAGAAGCCCTCATGCATGTAATACGGGTCAGCGACACAGATATGAGATATCTGCTCAACCCCGATGATGTAGTTCATGTGCAAGGCATAAAGGCGGACAAACGTAAAATCCAGCTTATTCACGTGAAACATGTCGAATATGTAATCGAATCGGAGGAAGAACTTATCCGCGGGGAAGCTGTCGACGTACGACATTTGCCGCGGAATGTTAACCACGTAGAGTGGGTATCCTGGATCTTTCGAGGCGATGAGGTCTTTCTCTACCCGCAACACATCGTCATGAAGTCTCTTTAGATCGCCGAATCTGGCCCGTAGCGCTGTTGCAGGTAGGATTGGTTGACCGGGGATATGCCATTTATCCGCATCGGGGATATCTATACGGTCCTGAAGCCGAGGCTGCTGAGGCGGCTGGATCATAGAAACAGCTTTTTTGCCTTTCCTCGCTCTCTTCCTAAACTTCTTTACTACCGGAAGGTCGTCCATAATATGTTGAGACGGCAATTCAGGCACCGACTCATGACGCTCAAACCCTGAGGAGGCGCCAGTATAGACATACTGTTCAGCAGCGCCATCGTCGTCCTCATCCTCATCCATGGCGACGTCATCAGCGACTAATGGAGCCTCCTCCTTACCCCGTCCGCCATCACCCAACCCGACACCCGACGATAATTGGGTAGGTGGGGTGTTGATGTTCATACCTTGCTGAGGCTGCGTGCTCGTGGGTGTGCTCCCGGCTGCCTCCAGACGAAGCAGACTCTTTGGCCACAACAGGACCCACCCAGCATTGCAACAATCACCAAGCCGCCGCAGTGTCTCATCGTCATCCCCCAGTAGTACTGGAGGAGGCAAATTCTCGTGGCCCTGTTTGACACTGGCCACGGAAACCTTGAAGACGTTCGGGGGGATCGGCCGGTTGTGGAACAATGGTTCCTTTGGCTCCATTATCGTCGCCTTCCCCACGTCCACCTTCTGGTCGCCGATGGTGTACAATATGGTGCACGGGGTTTCGTCGGCCTGCAAAGAAAAGTCTGCGACGTGAGACATATGAAAGGCAACGAAAAAGGAAGATTATACATTTATATTGAAGGGGGGCGGTGTGACAGATACCGTGAGGGTGTCGAGCTCAGCCAAAGATGAAGCACCGCCTAGCACGTCCGGTGCGGGAGCCGGTGCGGGAGCAGGTGCAGCTGCAGGTGCTGGTGCAATGGTAGTCGAGCTGCTCCCCGCCAAGAAGTCGGCAAGGGGAAAGTCGGCTGCATCTTTTTTTGGATTTTGCCTGGTCCAATTGAAAATGGCCGGAACCAAGGTAGTAGAAATATCTAAAGCCACCTGTTTTGCGGCAGCTACCGCTGTTGCGACTGTCTCAGTTGATTCCTTCTCAACCGCAATCTCAACCCTCTTGTCGATGTTTTCTTCATTTAACCTCCGTCTTTCCTTTCTCTCCTCCGTGGTCTCACGATAGTACTTCTTCCACATGGCGCCGTCTCCGACACCGTGCACGCGTCCATACGATGGTTGAGTATCCACCGGTTGTTGTTTCAATATGTTCAACGCCCGGTTGAATGGAGTGTCCCACTTGGGCCTCGCCAATGCCTCAGACGGCGAGTCGCTTTCGGCCGCAATCCTGTGCTGCTCTCTCTGCAAAAGGCACAACGATCGTTTACAAATATGACTAACGTGTGCAGTTGAATTGATCAGAAACTAAAATTACCAGCGGTCTCATGAACTCCGTAATGACCGGTGTTGTCTCGTAAACCTTTTTCACTGGGTCCCAACGGTGCCGGGCCCTGAGGACGTCACGCTCCTGCGGGACGGTGAACTCCGCCAAGGGGTCTGGGATGCCCAGACTCGAGGCTTCCGCGTCCTCCTTGGCCCATTTGGACCTCTTTCCGCCGTAACCACGGCTTCCGAGGTGGTGGCTCCCAATGTTCCTCTCTTGAAGCCCCTTCATGTACTTAGACTTTTTTTGGCATCTTCGGCCTCGCAAGCCTCCTTGAATATTTGAAACTGCTCTTCCGTGATTGTCAGATTATCCTTTACAATCTCGGAGTAGGGTTCCTTCTTATCGATGATCCTTACTTTCACTCGATTTTTCCAGGCGGCCAATGCGTCGCTAAACTTGGTCATGGCGTGTTTGTTTATCTTCTTCATTGCCGGGTCCTCATCTGGATCTTTAATAATCCTTCTCATTCTGGCCCGGGAACAAGAATATCTAGTGAAACTTCTTTGGGAGGGAGCTCCTCATATTTTCTATCTTCTGTAGTTTCTCATCGTTGATGGTGGCGGTTGTCCGTACGATGCATCCTATTTGATTGTCGTAGCATCGACGCGCTTCCTCGGGCGTCGTTGGCTCAAAATTGTCGTCGTCCACCTCCGTGACCACCACTCTAGTAGTCCTGAGTTTGTTAGGAACCCGTTGCCTCTTTGCTTTCGGTTCTACACCGGCTCCGCTCCCCGAAGCAGCGCCGGTCTCAGTCTCAGCGCCGGTCTCGATGCCGGTCTGAGTCTGAGCGCCGGTCTCAGTCTCAGCACCGGTCTGCGTGTCGGTCTCAGTCCCCGATGCCACCGGTGGGCCCAGCAATAACATCGGTTGATCATCGGTAAGGCTAAAAAATTCGTCTGCCGCCCGGTAGGCGTCGTCGCAATCACCAGAACCCTGTCCTTCATCGTTGCTAGCCATGTTTCCTATGATTAAATCTAGTCAATTAATTCTAGACCTAATAAAATGAATAATGACATAAAAAATGCCTATTGTTTTGCAGGAATGTTGACTCCTTCCTGGTGCGGCAAATCACGGGCACTCGATATGTCCTAGTTTGTAGCACAAGTCATGCCAAAATTCACGGAAAATTTCGGCATGAGCTTTGCTAAAAAGTGGACAAATCGAGAACCTGAAATTTGCCGGAAAAGAAATGAATCAACATTCCGGCAAAACATAGGCCACTAAGCATCATTCCCTGCAAACAGTGTCCAAATATACACGAGCAACCACATGTGCAAACAGTGTAGAAGAAAATTCATTTAACTACTAATAGAACAAAATTCAGTTAACTTTAGTGCTCTATAATGATGAAAGGAAAAAAATCCAGTTAACTACTAATTTCATTCATTTAGATTATTCATTTAACATCACCTAATTAACCTACTGTACCAATACTACTAGCAGCACTACTAACCTAATTAACCTAGCAAAACTCTAGTGCCCTAACTGAAAAACATCTAATTAACATCTAATTTTTTCTCTAAAATACAGAGAGAGATGAGTGAGGGGGAGGGGTGGGGAACTTACAGAGAGGGGAGAGACGGTGACGGGGAGGTGCTCGGTGACGGAGGCAGGGGCGGAGAGGGCGGGCTCGGGCTCGGGCACGGCGGTGAGGTGGAGGGCGCCGACGGTGACGTGGAGGGCGGCCTTGGGCGGCGGCTGTGAGGCTGAGGGCGGCCTCGGGCGGCGGCGGTGAGGCTGAGGGCGGCCTCGGACGGCGGCGGTGAGGCTGAGGGCGGCCTCGGGCGGCGGCGGTGAGGAGACGGCGGCGAGGGCGAGGGACGATTTGGGGAAGAATTGGTGGCCGGGGGGCGGGGTGGGGGGAAACCGCTGTTTAAGTGAAACGTAACGGTAGCGCGTTTCCGAAAACGCGCTATAGCTAAGTTAGCTATAGCACGTTTACTGAAACCCGCTACTGTTATTCCTTTCTCCTTTTTTCCCTTTTTTCTTTTATTTTTCTTTACATTTTATTTTTTCTCTTTGTCTTTTTTCTATTTTTTCATTTTCATTTAATTTTCTACTTGTTTTTCACTTTATTTTATTTCCGTTAGTAGCAGCGCTTTACACGTAAGGGCGCTGCAGCTAAGGAGATTAGCAGTAGCGCTTGGCCATTATACGTGCTACTGCTAGGTTGGGCTAGCCATGTGCGCCCAGTTCAAACGTAGCAGCAACGCTTTTCGCTAGTACGCGCTACTGCTAAAGTCATAGCAGTAGCGCGGTTTATTTACGCGCGCTGCTCCTAAGTAGCAGCAGCGCTTGATTTTGTACAGCGCTACTGGTAAAATTCTGTGTATAGGCTTTTCCCTAGTAGTGGACAGCTGATCTCATAGAACGATATGCGGCCGTCTGTGTCAACCCTTAGTCGTCTCTTTTCCATGTCGGCATCGTGCAAGTGTTGGAATTCGACATGATCATCTTCTACATCAGGGTCGTCATAGCAGCGCAACCACTGTTTCGGCCTCCAAAGTAGACTAGCCGACTCAAGAACCACCATGGGACCAAGACAAAAGAAATGGGAGAGGTTGCAGTTTGTACTGATGCAAAGGTCGTGACTGGAGGACCAGGGTCAGAGACGACCACACTTGACTAGGGCGCCGGTGAGCTGGCGACCAGGGAGTTGTTCTGAGGGCGACGAATAGGGGTAACCAATCGCGTGGTATGACGGCAGCGGCAACGGCGAACATGAACTGTTGTTACGTTAACTAGATGACCCGGTGCGTCAAATGGCGCAGAGACCCAATTGAAACCATGTTCGTGTTGAGAAAGATTTGCCTTTTTTAGTAACTTTATGTTTGATCAAGGATAGAGACCATGTCAAACCCGAAGTGTTATGAACGTGTATTTGGACAATGTGACATTTGGCTCTATGTTACCCAAGTAAGGTGCAAGGTCCAAATTCAAGCATCAAGGGTAATGATTCTAAACCTTTTGTAACAGAAACCTTTGCATTTGTTAGTCGAGCGCCTAAATAGAGGAATTGATATGGCAGTGGCCTGACATGGGTCTGCTGGTGTCAAAGCTTTGCCTTAGAAAGCTGCACAAAATACATCATGTGCATGCCCAAAAGTGTGCTGAGTTGACGATCTCCGCACCCCATGGTCAGACCGTTGCTATGGCGCAGCAGAGCTCAGAAGCGTTCTTCAGAAACACACCCATCTAACGGTAAACCTAGCTTGATAAGCAAACAGATCGCAGAAGATGCTGTGAGGAAAAGAGAAACCACAATCGTTATATGATGACACATTATTTAACACGGTTGTATCAAGCATGGAACCCAAGAAGCGCTAGTCATACCGTATGTACATATCTAGTCCAACCGATGGAAGAATTGCTGCTTTGCTTTCTTTGGAGCACCAGCCCCCTTTGCAGCAGCGTTTGTCCTGAGTTTCGTTCATTGGTAAAAAGAAGAGGTATTTTAGTAATTTTGTTCATACCGGAAATGACCCACAGCTATAGAACGTAATTTCCATGGTAGCTTCAGTTCAGTTCTGTACATACATGAGTGTTTCTTCCTATAGTTTACATGAGAATAAAATAATCCATGACAAAAAACCTGAGAACAATAGGGTTTTAGCTCACTGAAATTGTAGATTACACATGCATGTATTATTTCTTATGCACCAACAAAATAGCATATTAATATATATGAGCATGTACAAATTGATTATTCAGGTGTTGAGTAGGAAGCATACACCCAATAAGGATTGATAACTTGATCGAGGAAGAAACTTCATTTCCTTAATAGCATTTGGCAGATCAAGCTATAGAATAAAATAATAAAGTACCACCAGGCTGATCTCTAATTTTCACTCAGCTAACACAAACGCATTTTACACTGTCGGACGAATTGGTGATGCGTTGTACAAGTCGTACTTCGGCTCGAACCTTCTCGGGACAGGTCAGAGGCATCTAAGAAATAAGAGAAAATTAGGAAAAAAATAAGATGGTGATTTGGTTAATTTGAAGGAACTGTAATTTGCAGGGAAGGGCAACGACTTTGCAACTCGGTGCTCACCCTCACTATCAGCCGTCAGGTAGAAACAATTTGTGCGCGCGCCGGGGGTCCTCTTATTCCCAATTCATCTGCTCCCTGTGCCACATCCGCCGCATCCACAAGCTATAGATCTTTGGAGGAGCAGACCACTACTGCTTCTATGCTGAAGGTATTACAACAGGTAAAACGGCATCCTGAACCAAATTTTATAAAGAAAAGTAACCTGCAGCAGAAGTAGGTATTTACTCTATGCAAAAAAGATACTACGGTACAATACATGATAATGCCTAGTCGAACTGATGCATCTGTTAGCTACAAATGGTAGTAGGATAGTACTAAAAGGACTAACTATTCAATTCTAGTCTCTAGAGAACAAAATCACATTGCTCCTATTTTCTTAAAATGATAAACCAGTACTAAAGAGCTGATATTCCAAATCTGAGTGCTCACCAATTAAATGAGAATCCTAAGCAGAAAAATGGGAGTGCAGGGAGGTCGCCATTTAAGTGAAATAGGTAAAATCAGCCTTAACAATGATGAAAAGAAATTATGTCTGGAAAGGGTATTTTCAGGAGTTAATTGATCATTATATGGGTGCAGACCAAACAAATATAGTATATTCAGCAAAGACAAATTATATAGAGAAACATGGTTAATTGATCATTATATGGGTGCAAATTATATAGTATATAAATCAATCATATTGCCATTGCTAACTCAATAGAGAAATGAAGTAAATATAGTATATTCAGCAAAGACAAACTATATGGGTGCAGTCCAAAAAAAATGTATGCGTTAGTCTACTCATTGATGATTAAACAACTAATATACTCTAAAGGACAATTTTTGTCATCACTTCCAATGAAGAAACACTCCTGATACTCATCTGGCTGGCCGGACTCGGTATCTCAGTGGTTCTTACCATCATTCTTCCTTTCTTTCTTCTCTACCTGTAGTGTTCCTTCACAGCTGCACCCGGGCACAAAATGAGCATAGAGACACAGAATGGAAAATAGTTTTCTGTAATGTGTGACGACCTATTATTAAAACCGCAACCAAGTTAACAATTATACACACACCACACCAATAACATCAAATAAAAAGGTCGGCCTGAGCATATAGTCCAAAATGATTACTGATATTTAGATACAAATGGTTGAAAAAAAATATGCATGGAGAAGGTTACCTTAAATTTACGTCGGCAAAAAATTCAAGCTCTCCTGCTTTGGGCACTCAATGCTTGCTTTATTGCAAAAGAATTCTTTCTTTCTTGCATCAATCTGTGTTGAAGTGAAACACTCGCTAAAGTAGCAGCCTAGTCTAGTCATAAAGATAAGGAACTACTCCCTCCGTTCCAAAATATAGCGCGTCCTCGGTTTCCGTGCTTCAACTTTGACCATTAATTTAATCAACAAGACCGACTGCGGCGGGCGAAAAAAATATACCAATGAATTCGTATTCAAAAAAAGTTTTTAATTATATAATTTTTGATCCCGCCGCAGTCGGTCTCGTGGGTTAAATTTATGGTCAAAGTTGAACCTCGAAAAGCGTGGGCGCGCTATATTTTGGAACGGAGGGAGTACTTTAAAATGAATCAGATTGTGCACATTCAATAACAAGAATGACTATCTTCATTAACAGTCATATTCAACATACCCTTAAGTTGACTAAAATAGACTTGTTGTAATTTACAGAAAAGAAAATACATGAGATAAGTCACCTGCCTCATCTATCATTTAGGAGAGGGTTAGTATATGAAGAAAGAGGCAACTACATGATAGAAAATTACATCTTTGAAATTCTGTAGAGGTAGACAAATGAAAATAGACCAACAGAACACATACGGCCTGATTAACATAATCAGGGAGAACACAAAAGTACACTTAAGAGGCCTCGCTTCAGCAACGGCAAGCAACAAGCACGTATGTCCGTCACATGTAAAGGGGAGACGGAAACTACCTTATTTGAGGACTAAATTATCAGACTGGTGTAGCTGCGATACATGCCACAACTAAACAAATCAATATGAATTTTGTCTGTGCAGATCTCATAGGGCAGTAATCAACTGGAGCAAAACCAAGAACAAAAGGAAACAAGGAGAGGGTTCCTACAGATTATGCCATATACAAATATACATCATTGCAGTGCTTGCCTCAAAGCTCCTTCATTGGGAAATCAATGGCCTAACGGAAGCTCGTCCACCCCGGCATAAAGCACTCGTCTATAAACCTGATTTCTGCGTTGTCGGTTGACGCACTGCACATCAACAGAAGTTCTAAGTACATGCCACAATGGCTTCACAGAAGTTCTTGCAAAATATAATCAAAAGTAGTGACCACAATCGCATTGTGTAATTGCTCCTTGTCAAAGCACCCAAGAATGCAACCAACAAGGTTCGATAGCAAAATAAATGAGGAGAGACATACCTCAACCTTGTAGTACAGACCCATAGGATAAACTGATCCTAAGCTTGACTCCAATCCTTCAATAACAACTTTTTGGCAATCATCTAAAATATATTTAGGCCGACTCATCAACAAAAAAGCCTCTTGTTCTTCACTGTTGCACTCTGTTTCAGGAACTC
>NC_041380.1:565738061-565791840 GCF_002162155.2 Triticum dicoccoides
CCTCCTCCTCCGCCACCAGAGGCCGCCGCCGCCGCCATCTACCCCTCCTCCTCCGCCACCAAAGGGCGCTGCCGCCACCGTTGTCGAGGGAGTGGAGGGGATGAGGAGCTTGGGAAGGCGGCTGTAGGGGAGGGGGAAAAGATTTAGGGTTGGAGACGAGGGCACGGGGATGGAGGAGAAACCGGACGAGCGCGGGCCTCACGACGTGGAGCGGTGGTCTTTTCCCTCGCATGGTGCAGTGCGCTCGCCTGACCCTCGCTGTTTTTTCCCATGCGCGGTCGCGGTGCGGTGGTTTTTCTCTTCGCGTGGTGCGGTGCGCTCGAGCCATCGGTTGTGACTACGAGTCTAGGAGGCTTTATATGTTAGATAATAGGAAATAAGTAAATGACTATACTAACCTCAGGAAAACAACGGTGGGAAATTAGTGTACTGCTCCCTCAACTCTATGGCAGTATAAAGTTCCATAAAACAGCTGAACTAATTAGGTTTCAAGCATCATGCTACTACAGTATCCGGCACCTTGCCTCCATATCCAATCTCTTGTCCCCTCCTCTATGTCATTGCTCTGGTACTGCAGGATAGATGGGAGAGGGTCGCCGTCCATCGTTTGGTGCAAAGAATTATCCTTTTATTAGGTTCGACTGTCTTGGTGAATTTTTTTTAACCATGCAGTATTACCTCGAATAAATTTGCACGGATCCAATCCCATTGAAAGCGCTTGGTACGGTCCTACCAAGGAGCTTGAGAGTGTTTTTGCAGAGAGAGAGTAAAAGAGAGGTCATTGACGAAATATCTTGAGAAGAGGGAAGAATATGCATCAATTTTTCATTTTGCACCAAAAGATTGCACACAATTCAAAATTAAGGCAGTTTTTTAATATAAATAAACAATTACAAATTTAATTTAAGCTAGTATTCAAACTTTGCAATACACTGCCAAATGTATAAATCAGAAATTACCTTTTACAAATATACAAAAACGATGTTAGTGAAGACAAAGTAAAAGTTGAGCCAAACCAAAACCAAGTAGTGAAATTCATACATCCAGTGTTGTAAGAATTTCCATACATTATTTTGTAGTAAAAGATTGAACAAAATTTAGAAAATGCTTTAATTCAATTTAACCACCTACCCGAAAACTTATTATATATTCTCCGCCGATAATACATAAACCATCATCGTAGATGGCTCAAAAGGCAGTAGAAAATGTTTCCTTTCATCTACAAAGTAGAGTCTTTGGTGGATAACTCATACAACTTCCTAAAGATCTAAGGAAAGGCATCACAATTCTGGACAACAGGATAGGGTGGGGGATATGGGATATCTTAGATGAAGACATAAAATGCGGCTCTGGTTTTGACCGAGTCATCTGTGATACTGTTCCAAGAGTACAATTCATGTAACTAAATAATCTTCCACAACACCACTAGAGCAAAATGTAATAGCGTCAAACCAAAATATATATCATGGTCAAGACTATACTCTCTCGATCCGACAAAATTCACATGTTGTTCTGGCTTCCACATCACCTTCACGATGCTCACTTCAAGGATGCATCCACCCAAAACCTGATACATGAGAAAGAAGGCATCCATTGATTGCTACACATCCATAAACCAACCAAAGATGGTCATGCATAATTTGATTATTGAAAACACCCTTAATCTTCTATATCTAAATAGCTAGCCCACTAACATATTTATGTGAACATGCCCCCATGCCAGCTCATCATATAAACATGCATGCACAAGACCTACCCTCATCACGCAAACATGCATGGGGCAGGGCCCATCACCTCATCAAGATACACATGCATGCAAGAAGACCCACATGGTCATGCAAACATGCATGGGAAAAGGCCCACCTCGTCAATAATTAAATACAGTAAATCATTTTTTTTACTTTTAGTTCTCATATTATTCACAATAATCAAATATCATGAAAGTATACTACAACTGAGTCCCACAGCAACACGGAAGGTATCATCTAGTTAAGCCATAATATGTATGCACTCACCAGTCCATCAAGTGTAGCAAGAGCATTAGCATGTTCCTCGACCATCTCCATGGTCACATACCCGAATCCCTTCGAGATATTGGTCTTCTTCTTACATCTCACCTTAGCTTGGGACACCTTACCGTGCTGGCCGAAGAACCGACGCAGTTGAGAGTTATTCACCCTGCGAGGTAGGTTATTTACAATCACCGTGAAATAAACTTGTATTGTTTTTGCTGAGGTCTCTCCATGTGAATAGTGCTTTTTGGAGTTATAGTCGTCTGTTGGTTTTTCCTCTTCCACCATTTTGAACTCTCACACCTTTCACTGATTTCCTTATCCAGCAAAATCAAATTTATAGCGGAACAGACGGTTAGTACATTTATCTAACCAATACTACAGTGATGCAATACAAAGTTTAACCATTGGCTAATCCTATGACAATTGTTAAATTAAAACAAATAAAATATGACACTACTAACTGCTACATTGAATGAATAATGCTCATGATGCACGCGTGTTGTCAGTATAAATGTGGTTTTTACAAAGTATAGCGATGGTCACTGAACTAGCAAAAAAGGGTTTGTCTATTTCCAAGAAAATAACTCTCCCTCACTTCTAAGTTGATGCCAAGGTCTAAGGTTGTTGGTCGAATCACAGATGGAAGAGAAGATTTGATCGCACAACTGTGAAATGACAATACTAAGTAGAATGTGAAATAGTCATGTTCGGTACGAGATATAACTTTTGTGGAGTTAGGTCTAAATGTAATTGCAATTCACAAAAAAAGAGGTCCAAATATAATCACATATACCTGGTTTGGAGCAACGACGGGCTGGGGGAAGATCCACATGCACATATCTTTTTATTAGGTTCTGATGCCTTGGTGAAATTTCTTTGACCAGCAGCATTACCTTGAACAAAATTCGCACGGGTCCAATCCCATCGAAAGCGCTTGGTACGGTCCTAGCAAGGAGCTCGAGGGTGTTTGTGCAGAGAGTGAGAGAGAGGTCATGGACAAAATATCATCGAAGTCGTTGTAGTATAGTGGTAAGTATTCCCGCCTGTCACGCGGGTGACCCGGGTTCGATCCCCGGCAACGGCGATTCATTTTTTTCTTCTCATTTTTTTGCACTTTGTATATTTTTTCGTTCGCCTAAGTATTCAGGAATCCGTCAGAACTCACACAGATGCATAGCAAATACAGCTGACGAGAAAATACCGACCAGCATCTTCGCCCAAACCATGGTAATTAGCGCCCAAAATCCTATCAAATTATATCTCTGCATGTTCCCTGACTGAACATAAGCATCATGCTATTCAGTTATAACATGTCACAGACCATTTGTGCTTTCTTGCTGTAATCATGTACCGATGCCTAGGTGAACTTGCTGTAACTGAATTATTTGTGCCTTTTCCATGTTCCAGTGCTTTACAGTTTTTCGATATATCATGATGATGCTGGCTCCTACTTAAACTGCAACTCAAGTACTCGTACTTCATGTTCTGAATATATTACCTCAAGCAGCATAATGTTCTTGCTGTCAGTTATAAGATACCAAGATGATGTTCTTACTGTCCTGCATCTTGGGAGGAAGGACCAGGGCATAGTCAGTTTGGAGACATTCATCTGCTCAATTTACACCACCAACATTCATTTAAAACTGTTGACGGAGGGGTGAGTAATCCGCATGGAAGAGATGATAAATCATACTCCTATAGTAACTAGTGTTAGAAATTTCTGGTACGCGTTGATATCAGCTTGGATTTTGTGGCCAGGCTCACAGAATTCTGAAAGTTTCAAGAGGCAAACTGGATCAGCGTGCTGAAATTGTGGGGGAAGTCATCAGTGGAAATTTTCAGGGAAGGACTAGATCACACTAACGAATGACCTCCTAATATCAGCAAGTATTATAGGCCCAAAACGTAGTGTACAGCGGTAAAATTTCTACAAATAATTGCAAATTTGTTAACTGTCACAAATAGGTGGTCTAAACTGGAATTAACCACTATTCTCATTTAGCTTTACAAGTTCCATATAAAAAATCGGCTGGAAAATAATTGCAAATTTCTTAATTGTCACAAATAGGTGGTCTAAGTTGGAGATAATCACTATTCTTGTTTAGCTTTACAGGTTCCATATAAAAAGATAGGCTGGAAGTCTAGAACCATTGAATATGAATTACATTATAAAAACTAATTTGCATATTCAAGAACTAGAAGATTGCAGTACACAATTCAGAATGCTAGGTAGTGGACACGAAAAAACTCTGAGCTGCAATCTGGACAACAACAAGGGGAAGATTCTTGAGAAATGGATTCAGTTGGAGACAATCACGATAAGCAGTCTAACCACTAATATAAGATTGGCCAAGGACTGGTAAACCAAAGCAACAATAAAGAATGCAATAGGGTGCATGAATCAGGATGATTGCTGATGAACTTGTATGGTATTGCTTAACCATCTTAACTATGCCTCAACAGATCAAAAGAAATAAAAGAAAATGAATTGTGTCGACTAACACAAGGTGGAGTCCGTTGCTTAAGTATGTATTACTGCAGAAAAGGTAACCATTTGGACAGGTAAATGGGGGAGCAATGCGCCCAGTTTACAAATACATATGACCATGGTTGTGGGGAACATGCATATAGTTGCAGCAAATAAATACTCCCTTCGTTCCTAAATATAAGTCTTTTAAGAGATCCTAATATGGACTACATACGGAGCAAAATGGGTGAATTTACACTCTAAAATACGTCTATATACATTCATATGTAGTCCATATAGAAATCACTAAAAAGACTTATATTTAGGAACAGAGGGAGTAGAAGGAAAAGGTGAAAAGGCAGATAGTCCCAAGCATAGATAACTTGTTCTCATATTCACACATTCAACCCACGAGAGACTAACAAGTGACCACAGCATAACTAGTACATGAAAGCAAATAGATCAAAGTGACTACTGACTAGGTATTACTAGAATAGTTAAAATAACATTGCTCAAAGCCACAATGGCATGGACCAGAACATCAAAATACAAAATACCATGCTGCATAGAAGATCTGACCCATATTTAGCATGTGAACTCTGTAATCATGGAGCTGCTTTGGGTAACCATTCCTTGTAAGTGGGAATGTAAGGATCGCACCGGAGAGTAAAGTAACTCTCAAAACTGAAGATAACATGAAATTTCCTCTTTTCCATATCGTATGACACAAGCTGTTCATCCCGTCCATTAATTTGGAAAATCAGATTGCCTTCTGAATCAACAGCGACAAAAGTACACACCTCATCATCGCCTACCGTCTCCGACATGTCAGCTGTATGCTTCAGTGTCCACTGCCCAGTAGCATAATCCTCAAGTACCCAGACCGTGAGCTGACACTCATCATCAGAATAATTCATATGCAAAGCATACAAGCGCTCCTGAGAGTGCCCGATGAAGCCAATATCGGACGTGTCCTCAACACTGAGCGGCATCCGAATCTTGTGCCATGTCTTCCCCTCTGTGTCCACTGTGATAACTGAAGAATCTCGGGTAGTCAAATGCAGGGTGCTGCCGAAGAAGGTGGAAGGTGAACCATTGTAATAATCCACAGTAACATTGTCCTCGCCCCAATCGCTCTGCCTAAACGTCCATGTTCCGGTCTCTGATGAGAAGATCTGCACTCCGGCGTCGTGATCATCCACATCCTGCAAGAGCACAAACACGGCGAAGCGGGAGGGAGCAGCCGGGTCGAAACCCAGACGGATGACGTTCCTCGGGCGCAGATCCTCGATGGCAGGCAACACGGTCCACTCCTCGGTAGCCGGATTGCACACAACATACTTTGCCACATCTTCGACAGCGTCGGCCTCGGCTTCGGAATCGGAGGCGATGTCGGGGTCGGCGTCGGGGTCGTAGAGGGCGTCGAGCATAGATGATTTCGTCCAGCACTGGCAGAGGAGGAGGCCGCCGCAGCAGTCCACGGCCCGGACGCCTCCGTCCCAGACGGCGCGGAGGAAGGGGAGGCCGGGGTCGACGAGGGGCCGGCCTCTCCCGGAGATGTTGAGGAAGCGTAGCTCGTCGCTCTCGTCGTCGCGGGTGTAGCAGAAGAAGCCGGACAGGGCCTGCGGCGACCTCTTGCGGAGCGCGGGGTCGGAGCAGAGGGCGCGCCACGGCCGCGACACGCACCTGAAGCGGCAGAGGGATCTGTAGGGCACCCGCGCCAGGACCTCGACGAGGAGGTCCTCGGGGAGGCTCGCTGCCGGGGCCTCCGGCTGCTCCTTCTTCCTGGACCTCTTTGCCATCCCGGACGGCGGCGGTGGCGGCGGCGGCGGCGGCGGACGGGGGACGGAGGCGATCTGGAACCTTGTGCGGAAGTTGGGGGCGTAGGTGGTTCGTAGCGGGCTTCCCCACCGCAATCCGCTTATTGTTTGTGCTCCACCCCCTGTGGGCTTCTGGGCCTTTAGGCTCTGGAGCCTGGGACGGGATTCATAACAATGAAGCCTTTGGGCTTAGGCTCTGTACCGTGGGACTCCTGTGCCCAACTTATGAAAAAAAAGGTATTTCTTCAAAACAACACCCCCGTCCTTGAGATATTTTTTCAAAAAAAACTTCCGATTTTTTATTAAATGAATTGCTAAAAAATTATTGAAACTAATTTTTTTTGAACTATCAATTTTTTGTTATAGTTTTCAAAACTAGATTAAACAATTTATTGCACCGAAGAATTAACACTTGACGAAGACCGCTCTTCGTGGCCCTCGGCAACGAAAAGTATCGAGATAACGTTTATTCCTCTAGCCAGCTGGTCCTCTCTCTTTGCGCGTGTTTCTTCCCCATTCTCGCTCGATCCAGGTCGTATTCGAGCCAAAGAGATTACCTTGGAGAAAGTGCGTTTGGAGCGAACACTTTAGGATTCGTGTGCGGGATATGACATGAATGAGGGCATTCACTCGAAATCCGTGAAAAATGTCGGATTTTTAACGATTAGGTATTTTTAAAATCTTTTTTTACAAGGTGGTGCACTCATCGTGTACAAATTGTCATTAATAAAAATTTGTCAACTATCTACCAAGAACATCTCGGATGGGTAATAAATGGATCGGATAAGAGGTAATATGGCACCTTGGCCACTTTAAGATCGTATTGCATAAAACCCGTTCTGCTTCACAATCAGATCCAAGGTTCATCATAGTTTCTCTGCCCTCCCCATCCCCTGCCCTTGGCGGCTGGTCGGATTCCTCCAGCATTGAAGAGCCAGAGTTTGACATCCCCACGCAGCCCCATCCAGCTAGTCACATGATCAATTATATAACTATTAATGTACTAAAACCCTTGATTATAAAAAAAATATGTTATTAGATTACGACTCTAGTCTATTTGGGGGGGTAATTTGTTTTTGAGATAGTTCTCCTTACACTCCGAAGTAGTACTACAAATGAGCTCAAAATAAATAGTGATATCGTTTTGCTTGCCCTGCCCTCTTCTCATCAACAAAGATAGTGTATTACTCCATCCGTTCCCAAATATTTGTCTTTCTAGGTATTTCAAATGAACACAACATACGGATGCATGTAGACATATTTTAAAATGTAGATTCACTCATTTTGCTCCGTATGTAGTCACTTATTGAAATCTGTAGAAAGGCAAATATTTGGGAACGGAGGAAGTATTTCTTAAGTATTGACTATGCAGTTTATGAACTACTTTATCTGCACGAGCTACTTCTAAGTCGCATGAATTTTAGAATGGTGCAAGTCAATACTTTGAGAGAAGGAAGGAGGCAGAGGTGGAGCTCCGAGGACGAGTTGGAGACGTCATGGCTCTCCCGTCATCTCAAACGAAGACGAGTCAGAAGCTTAACAAGTGCGGGTGAGGGCTTTTAGTATTTGATTCCTTCTAGACACTGCCTGAGGATAGCCCATCTAGAGCCAGTGAGGCTTGTCGTTGTAGCTAAAGGAGGGGAAGGGAGATAAGCCACTACAAGAGGAGCGGCTGCCAATCAGAGGAAGCAGAGAAGAACAATGAACCACCGGTCTGGAAAATTGACTTAAACATAGAAAAATCCAACAGGTTGTAACTGTAAATTCTTAAATGAGGTCACACCACAAAGTTTTTGAACGAGGTCGCGACTGCAAGTTTTCAAGGGAGGCGCAACTACAAGTTCTCAAACGGGTACATGGCTGCAAGTTTTCAGGAGAAGGGGTCAACTCCAATTTTTTGAATTGGGTCACAAATGCAAGTTTTTAAATGGGGTCGCAACTACAAGCTTTAAGGAGGGTTGCAACTACAAAATTTAAAACAGGCTTGCAACTGCTAGCAACTTGGTTGTCCTTTTGTATTTATCTTTCTATTTTATTTCGTAGACACCAACATGCACGCACAATCATATTTTGGTTGGATTTCGAAGAAAAAAATCTATCGGGTGTACACTAGTCCCTTGGCATGCAATTGTATTGCACGGACAACCGCATGTACAACAACCAGTGTGCAATTGCACATGACACACCCCACGCACAACGGAACATGATAACAAAGTGTGCAACTGGAGTTCACTTTTTTATTTTTTATTTTGTTTCATAATTCTTTTCAACATGTGTTTGAAGACTTCAATTTTTTTTATTTTCACTTGCAAAATGAATAAAATTGAAAAAAGCTTTTAAAACCTGAATGAAAAAGCTACACCCCTTTTAAAGACACGAGCATGCAAACCGTTCATATTTTTGCAAAGCTATTCATGTGTTTATGGATCCAACCATCATTAGACTCGGCCAGTGGTGGTAGTATAAGAAAGTTTATACTATCAAGTGTGGAAAAAAGTACTCTTTTGGTCCCAAGCTCAAATGAGCCAACAGTAAATTCTGAAAAAAGAAATCAAAACAATTTTTTTGTGACAGACATTGACAATGTATTTGAGTGCTTGTAAAATTTCAATGTGAAATGACATTTGTTGAAGTCGTGGCAACAAAAATCTTTACTCCAAAATGCTTTTGGAAATGACATTTTTGGACCATCATTTTTTTTGCCATGGCTTCTACAAATTTTATTTCACGATGAAACTTTACAAGCATTGACAACAATTGTCAATGCTTGTCATAAAAAGAACATGTTTTTTAAAAAAATCCCATTTTTTAATGATATTACTATTCTCCCCAGCTTATATGAGCTCGCTAAAAAACTCAATGTATGTGTGGATCTAGTTTTGCAAGGAAGCATTTTTTTCGTGCCGTTCCTACCATATGAGCCCACAAGCTATGCTTTGTTTTTACCTTTCATTTCTATGCACAAACCCAAAATTTTAGACAAAAAGGCACAAAGAACCAGCCCACTTGCCCAGAGGGAGAAACAAACAAGGTTGTGCGTGGCGGGAGCTCCTATACCACGCATCAGGCACCAGTAGAGCACCATGGCGCCCATGCGCCTTGCTCGTGGCCGGCCCAAGAAGGAGGCCAGTGCTCGCATGGTTTCCTCGTCGCTCGATCGCGTTCACAAGTCCTGGTTGACCAGTTAGTCAACCGTTGACTTTCAGAAAAAATAAATAATAAAAAGGAAGAAATACAAGAATAAAATAATGTCCACGGATTTGAAAAAGAAGTTCACAAACTTCAAAAAGGTCCACAAACTTAAAAAAAGTTCATTGAATTTGAAAAAAAGTTTATTGAAATTTTATAAAAAGTTCATTGATTTAGGAAAAAGGTCATTGAATTAAAAAAAGTCCATCAAAGTTGGAAAAAGTTCATCAAATTTGAAAAAAAATCATCAAATCTGAAAAAAGATAATCAAATTTAAGAAAAAAGTTCATCGAATTAAGAAAAGTTCATCGAATTTGAAAAATAGTTCATTGTTTTTTTAAGTTCACCAAAATTTAAAAAATCATTGATTTTGGAAACAAATCTGAAAATTTTATCAATTTTTAAAATAAATCATTGAGTTGAAAAAAGTTCACACATTTAATAAAAAAATAGAAATGGGAAAATAAAAAAAGAAAACATTTAAAACACAGGGGACATTTCCTGTACGTACAAATATAAAGAAAAAACATAAATAGGCCAGCCCAAAGCTGAAGGAGGTGTGTGCCGGTTTGCAGAATGAACTGAACCAGCGCCTGACGCCCTAAATAGGGAACGTCAGGCGTGGCTTGCCAACGAAAGAGATTGCAACAACGAAACATGATTTCCCCGAAAAAGAACAACAACAGGCCACGACCAAACTATATCTCAGCAGTTGTACAACCCCATTTGGGCCAGACCACAACCAGACAACGGTTTTAACATCAACTCCCCAATCTTCAAACTCGTGACTAAGGCCAACTCCATCGCGCGACCCTATTTTGTCCGGCCTGTTTATTTGGGGTAAAAAGGACAAACGAGACGGCCAAAAGCGCGACGGCCCGAACCCATCTGATCCGTTCTGTGTCCGAGCCGATCCATTTTGAGCGCAAAAATGCGCCCGGATTGGGTCGTGGCGGACATCGAACGGACGCTTCGAACATCCGCGTCAGGGCCGCGTGGCAGGCGGCCACCTATCTCCCACCCGCCAACATCAATGCGCACGGGCGGGTGGCCCCACCTGTCATCCGCCCAGCGAACGGTCGACGTCCTTCTTAAATGGGAAGCCATGGACCGGTCGTCATCCACACTTCCCACTCCGGCCCCTCTCTACCCCCTCGAAAACCGACACCCTCAAAACCCTAGCCGCTCCCCGTCCTCGACCTCGCCGGCCGGCCGCAGCCATTGGGCTTTGGAACTACGACTGCAAGGGGAAGCACGACCGCGAGGCCGGTTCCTCCTCGGGATGCCGCCGCGGTTCCGTCAAGAAGGAGGAGGTCGCATCACCGCCGCGCTCCTCCAGTCGAGCCCCCGCGCCTAGCCCCTTCACCATCGCCCCTAGGGCCGCCGGCGAGCGCGCCCGCGGTACCTGGCCGTGGACATGTGCTGGCGGTACTGGGAGACGAGGACGCCGGTCCCATGGAGCGACGTGCACCTCCCCAACAACTGGCACCTCTCCGCGGACCGGGTCCCCATCCCGTCGGTGTCGGCGAGCAACCATGCGCGGCGCGATGAGATCGAGCACCGCCGCCGCCTCCTGTTGGGGAACATAGCAGAATTTTAAAATTTTCTATGCATCACCAAGATCAATCTATGGAGTCATCTAGCAACGAGGGAGAGAGGAGTGCATCTACATACCCTTGTAGATCACGCGCGGAAGCGTTCAAGAGAACGGGGTTGATGGAGTCGTACTCGTCGTGATCCAAATCACCGATGACCAAGTGCCGAACGGACAGCACCTCCGCGTTCAACACACGTACGGTTGGGAAGACGTCTCCTTCTTCTTGATCCAGTAAGGGGGAAGGAGAGGTTGATGAAGATCCAGCATCACGACGGCGTGGTGTTGGATGCAGCAGGATCCCGGCAGGGCTTCGCCAAGCGCAAGCGGGGAGGAGAGGTGTTACGGGGGGAGAGGAAGGCGCCAAGAGCAAGGGTACGGCTGCCCTCCCTCCCCCCTCTTTATATAGGGGCCTTGGGGGGGGCGGCCCTAGGAGATGCAATCTCCAAGGGGGCAGCGGCCAAAGGGTGGCTTCCCCCCAAGCCAAGTGGGGGGCGCCCCCACCCCTAGGGTTTCCCAACCCTAGGCGCAGGGGAGGCCCAAGGGGGGCGCACCAGCCCACCAGGGGCTGGTTCCCCTCCCACTTCAGCCCATGGGGCCCCCCGGGATAGGTGGCCCCACCGGTGGACCCCCGGGACCCTTCCGGTGGTCCCGGTACAATACCGGCGACCCCCGAAACCTTCCCGATGGCCGAAACTAGACTTCCTATATATAAATATTTACCTCCGGACCATTCCGGAACTCCTCGTGACGTCCGGGATCTCATCCGGGACTCCGAACAACTTTCGTGTTAGTGCATACTAATATCTCTACAACCCTAGTGTAACACCCCGGATATGACTTCCCCAATTTGTACTCCAACTCTTGCCGTTTCCGGCGTTAAGTTATTTTATTTTCTTGGGTTCGGGTTTTTGTCTCCGTGTGTTGTTGTTGTTGTCATGCATCTCATATCATATCATCATGTGCATTGCATTTGCATACGTGTTCATCTCATGCATTCGAGCATTTTCCCCGTTGTCCGTTTTGCATTCCGGCGCTTCGTTCTCTTCCGGTGGTCATTTCAAGCTTTCTTTCGTGTGTGGGGTTTAAACATTTTCGGATTGGACCAAGACTTGCCAAGCGGCCTTGGTTTACTACCGGTAGACCGCCTGTCAAGTTTCGTACCATTTGGACTTCGTTTGATACTCCAACGGTTAACCGAGGGACCGAAAAGGCCTCGTGTGTGTTGCAGCCCAACACCCCTCCAATTTGGCCCAAAACCCACCAAAACCCTCTCCATCATCTAGAGCGTTCGATCACGATCGCGTGGCCAAAAACCGCACCTCATTTGGACTCTCCTAGCTCCTCCTA
This sequence comes from Triticum dicoccoides, assembly GCF_002162155.2. NCBI lineage: Eukaryota > Viridiplantae > Streptophyta > Magnoliopsida > Poales > Poaceae > Triticum > Triticum dicoccoides. Next base: position 565,750,497 of record NC_041380.1, read on the forward strand.
TGCCTATTTAAAGACCCCCTCCATTTTTTTCTTCCTCTTCTCCCCGTCCAACCCTAAAAAAAAGAGATCTCCGCCGCCGCCGGACAACGTCCGCGCCGAGCCGGACGTGTCCGGATCCGCCGCCGCCTACCGCCACCTGCCACGTGGCATCGCCTTTCCCCGCCGCTGCCACGGCCTGGGAGCCCGAGGCCGGCCCCCGCGGCCCGCCTCTCCGCCGCGCCTCCTCCCCGCCTCCAGCGCCGCCCGCGCCTGTCCGGCGCCGCCACTCCGCCCGGCGCCGCCCCTCCGCCGCGCCGCTTCCTGCGCCATCGCCGCCGGCCGCCTCGACGCCTTCGCCGCCCGCCTTCGCCGCCGCATCCGGTCGCCGACGCCGCCACCATCCTCTTCCGCGCCACCTCGGTGAGCTCCGGCCACCACCACGCCGGCCGCCGTCCTCTTCTTCTTCGGCGTCGGTGAACAGTGCTCCGGCATGCCTCGGAATCCGTGCGTGGATCTGGATCCAGATCCGGTGAACAGTAAACCCTAGGTCATTTTTTTCTTCCAAGTCCCTAAATTTTCAGATCCATGTGCTCCTGTTCATCAGGCTATATCTCCGCATCCGTAGCTCCGTTTTTGGCATATAGCATATCAAATTGTTCATCTCAGAGAGTACATCATTTCTTTCCATTGCATCATTTGCATTTGAGTTCATCTTGATGCCCGAAATGCTGTTAGAAGAGGGCTACTTGAGATAATTGTCAGATCTGCTACCCCATTTGCATATTTGCCATTTTTGCCATGATTATTGTGTGCATGATATGCCCATGAGCTCTACATATGTTTTGTTAAGGGTTTTGCCATCTTTCCAGAGATACAACCCATGTATTTTTGTGATGTGTGTGGTGATTAGTACAAGCTTGCGAAGTAAGGCACTTGGTAGTGCTGATTTTAGGGACTTAGCAATTCCACTAAGTCCTTGATCTGTTTATTTCATATGGCCATATGTTCATGTTGTTTCCTAGTGATCCGTGCCTCTTTTGAGGATGATCAGTAAGGATGTTTTGTTAATCTTGTAGTGCTCTATCCATCCATGTATTTGTTTGCAATTATGGAGTACCCTAGCTTGAGTCAATCGAGCTCTACTTTTGCTACTTTGTGAATCTGGGCAGATTGTCAACTTGTTTGCAATTTTGCCGATGATATTGTAGTTGATCCGTGCATGCTATGCTATTGTTCTTGCCATGTCTAGCTTGCATTTTGTGTATTCTTGATGGATGTATGCTTAGTTTGTCATGACTTGCTCCGTAGTGAGTGCATCGAGTTCGTAAACATGCCTACTTGATATCTGTTTTCAGCATGCTCCAGTTTTCACTAAGTCTGTGAACTGATTATGTTTTTGCCATGTTCACATGCTTGCAATTGTATTTTCTGATCCCTTTTGGCTCAAGGTCACTAAGGGACTTTTGTTAAGCTCTTTGAGTAGCTCCATGCCATGCTTTACTTTTCCATGTTCAGGTCCTGTAGCATGTAGTTTTGTTGCTCCGAAGAGGGCTACCTGATCTGAAATTCCAGACAAGTGTTAATTTCACTAAATCTGAAATCTGTTTGCCATATGCATTTTTGCCATGCTTGTTTGAACCTGTTAATGGATGAATTGGCCGTAGCTCAGTGCTAGACTTTTGTTAAGCATCTTGAGTGCAACCCTGCCATGTATTTTGTTATCATGTTTGGGTGCTGTAGCATGTTAATCTCATTGCATTTAGATGGCTACTTGCTGTAAATCGCAGACCGGTGTCATATTTGTTTTGCTTGCCATTTCCAAACCGTAACTCCGATTCCGGCGTTCTTTATATCGTTTTCAAGCGATTTCATCTCATCTTTCCAGTGGCACACTTGGATTTCTAAGTTGAGGCCAGGATCTTGCATTTCCTGTCACATCTTGCATGTGCATCCCGCATCGCATCCCGCATAGCATATCATCCTTGCATCATTTTGGTTGATCCTTGCACGTGGTTGATTGTTTACTTGTTGCTTGTTTGTCTTTTTTGGGTAGAGCCGGGAGACGAGTTCACTAACGAGGAGCCCGTTGAGTTTGCTTTCGAGGATCCAGTCAACTCTGACAACTTTCCAGGCAAGATGATCATACCCTCGAAATCACTACTATCTTTGCTATGCTAGTGTGCTCGCTCTTTTGCTATGCCAATGCTACGATGCCTACCACTTGCTTTCAAGCCTACCAAATTGCCATGTTCAGCCTCTAACCCACCATGTCCTAGCAAACCGTTGATTGGCTATGTTACCGCTTTGCTCAGCCCCTCTTATAGCGTTGCTAGTTGCAGGTGAAGATTGGAGTCTGTTCCTTGTTGGAACATTTATTTACTTGTTGGGATATCATTAAATTATCTTGTTATCTTAATGCATCTATATACTTGGTAAAGGGTGGAAGGCTCGACCTCTCTCCTAGTATTTTGTTCCACTCTTGTCGCCCTAGTTTCCGTCATATCGGTATTATGTTCCCGGATTTTGCGTTCCTTACGCGGTTGGGTTATAATGGGAACCCCTTGATAGTTCGCCTTGATTAAAGCTTTTCCAGCAATGCCCAACCTTGGTTTTACCATTTGTCACCTAGACTCTTTTTCCCTTGGGTTTCCGGAGCCCGAGGGTCATCTTATTTTAACCCCCCCCCCCGGGCCAGTGCTCCTATGAGTGTTGGTCCACCCTAGAGCCCCTTGCAGCGCCACCTCGGGGAAACTCGAGGGCTGGTTTTAGTTGTACGGATTGCCTATCCAATTGTGCCCTGAGAACGAGATATGTGCAGCTCCTATCGGGATTTGTCGGCACATTCGGGCGGTGTTGCTGGTCTTGTTTTAACCTGTCGAAGTGTCTTGAAGAACCGAGATACTGAGTCTGATCGGAACGTCTTGGGAGGAGGTCTATTCCTTCGTTGACCGTGAGAGCTTGTCATGGGCTAAGTTGGGACTCCCCTGCAGGGATTTGAACTTTCGAAAGCCGTGCCCGCGGTTATGGGCAGATGGGAATTTGTTAATGTCCGGTTGTAGATAACTTGAACCCTAACTTAACTAAAATGAATCAACTGAGTGTGTTACCATGATGGCCTCTTCTCGGCGGAGTCCGGGAAGTGGACACTGTGTTGGAGTAATGCTTGCGCAGGTTGTTCTCTAGTTTCTCGCTCGCGCTTTGCCTTCTCTTCTCGCTCTCTTTTGCGAACAAGATAGCCACCATATATGCTAGTCGCTTGCTGCAGCTCCACTTATTTTTACCTTGCCTTACCTATAAGCTTAAATAGTCTTGATCGCGAGGGTGTGAGATTGCTGAGTCCCTGTGGCTCACAGATTACTATTACACCAGATGCAGGGCCTGATGATTCCGCTCCAGGTGACGCGCTCGAGCTCAAGTGGGAGTTCGACGAGGACTCTCAGCGTTACTATGTTTCCTTTCCTGATGTTCAGTAGTGGTGCCTAGTTGGGGGTGATCGGGACCGTGTCGCATGTTGGGTTATCTTTTATTTTGGCGCCGTAGTCGGGCCATGAGTGTTTGGATGATGTAATGTTATTTATGTACCTTGATTGACGTGGAGAGTGTAAGCCAACTATGTTGTCTCCCCTTTATTATTATATTACATGGGATGTGTAAAGATTACCTTACTTGCGACATATGCCTTCAATGCGATTATGTCTCTAAGTCGTGCCTCGACACGTGGGAGCTATAGACGCATCGAGGGTGTTACAAGTTGGTATCAGAGCCTTCCCCGACCTTAGGAGCCCCATTGCTTGATCATTTTTAGCAGCCGAGTTGTGTCTAGAAAAAATGTTTTGAGTCATTTTGGAATTATATATCGGAGAGTTAGGAATTCTTTTTACTTCCCAGTCTCCTCATCGCTCTGGTAAGGCATCCTGACGTAGAGTTTTGTCTCTTCTCTTCTCAAATTTCACTAAAAAAAATTTAGGATCATGCGGGTATCTTGGAATCGTTCTGATGGTTTTATGATGAGAACATTGTCTTGGTGCCTCCTGTCAGGGGTTTTGTGGAAGTGTCCCGGGGAGTTGAGCTCAGAGGTGTTGTCATCATAATTTTATCGTTGCAGTTCTGGAATACCTGAGTCTAGTACGCCTGCATTGAAAATCTCTTTTATGCAGTTCGTTGGTGAGATAACCTCGACGCCACCCAGTACTGGGGCGGGAGTTTGGGAGTATCGCCATAACTTGTATAACGGATGCTTTTCGAAGGTTGAGATAGATGGTTTCCGAAGTTTTTCTCGGTTATGTGTTGAAGGATGGATACAGCTGGATGTAGGATTTGCTAGATTTGGGTGAGATATTATGCTTCCCCTGTATCCCCAACACCTGATTGCATAACCGGAAAGGTTCGGGAGTTTCATAGGTGGGAATTCTCGTAGCTCTAATTCTTCTTCCACGGATATTGGTTTGAGATTGGGATTTCTTACCGATTATTCGTTCTTGATCCGTACCTTGTTGATTTATTTCTCTACCTTAATTCTAAGTGGCTTCTCAATTTATGGATATGTGACCATTTCAAGAGGAATGCATTCGTTCATTTTGTTCGGATGTGAAGACTATATGTTGCAATTTTCATTCCGTTGGATTCAGCTTCAATATTTGTCTATCAATGTGCTAATGGATGTCAACCTCTTCAGGATGGCTCCTCCAACGCGCACGACTCCGAATCCTGATCTGCCACCACCTCCCCCTCCTCCGGAGGCATGGCAAGCTATGATGGCCGCAACCAATGCAAACACACAGTTGATCATGCAAATTCTCCAAGAGCGCAATCAAGGCAACCAAGGGAACCAAGGCAACAATCAGAATCACTCTGCTACACTCAACCAGTTCCTTGCTAACGGGCCAAAGACTTTCAGCAATTGTGTTGAGGCAACCGATGCTGACGATTGGCTTGTGAATTTGTGCAAGCATTTCGAGTGCAGTAACGTCAGGCCTGAGGACTTTGTCAAGTTCGCTTCCTTCCAACTCAAAGATCAAGCTGCAGAATGGTTCCAGCAGTACAAGGACTCCAGAGGTGGACGTGTTATCACTTGGGATGAATTCCGTCAAGATTTGAGAGCTCACCATATCCCTCAGAGCGTGGTTGAAAGCAAGCATGAGGAATTCCACAACCTGAAGCAAGGCTCTTTGTCTGTCTATGACTACAACAAGTTGTTTCAGAAGCTCGCCCACTTTGCCAAGCAGGACGTCCCTGATGAGAAGAGCATGATATACCAGTTCAGAGGTGGTCTCCGAGAAGAAATCCAGCTAGCTCTTGTTCTCTTCGAGCCCTTGAGGTACGATGAGTTCTACAACATGGCATTGAAGCAAGAGGCTGCTCAGTTGAGGTGTGATGCTTCCAAGAAGCGAGTCAGAGATGTTACTCCTTCTTCCTCTACTCAAGTGGCCAAGCAGCAGAAGTATTGGCTTCCTCCTCCTCCGTTCCGTCAGCCGTATCAGCAGAAGAGCAAATGTGGCAGTGGTTCTTCCCACCCACCCAACCCTGGCTTTCAGAACAAGACTTCGTCTCAAGCTCCAAGATCGAGTGCTCCGTACCACCGTCCGCTTTCAGAGGTCACGTGCAACAAGTGCCAACAGAAGGGTTACTATGCCAACAAGTGTTTCAACCAGAGGCGTCTTCCTCCTCCTCCTCCTGTCAGATCGGCAAGTACAGCTATGGTCATGCATAACCCCAAGCACGCCAAGGTCAACTTGATGAACGCAGCTCAGGCAAAGGACTCACCAGATGTGATCATGGGTAACCTTCCTGTTAATGATATTCCTGCAAAAGTTCATTTTAACACTGGTGCATCGCATTGTTTCATCTCGAGACCTTTTGCATCTAAGCATGATTTTATTACTCAAGTGTTGCCGAAACCATTGGCTATTGTCTCTCCAGCCCGTCAAATGACATCTCGAGTATGCGTTCCGGATGTCACAATCACTTTGGGTGACTATAAGTTCTTGTCCTCTCCAAATGTTCTGGGTGACTCGGATATTGATCTTATTCTCGGAATGGATTGGCTTTCTAAGCACAAGGCTCAGCTTGATTGTGCAGCCATGCATAATTGACTCATTCGTCTGAGGATGTAATTGTCTTTGCCGCTCATGATGATACCATCCGTCTGTTTTCTCTCAATGAGAAGGGTGAACTGGATGCTATCTCGCAAATTCCAGTCGTTTGCGAATATCAAGACGTATTTCCAGAAGAGCTTCCAGGAATGCCTCCGCACCGGCCAGTTGAGTTCGTTATTGATCTTGAGCCCGGCATGGAACCTGTGTGCAAGCGTCCTTACAAGCTCGGACCTGAAGAGTTGAAGGAGCTGAAGAAGCAACTCGATATTCAAGAGAGAATGGGTCTCATCCGGCCTAGTTCTTCTCCGTGGGGTTGTGGTGTTCTTTTTGTGAAGAAGAAGGATGGAACGGACCGACTTTGTGTTGATTACCGTCCATTGAACAAGAAGACCATCAAGAACAAATACCCACTTCCCAACATCAACGAGCTGTTCGAACAACTCAAAGGTGCCCAAGTATTCTCCAAGCTTGATCTCCGTATGGGTTATCATCAAATTTGAATCCATGAGCAAGATATTCCCAAGACGGCCTTCAGGACAAGCTATGGTTCATATGAATACACTGTCATGTCTTTTGGCCTCGTCAACGCTCCTCCGACGTTCTCTCGCATGATGAACATCATCTTCAACACCTACACCAATGACTTCGTTTTGGTCTATCTCGATGACATTCTGGTTTTCTCGAAGAACAAGGAAGATCATGCCAAGCACTTGTGTTTGGTTCTTGATAAGCTCAGAGAACATCAGTTCTACGCCAAGTTCTCCAAGTGTGAATTTTGGCTCGATGAGGTTCTTTATCTTGGTCATATCATCTCTGCCAAGGGCATTGCCGTGAATCCTGAGAAGGTGTCTGCAATTATGAATTGGGAACCTCCTCAGAACGTGAAGCAACTCCGTAGCTTCCTCGGTCTCGCAAGCTATTATCGAAGATTCATTGAAAACTTTTCTAAGATCGCGAAGCCTCTCTCTAATCTTCTCCAGAAGCACGTCAAGTACGTTTGGTCTCCGGCGTGTGACATTGCTTTCAACACTTTGAAAGAGAAATTGATCACTGCTCCAGTTCTGACTCAGCCTGATGAATCCAAACCGTACGAGGTCTTTTGTGATGCCTCTCTCCAAGGTCTTGGCGCAGTATTGATGCAAGAGAAGAAAGTTGTTGCTTATACCTCTCGCCAGTTGAAGCCCAATGAGAAGAACTACCCCACTCATGATCTCGAGTTGGCGGCAGTTGTGCATGCTCTTTTGACTTGGAGAAATCTCTTATTGGGAAGAAAAGTGGACATTTTCACTGATCACAAGAGTCTTAAGTACATCTTCACTCAGCCTAATCTCAACCTCAGGCAAACTCGATGGGTCGAAATGATTCAAGAGTATAATCCGAGTATCGAGTATACTCCAGGCAAGGCCAATGTGATTGCTGACGCATTGAGCAGAAAGGCTTACTGTAACAGTCTGATTCTCAAGCCTTATCAACCCGAGCTTTGTGAAGCTTTCCGTAAACTTTATCTGCAAGTTGTTCCTCAAGGTTTCCTCGCCAACCTTAAAGTCTCTCCTACCTTAGAAGACCAGATTCGCCAAGGCTAGCTTCTTGATGCTATGGTGAAAAAGGTGAAGATTGGGATTGCCAAGAGTCAACCCAAGTACAAGTGCTACCGCCTTGACGACAAGGACACTCTCTTCTTCGAGGATCGTATTGTTGTACCCAAAGGTGACCTCCGTAAAGTGATCATGAACGAGGCTCACAATTCTCTCCTCTCCATCCACCCTGGGAGTACGAAGATGTATCAGGACCTCAAGCAGGCTTATTGGTGGACTCAAATGAAGCGCGAGATTGCTCAATTCATGAATGAATGTGATGTCTGCAGAAGAGTGAAGGCAGAACACCAAAGGCCAGCTGGTCTCCTCCAACCTCTTGCCATTCCAGAATGGAAGTTTGACCACATTGAGATGGACTTCGTGACTGGGTTTCCAAAGTCCAAACGTGGCAATGATGCTATATTCGTTGTCATCGACAAACTCACCAAAGTGGCTCACTTTCTGCCTATCAAAGAGTTGATCACTGCAGCTCAATTGGCGGAACTCTATACCTCTCGAATTGTCTCTCTGCACGGTATTCCTCAAGTGATCTCTTCAGACCGTGGCAGCATCTTTACCTCCAAGTTTTGGGATTCTTTTCAGAAGGCCATGGGCACCAACATCCGCTTCAGCACAGCTATCCATCCTCAAACTAGCGGTCAAGTTGAGCGTGTCAACCAGATTCTTGAAGATATGCTCAGGGCTTGTGTGATCTCCTTCGGCATGAAGTGGGAGGATTGTCTTCCTTATGCTGAATTCTCCTACAACAACAGTTTTCAAGCAAGTTCGGGCAAGGCCCCTTTTGAAATTCTGTATGGCAGGAAGTGCCGTACCCCTCTCAACTGGTCTGAAACCGGTGAACGTCAGCTTTTGGGTAATGACTTAATCACAGAGGCAGAGGAAATGTGCAAAGTCATTCGTGATAACCTCAAAGCAGCCCAATCTCGTCAGAAGAGCTACTATGATAGTAAGCACCGTGATTTGGCTTTCGAGATCGGAGATCATGTTTACCTCCGCGTCTCTCCTATGAAAGGTACTCGTCGCTTCGGTATCAAAGGGAAGCTTGCCCCCAGATACGTGGGACCTTTCAAGATTGTCAGCAAGAGAGGTGATCTCGCCTATCAACTCGAGCTTCCTTCAAACTTTGCAAATGTTCATGATGTTTTCCATGTCTCTCAGCTCCGAAAGTGCTTCAAGACTCCTGACCGCACCGTCAACTTCGAGGACATTGATCTCCAAGAAGATCTCTCCTATCGTGAGCACCCCGTTGCTATTCTTGAAGAGACTGAACGCAAGACTCGCAATAAGTCAATCAAATTCCTCAAAGTCAAGTGGTCACACCATTCCGACCGTGAAGCTACCTGGGAACGCGAGGATCACCACCGTTCTGAGTACCCAGCGTTCTTTCAGTCCTAGATCTCGGGACGAGATCCTTTCGTAGTGGTGGAGTGTTGTAACACCCCGGATATGACTTTCCCAATTTGTACTCCAACTCTTGCCGTTTCCGGCGTTAAGTTATTTTATTTTCTTGGGTTCGGGTTCTTGTCTCTGTGTGTTGTTGTCGTTGTCATGCATCTCATATCATGTTATCATGTGCATTGCATTTGCATACGTGTTCATCTCATGCATTCGAGCATTTTCCCCATTGTCCGTTTTGCATTCCGGTGCTTCGTTCTCTTCCGGTGGTCATTTCTAGCTTTCTTTCATGTGTGGGGTTTAAACATTTCCGGATTGGACCGAGACTTGCCAAGCGGCCTTGGTTTACTACCGGTAGACTGCCTGTCAAGTTTCGTACCATTTGGACTTCGTTTGATACTCCAACGGTTAACCGAGGGACCGAAAAGGCCTCGTGTGTGTTGCAGCCCAACACCCCTCCAATTTGGCCCAAAACCCACCAAAACCCTCTCCATCATCTAGAGCGTTCGATCACGATCGCGTGGCCGAAAACCGCACCTCATTTGGGCTCTCCTAGCTCCTCCTATGCCTATTTAAAGACCCCCTCCGTTTTCTTCTTCCTCTTCTCCCCGTCCAACCCTAAAAAAAAGAGATCTCCGCCGCCGCCGGACAACGTCCGCGCCGAGCCGGACGTGTCCGGATCCGCCGCCGCCTACCGCCGCCTTCGACGTGGCATCGCTTGTCCCCTCCGCCGCCGCGGCCCGGGAGCCCGAGGCCGGCCCCCGCGACCCGCCTCTCTGCCGCGCCTCCTCCCCGCCTCCAGCGCCGCCCGCGCCCGCCCGGTGCTACCCCTCCGCCGCGCCGCTTCTTGCGCCATCGCCGCCGGCCGCCTCGCCGCCCGCCTTCGCCGCCGCATCCGGCCGCCGACGCCGCCACCATCCTCTTCCGCGCCGCCTCGGTGAGCTCCGGCCACCACCACGCCGGCCGCCGTCCTCTTCTTCTCCAGTTTCGGTGAACAGTGCTCTGGCGTGCCTCGGAATCCATGCACCGATCTGGATCCAGATCTGGTGAACAGTAAACCCTAGGTTGTTTTTTTCTTCTAAGTTCCTAAATTTTTAGATCCATGTGTTCCTGTTCATCAGGCTATATCTCCGCATCCGTAGCTCCGTTTTTGGCATATAGCATATCAAAATGTTTGTCTCAGAGAGTACATCATTTCTTTCCATTGCATCATTTGCATTTGAGTTCATCTTGATGCCCGAAATGCTGTTAGAAGAGGGCTACTTGAGATAATTGTCAGATCTGCTACTCCATTTGCATATTTGCCATTTTTGCCATGATTATTGTGTGCATGATATGCCAATGAGCTCTACATATGTTTTGTTAAGGGTTTTGCCATCTTTCCAGAGGTGCAACCCATGTATTTTTGTGATGTGTGTGGTGACTAGCACAAGGTTGCGAAGTAAGGCACTTGGTAGTGCTGATTTCACGGACTTGGCAATTCCAATCAGTCCTTGATCTGTTTATTTCATATGGCCATATGTTCATGTTGTTTCCTAGTGATCCGTGCCTCTTTTGTGGATGATCAGTAAGGATGTTTTATTAATCTTGTAGTGCTCTATCCATCCATATCTTTGTTTGCAATTATGGAGTACCCTAGCTTGAGTCAATCGAGATCTACTTTTGCTACTTTGTGAATCTGGGCAGATTGTCAACTTGTTTGCAATTTTGCCGATGATGTTGTAGTTGATCAGTGCATGCTATACTATTGTTCTTGCCATGTCTAGCTTGCATTTTGTGTATTCTTGATGGATGTATGCTTAGTTTGTCATGACTTGCTCCGTAGTGAGTGCATCGAGTTCGTAAACATGCCTACTTGATATCTGTTTTCAGCATGCTCCAGTTTTCACTAAGTCTGTGAACTGATTATGTTTTTGCCATGTTCACATGCTTGCAATTGTATTTTCTGATCCCTTTTGGCTCAAGGTCACTAAGGGACTTTTGTTAAGCTCTTTGAGTAGCTCCATGCCATGCTTTACTTTGCCATGTTTAGGTCCTGTAGCATGTAGTTTTGTTGCTCCGAAGAGGGCTACCTGATCTGAAATTCCAGACAAGTGTTGATTTCACTCAGTCTGAAATCTGTTTGCCATATGCATTTTTTCCATGCTTGTTTGAACCTGTTAATGGATGAATTGGCGGTAGCTCAGTGCTAGATTTTTGTTAAGCATCTTGAGTGCAACCTTGCCATGTATTTTGTTGTCAAGTTTGGATGCTGTAGCATGTTAATCTCATTGCATTTAGATGGCTACTTGCTGTAAATCACACACTGGTGTCATATTTGTTTTGCTTGCCATTTCCAAACCGTAACTCTGATTCCGGCGTTCTTTATATCGTTTTCAAGCGATTTCATCTCATCTTTCCAGTGGCACACCTGGATTTCCAAGTTGAGACCAGGATCTTGAATTTCCTGTCACATCTTGCATATGCATCCCGCATCGCGTATCATCCTTGCATCATTTTGGTTGATCCTTGCACGTGGTTGATTATTTCCTTGTTGCTTGTTTGTCTTTTTTGGGTAGAGCCTGGAGACGAGTTCACTAACGAGGAGCCCGTTGAGTTTGCTTTCGAGGATCCAGTCAACTCTGACAACTTTGCAGGCAAGATGATCTTACCCTCGAAATCACTACTATCTTTGTTATGCTAGTTTGCTCGCTCTTTTGCTATGCCAATGCTACGATGCCTACCACTTGCTTTCAAGCCTCCCAAATTGTCATGTTCAGCCTCTAACCCACCATGTCCTAGCAAACCGTTGATTGGCTATGTTACCGCTTTGCTCAGCCCCTCTTATAGCGTTGCTAGTTGCAGGTGAAGATTGGAGGCCGTTCCTTGTTGCAACATTTATTTACTTGTTGGGATATCATTAAATTATCTTGTTATCTTAATGCATCTATATACTTGGTAAAGGGTGGAAGGCTCTGCCTCTCTCCTAGTGTTTTGTTCCACTCTTGCCGCCCTAGTTTCCGTCATATCGGTATTATGTTCCCGGATTTTGCGTTCCTTACGCGGTTGGGTTATAATGGGAACCCCTTGATAGTTCGCCTTAATTAAAGCTTTTCCAGCAATGCCCAACCATGGTTTTACCATTTGTCACCTAGCCTCTTTTTCCCTTGGGTTTCCGGAGCCCGAGGGTCATCTTATTTTAACCCCCCCGGGCCAGTGCTCCTATTAGTGTTGGTCCACCCTAGAGCCCCTTGCAGCGCCACCTCGGGGAAACTCGAGGGCTGGTTTTAGTTGTACGGATTGCTTATCCGATTATGCCCTGAGAACGAGATATGTGCAGCTCCTATCGGGATTTGTCGGCACATTCGGGCGGTGTTGCTGGTCTTGTTTTAACCTGTCGAAGTGTCTTGAAGAACCGAGATACCGAGTCTGATCGGAACGTCTTGGGAGGAGGTCTATTCCTTTGTTGACCGTGAGAGCTTGTCATGGGCTAAGTTGGGACTCCCCTGCAGGGATTTGAACTTTCGAAAGCTGTGCCCGCGGTTATGGGCAGATGGGAATTTGTTAATGTCCGGTTATAGATAACTTGAACCTTAACTTAACTAAAATGAATCAACTGAGTGTGTTACCGTGATGGCCTCTTCTCGGCGGAGTCCGGGAAGTGGACACGGTGTTGGAGTAATGCTTGCGCAGGTTGTTCTCTAGTTTCTCGCTCGCGCTTTGCCTCCTCTTCTCGCTCTCTTTTGCGAACAGGATAGCCACCATATATGCTAGTCGCTTGCTGCAGCTCCACTTATTTTTACCTTGCCTTACCTATAAGCTTAAATAGTCTTGATCGCGAGGGTGCGAGATTGCTGAGTCCCTGTGGCTCACAGATTACTATTACACCAGATGCAGGGCCTGATGATTCCGCTCCAGGTGACGCGCTCGAGCTCAAGTGGGAGTTCGACGAGGACTCTCAGCGTTACTATGTTTCCTTTCCTGATGTTCAGTAGTGGTGCCCAGTTGGGGGTGATCGGGACCGTGTCGCATGTTGGGTTATCTTTTATTTTGGCGCCGTAGTCGGGCCATGAGTGTTTGGATGATGTAATGTTATTTATGTACCTTGATTGACGTGGAGAGTGTAAGCCAACTATGTTGTCTCCCCTTTATTATTATATTACATGGGATGTGTAAAGATTACCTTACTTGCGACATATGCCTTCAATGCGATTATGTCTCTAAGTCGTGCCTCGACACGTGGGAGCTATAGTCGCATCGAGGGTGTTACACCTAGCGTCACCGAACTTTAAGTGTGTAGACCCTACGGGTTCGACAGACATGTAGACATGACCGAGACGCCTCTCCGGTCAATAACCAACAGCGGGATCTGGATACCCATGTTGGCTCCCACATACTCCATGATGATCTCATCGGATGAACCACGATGTCGAGGATTCAATCAATCCGTATACAATTCCCTTTGTCAATCGGTACGTTACTTGCCCGAGACTCGATCGTCGGTATCCCAATACCTCGTTCAATCTCGTTACCGACAAGTCACTTTACTCGCGCCGTAATGCATGATCCTGTGATCAACCACTTGGTCACATTGAGCTCATTATGATGATGCATTACCGAGTGGGCCCAGAGATACCTCTCCGTCACACGGAGTGACAAATCCCAGTCTCAATTCGTGCCAACCCAACAGACACTTTCGGAGATACCTGTAGTGTACCTCTGTAGTCACCCAATTACGTTGTGACGTTTGGCACACCCAAGGCACTCCTACGGTATCCGGGAGTTGCACAATCTCATGGTCTAAGGAAATGATACTTGACATTCGAAAAAGCTACAACAAACGAACTACATGATCTTTGAGCTATGCTTAGGATTGGGTCTTGTCCATCACATCATTCTCCTAATGATGTGATCCCGTTATCAATGACATCCAATGTCCATAGTCAGGAAACCATGACTATCTTTTGATCAACGAGCTAGTCAACTAGAGGCTCACTAGGGACGTGTTGTGGTCTATGTATTCACACATGTATTACGATTTCCGGATAACACAATTTAGCATGAACAATAGACAATTATCATGAACAAAGAAATATAATAATAACCATTTTATTATTGCCTCTAGGGCATATTTCCAACAGTCTCCCACTTGCACTATAGTCAATATTCTAGTCACATTGTGATGAATCGAACACCCATGCAGTTCTGGTGTTGATCATGTTTTGCTCTAGGGAGAGGTTTAGTCAACGGATCTGCCACATTCAGGTCCGTATGTACTTTACAAATCTCTATGTCTCTATTTTGAACACTTTCACGAATGGAGTTGAAGCGACGCTTGATATGCCTGGTCTTCCTGTGAAACCTGGGCTCCTTGGCAAGGGCAATAGCTCCAGTGTTGTCACAGAATAGAGTCATCGGGCCCGACGCATTGGGTATGACTCCTAGGTCGGTAATGAACTCCTTCACCCAGACTGCTTCTTGTGCTGCCTCCGAGGCTGCCATGTACTCCGCTTCACATGTAGATCCTGCCACAACGCTTTGCTTGCAACCGCACCAGCTTACTGCCCCGCCATTCAAAATATACACGTATCCGGTTTGTGACTTAGAGTCATCCAGATCTATGTCGAAGCTAGCATCGACGTAACCCTTTACGACGAGCTCTTCGTCACCTCCATAAACGAGAAACATATCCTTAGTCCTTTTCAGGTACTTCAGGATATTCTTGACCGCTGTCCAGTGTTCCATGCCGGGATTACTTTGGTACCATCCTACCAAACTTACGGCAAGGTTTACATTAGGTCTGGTACACAGCATAGCATACATGATAGACCCTATGGCCGAGGCATAGGGGACGACACTCATCTTTTCTCTATCTTCTGCCGTGGTCGGGCATTGAGCCGTGATCAATCTCGTACCTAGCAATACAGGCAAGAACCCCTTCTTTGACTGATCCATTTTGAACTTCTTCAATATCTTGTCAAGGTACGTACTCTGTGAAAGACCAATGAGGCGTCTCGATCTATCTCTATAGATCTTGATGCCTAACTTATAAGCAGCTTATCCAAGATCCTTCATTGAAAAACACTTGTTCAAGTAGGCCTTTATGCTTTCCAAGAATTCTATATCATTTCCCATCAACAGTATGTCATCCACATACAATATAAGAAATGCTACAGAGCTCCCACTCACTTTCTTGTAAATGCAGACTTCTCCATAAGTCTGCATAAACCCAAACGCTTTGATCATCTCATCAAAACGAATGTTCCAACTCCGAGATGCTTGCACCAGCCCATAAATCGAGCGTTGGAGCTTGCATACCTTGTCAGCATTCTTAGGATCGACAAAACCTTCCGGTTGCATTATATACAATTCTTCCTTCAGGAAACCATTAAGGAATGCCGTTTTGACGTCCATTTTCCATATCTCATAATCATAGAATGCGGCAATTGCTAACATGATTCGGACGGACTTCAGCTTCGCTACGGGTGAGAAAGTCTCATCGTAGTCAACCCCTTGAACTTGTCGATAACCCTTAGCGACAAGCCGAGCTTTATAGATGGTCACATTACCATCCGCGTCTGTCTTCTTCTTAAAGATCCATTTATTTTCTATGGCTCGCCGATCATCGGGAAAGTCAGTCAAAGCCCATACTTTGTTTTCATACATGGATCCTATCTCGGATTTCATGGCTTCCAGCCATTTGTTGGAATCCGGGCCCGCCATCGCCTCTTCATAGTTCGAAGGTTCACCGTTGTCTAACAACATGATTTCCAAGACAGGGTTGCCGTACCACTCTGGTGCGGAACGTGTCCTCGTGGACCTATGAAGTTCAGTAGCAACTTGATCTGAAGTTTCATGATCATCATCATCAACTTCCTCTCTAGTCGGTGCAGGCACCTCAGGAACATTTTCTTGAGATGCGCGACTTACCGGTTCAAGAGGTAATACTTCATCAAGTTCTACTTTCCTCCCACTTATTTCTTTCGAGAGAAACTCTTTCTCTAGAAAGGACCCATTCTTGGCAACAAAGAACTTACCTTCGGATCTGAGGTAGAAGGTATACCCAATAGTTTCTTTAGGGTATCCTATGAAGACACATTTTTCCGATTTAGGTTCGAGCTTTTCAGGTTGAAGTTTCTTGACATAAGCATCGCATCCCCAAACTTTTAGAAACGACAGCTTAGGTTTCTTCCCAAACCATAATTCATACGGTGTCATCTCAACGGATTTCGACGGAGCCCTATTTAAAGTGAATGCGGCAGTCTCTAAAGTTTAGCCCCAAAATGACAACGGTAAATCGGTAAGAGACATCATAGATCGCACCATATCTAATAGAGTGCGACTACGACGTTCGGACACACCATTACGCTGAGGTGTTCCAGGCGGCGTGAGTTGTGAAACTATTCCACATTTTCTTAAGTGTGTGCCAAATTCGTGACTCAAGTATTCTCCCCCACGACCTGATCGCAAGAACTTGATTTTCCTGTTACGTTGATTCTCAACCCCACTCTGAAATTCCTTGAACTTTTCAAAGGTCTCAGGCTTGTGTTTCATTAAGTAGACATACCCATATCTACTCAAGTAATGAGTGAGGGTGAGAACATAACGATAGCCACCGCGAGCCTCAACACTCATTGGACCGCACACATCAGTATGTATGATTTCCAATAAGTTGGTTGCTCGCTCCATTGTTCCTGAGAACGGAGTCTTGGTCATTTTACCCATGAGGCATGGTTCGCACGTGTCAAATGATTCGTAATCAAGAGACTCTAAAAGTCCATCTGCATGGAGCTTCTTCATGCGTTTGACACCTATGTGACCAAGGCAGCAGTGCCACAAGTATGTGGGACTATCATTATCAACCTTACATCTTTTGGTATTCACACTATGAATATGTGTAACATTACGCTCGAGATTCATTAAGAATAAACCATTCACCAACGGAGCATGACCATAAAACATATCTCTCATATAAATAGAACAACCATTATTCTCGGATTTAAATGAGTAGCCATCTCGAATTAAACGAGATCCTAATACAATGTTCAAGCTCAAAGCTGGCACTAGATAACAATTATTGAGGTTTAAAACTAGTCCCGTAGGTAAATGTAGAGGCAGCGTGCCGACGACGATCACATCGACCTTGGAACCATTCCCGACGCGCATCATCACCTCGTCCTTCGCCAGTCTCCGTTTATTCCGCAGCTCCTGCTTTGAGTTACAAATGTGAGCAACCGCACCGGTATCAAATACCCATGAGCTACTATGAGTACTGGTAAGGTACACATCAATTACATGTATATCACATATACCTTTAGTGTTGCCGGCCTTCTTGTCCGCTAAGTATTTGGGGCAGTTCTGCTTCTAGTGACCACTTCCCTTGCAATAAAAACACTCAGTCTCGGGCTTGGGTCCATTCTTTGGCTTCTTCCCGGCAGCTTGCTTATCGGGCACGGCAACTCCCTTGCCGTCCTTCTTGAAGTTCTTTTTACCCTTGCCTTTCTTGAACTTAGTGGTTTTATTCACCATCAACACTTGATGTTCCTTTTTGATTTCCACCTCCGCTGATTTCAGTATTGAATATACCTCAAGAATGGTCTTTTCCATCCCCTGCATATTGAAGTTCATCACAAAGCTCTTGTAGCTCGGTGGAAGCGACTGAAGGATTCTGTCAATGACCGCGTCATCCGGGAGATTAACTCCCAGCTGAATCAAGCGGTTATGCAACCCAGACATTTTGAGTATGTGCTCACTGACAGAACTATTTTCCTCCATCTTAGAGCTGAAGAACTTGTCGGAGACTTCATATCTCTCGACCCGGGCATGAGCTTGAAAAACCATTTTCATCTCTTTGAACATCTCATATGCTCTGTGTCTCTCAAAACGCTTTTGGATCCCCGGTTCTAAGCTGTAAAGCACGCCGCACTGAACAAGGGAGTAATCATCAGCACGTGACTGCCAAGCATTCATAACGTCTTGGTTCTCTGGGACAGGTGCGTCACCTAGCGGTGCTTCTAGGACATAATCTTTCTTGGCAGCTATGAGGATGATCCTCAGGTTCCGGACCCAGTCCGTATGGTTGCTGCCATCGTCTTTAAGCTTGGTTTTCTCTAGGAACGCGTTGAAGTTGTGGACAACGTGGGCCATTTGATCTACATGACATATTGTAAATATTTTAGACTAAGTTCATGATAATTAAGTTCATCTAATCAAATTATTCAATGAAATCCCACTCAGATAGACATCCCTCCAGTCATCTAAGTGAAACATGATCCGAGTTAACTAGGCCGTGTCTGATCATCACGTGAGACGGACTAGTCAACATCGATGAACATCTTCATGTTGATCGTATCTTCTATACGACTCATGCTCGACCTTTCGGTCTTCTGTGTTCCAAGGCCATGTCTGTACATGCTAGGCTCGTCAAGTCAACCTAAGTGTATTGCGTGCGTAAATCTGGCTTACACCCGTTGTATTCGAACGTTAGAATCTATCACACCCGATCATCACGTGGTGCTTCGAAACAACGAACCTTCGCAACGGTGCATAGTTAGGGGGAACACTTTCTTAAAATTATTACGAGGGATCATCTTATTTAAGCTACCGCCGTTCTAATCAAATAAGATGTAAAACATGATAAACATCACATGCAATCAAATAGTGACATAATATGGCCAATATCATTTGCTCCTTTTGATCTCCATCTTCGGGGCTCCATGATCATCGTTGTCACCGGCATGACACCATGATCTCCATCATCATGATCTTCATCATCGTGTCTTCTTGAAGTTGTATCGTCATCTATTACTTCTACTACTATGGCTAACGCTTTAGCAATAAAGTAAAGTAATTACATGACGTTTATGTTGACACG
This sequence comes from Triticum dicoccoides, assembly GCF_002162155.2. Lineage (NCBI taxonomy): Eukaryota > Viridiplantae > Streptophyta > Magnoliopsida > Poales > Poaceae > Triticum > Triticum dicoccoides. Next base: position 565,769,414 of record NC_041380.1, read on the forward strand.
CAGGTCATAAATAAATAAAGACAACTCCTATGGCTCCTGCCGGTTGTCATACTCATCGACATGCAAGTCGTGATTCCTATTACAAGAACATGATCAATCTAATACATCACATATATCATTCATCACATCCTTTTGGCCATATCACATCACATGGCACATGCTGCAAAAACAAGTTAGGTGTCCTCTAATTGTTGTTGCAAGTTTTTACGTGGCTGCTATAGGTTTCTAGCAAGAACGTTTCTTACCTACGCCAAAACCACAACGTGATATGCCAATTTCTATTTATCCGATCCGACTAAAGTGGGAGAGACAGACACCCGCCAGCCACCTTATGCAACTAGTGCATGTCAATCGGTGGAACCAGTCTCACGTAAGTGTACGTGTAAGGTCGGTCCGGGCCGCTTCATCCGACGATGCCGCCGAATCAAGATAAGACTAGTAACGGCAAGCAAATTGACAATATCCACGCCCACAACTGCTTTGTGTTCTACTCGTGCATAGAAACTACGCATAGACCTAGCTCATGATGCCACTCTTGGGGAACGTAGCAGAATTTTAAAATTTTCTACGCATCACCAAGATCAATCTATGGAGTCATCTAGCAACGAGGGAGAGAGGAGTGCATCTACATACCCTTGTAGATCGCGCGCGGAAGCGTTCAAGAGAACGGGGTTGATGGAGTCGTACTCGTCGTGATCCAAATCACCGATGACCAAGTGCCGAATGGACAACACCTACGCGTTCAACACACGTACAGTTGGCAAGACGTCTCCTTCTTCTTGATCCAGCAAGGGGGAAGAAGAGGTTGATGAAGATCCAGCAGCACGACGACGTGGTGTTGGATGCAGAAGGATCCCGGCAGGGCTTCGCCAAGCGCAAGCGGGGAGGAGAGGTGTTACGGAGGGAGAGGGAGGCGCCAAGAGCAAGGGTACGGTTGCCCTCCCTCTCCCCTCTTTATATAGGGGCCTTTGGGAGGCGCCAACCCTAGGAGATACAATCTCCATGGGGGCGGCGGCCAAGGGTGTTGGGGAACGTAGCAGAAGTTTAAATTTTTTCTATGCATCACCAAGATCAATCTATGGAGTCATCTAGCAACGAGGGAGAGAGGAGTGCATCTACATACCCTTGTAGATCACGAGCGGAATCATTCAAGAGAACGGGGTTGATGGAGTCGTACTCGACGTGATCCAAATCACCGAAGATCCTAGTGTCGAACGGACGGCACCTCCGTGTTCAACACACGTACGGAGCGAGGACGTCTCCCGCGCCTTGATCCAGCAAGGAGGAGGGAGAGATTGAGGAAGAGGGCTTCAATAGCAGCACGACGGCGTGGTGGTGATGAAGCTGCAGTACTCCGGCAGGGCTTCGCCAAGCTCTTATGGAGGAGGAGAGGTGTTGGGGAGGGGAGGGGCTGCGCCTTGGATGTTCCTTGCAGCCCTCCCCTCACCCCTCTATTTATAGGGGAAAGGGGAAGGGGACCGGCCCCCTCTAGATGAGATCTAGAGGGGGGGCGGCGGCCAAGGGGAGGGGGGCTTGCCCCCCCAAGCAAGGGGGCGCCCCCCTTAGGGGTTCCCCCAACCCTAGGAGCATGGGCCCTAGGGGGGTGTGGCGCCCCAGCCCACTTGGGCTGGTTTCCTTCTCCATACAGCCCATAAGGCCCTCCGGAAGAGGTGGACCCTCCCGGTGGACCCCCGGAACCCCTCCGGTGGCCCCGGTACAATACCGATATGCCCCCGAAACTTTCCGGCGACCATATGACAACTTCCCATATATAAATCTTTACCTCCGGACCATTCCAGAACTCCTCGTGACGTCCGGGATATCATCTGGGACTCCGAACAACATTCGGTAATCACATACAAGTCTTCCTAACAACCCTAGCGTCATCAAACCTTAAGTGTGTAGACCCTACGGGTTCGGGAGACATGCAGACATGACCGAGACGACTCTCCGGTCAATAACCAACAGTGGGATCTGGATACCCATGTTGGCTCCCACATGGTCCACGATGATCTCATCGGATGAACCACGATGTCGAGGATTCAATCAATCCGTATACAATTCCCTTTGTCAATCGGTACGTTACTTGCCCGAGACTCGATCGTCGGTATCCCAATACCTTGTTCAGTCTCGTTACTGGCAAGTCACTTTACTCGTACTGTAATGCATGATCCCGTGAACAACCACTTGATCACATTGAGCTCATTATGATGATGCATTACCGAGTGGGCCCAGAGATACCTCTCCGTCATACGGAGTGACAAATCCCAGTCTCGATTCGTGCCAACCCAACAGACACTTTCGGAGATACCTGTAATGTACCTTTATAGTCACCCAGTTACGTTGTGACGTTTGGCACACCCAAGGCACTCCTACGGTATCCGGGAGTTGCACAATCTCATGGTCTAAGGAAATGATACTTGACATTCAGAAAAGCTATAGCAAATGAACTACACGATCTTTGAGCTAAGCTTAGGATTGGGTCTTGTCCATCACATCATTCTTCTAATGATGTGATCCCGTTATCAACGACATCCAATGTCCATAGTCAGGAAACCTATGACTATCTTTTGATCAACGAGCTAGTCAACTAGAGGCTCACTAGGGACGTGTCGTGGTCTATGTATTCACACATGTATTACGATTTCCGGATAACACAATTATAGCATGAACAATAGACAATTATCATGAACAAAGAAATATAATAATAACCATTTTATTATTGCCTCTAGGGCATATTTCCAACAGTCTCCCACTTGCACTAGAGTCAATATTCTAGTTACATTGTGATCAATCGAACACCCATGCAGTTTTGGTGTTGATCATGTTTTGCTCTAGGGAGAGGTTTAGTCAATGGATCTGCTACATTCACGTCCGTATGTACTTTACAAATCTCTATGTCTCCATTTTGAACACTTTCACGAATGGAGTTGAAGCGACGCTTGATATGCCTGGTCTTCCTGTGAAACATGGGCTCCTTGGCTAGGGCAATAGCTCCAGTGTTGTCATAGAAGAGAGTCATGGGGCTCGACGCATTGGGTATGACTCCTAGGTCAGTAATGAACTCCTTCACCCAGACTGCTTCTTGTGCTGCCTCCGAGGCTGCCATGTACTCCGCTTCACATGTAGATCCCGCCACAACGCTTTGCTTGCAACTGCACCAGCTTACTGCCCCACCATTCAAAATATACACGTATCCGGTTTGTGACTTAGAGTGATCCAGATCTGTGTCGAAGCTAGCATCGACGTAACCCTTTACGACGAGCTCTTCGTCACCTCCATAAACGAGAAACATTTCCTTAGTCCTTTTCAGGTACTTCAAGATATTCTTGACTAATGTCCAGTGTTCCATGCCGGGATTACTTTGGTACCTTCCTACCAAACTTACGGCAAGGTTTACATCAGGTCTGGTACACAACATAGCATACATGATAGACCCTATGGCCGAGGCATAGGGGACGATACTCATCTTTTCTCTATCTTCTGCCGTGGTCGAGCATTGAGCCGTGCTCAATCTCGTACCTTGCAATACAGGCAAGAACCCCTTCTTTGACTGATCCATTTTGAACTTCTTCAATATCTTGTCAAGGTACGTACTTTGTGAAAGACCAATGAGGCGTCTCGATCTATCTCTATAGATCTTGATGCCTAATATATAAGCAGCTTCTCCAAGGTCCTTCATTGAAAAACACTTGTTCAAGTAGGCCTTTATGCTTTCCAAGAATTCTATATCATTTCCCATCAACAGTATGTCATCCACATACAATATGAGAAATGCTACAGAGCTCCCACTCACTTTCTTGTAAATGCAGGCTTCTCCATAAGTCTGCATAAACCCAAACGCTTTGATCAGCTCATCAAAACGAATATTCCAACTCCGAGATGCTTGCACCAGCCCATAAATCGAGCATTGGAGCTTGCACACCTTGTCAGCACTCTTAGGATCGACAAAACCTTCCGGCTGCATCATATACAATTCTTCCTTAAGGAAACCATTAAGGAATGCCGTTTTGACATCCATTTGCCATATCTGATAATCATAGAATGCGGCAATTGCTAACATGATTCAGACAGACTTTAGCTTCACTACGGGTGCGAAAGTCTCATCGTAGTCAACCCCTTAAACTTGTCGATAACCCTTAGCGACAAGCCGAGCTTTATAGATGGTCACATTACCATCCGCGTCTGTCTTCTTCTTAAAGATCCATTTATTTTCTATGGCTCGCCGATCAACGGGCAAGTCAGTTAAAGTCCATACTTCGTTTTCATACATGGATCCTATCTCGGATTTCATGGCTTCCAGCCATTTGTCGGAATCCGGGCCCGCCATCGCGTCTTCATAATTCGAAGGTTCACCGTTGTCTAACAACATGATTTCCAGGATAGGGTTGCCGTACTACTCTGGTGCGGAACATGTCCTTGTGGACCTACGAAGTTCAGTAGCAACTTGATCTGAAGTTTCATGATCATCATCATCAACTTCCTCTCTAGTCGGTGCAGGCACCTCAGGAACATTTTCTTGAGCTGCGCCACTTACCGCTTCAAGAGGTAATACTTCATCAAGTTCTACCTTCCTCCCACTTATTTCTTTCGAGAGACACTCTTTCTCTAGAAAGGACCCATTCTTGGCAACAAAGATCTTGCCTTCGGATCTGAGGTAGAAGGTATACCCAACAGTTTCTTTAGGGTATCCTATGAAGACGCATTTTTCCGATTTGGGTTCGAGCTTTTCAGGTTGAAGTTTCTTGACATAAGCATCACATCCCCAAACTTTTAGAAACGACAGCTTAGGTTATCTTCCCAAACCATAATTCATACAGTGTCGTCTCAACGGATTTCGACGGACCCTATTTAAAGTGAATGCAACAGTCTCTAAAGCATATCCCCAAAATGATAGCGGTAAATCGGTAAGAGACATCATAGATCGCACCATATCTAATAGAGTGCGATTACGACGTTCGGACACACCATTACGCTGAGGTGTTCCAGGCGACGTTAGTTGTGAAACTATTCCACATTTTCTTAAGTGTGTGCCAAATTCGTGACTCAAGTATTCTCCCCCACGATCTGATCGCAAGAACTTGATTTTCCTGTCACGTTGATTCTCAACCTCACTCTGAAATTCCTTGAACTTTTCAAAGGTCTCAGACTTGTGTTTTATTAAGTAGACATACCCATATCTACTCAAGTCATCAGTGAGGGTGAGAACATAACGATAGCCACCGCGAGCCTCAACACTCATTGGACCACACACATCAGTATGTATGATTTTCAATAAGTTGGTTGCTCGCTCCATTGTTCCTGAGAACGGAGCCTTGGTCATTTTACCCATGAGGCATGGTTCGCACGTGTCAAATGATTCGTGATCAAGAGACTCTAAAAGTCCATCTGCATGGAGCTTCTTCATGCGTTTGACACCTATGTGACCAAGGCGGTAGTGCCACAAGTATGTGGGACTATCATTATCAACCTTACATCTTTTGGTATTCACGCTATGAATATGTGTAGCATTACGCTCGAGATTCATTAAGAATAAACCATTCACCATCGGAGCATGACATAAAACATATCTCTCATATAAATAGAACAACCATTATTCTCGGATTTAAATGAGTAGCCATCTCGTATTAAACGAGATCCTGATACAATGTTCATGCTCAAAGCTGGCACTAAATAACAATTATTGAGGTTTAAAACTAATCCCATAGGTAAATGTAGAGGTAGCGTGCCGACGGCGATCACATCGACCTTGGAACCATTCCCGACGCGCATCGTCACCTCGTCCTTCGCCAGTCTCCGTTTATTCCGCAGCTCCTGCTTTGAGTTACAAATGTGAGCAACCGCACCGATATCAAATACCCAGGAGCTACTACGAGTACTGGTAAGGTACACATCAATTACATGTATATCACATATACCTTTCGTGATGCCGGCCTTCTTGTCCGCTAAGTATTTGGGGCAGTTCCGCTTCCAGTGACCACTTCCCTTGGAATAAAAACACTCAGTCTCGGGCTTGGGTCCATTCTTTGGCTTCTTCCCGGCAGCTTGCTTGCCGGGCGCAGCAACTCCCTTGCCGTCCTTCTTGAAGTTCTTCTAACCCTTGCCTTTCTTTAACTTAGTGGTTTTATTCACCATCAACACTTGATGTTCTTTTTTGACTTCTACCTCTGCTGATTTCAGCATTGAAAATACTTCAGGAGTTGTCTTTTCCATCCCCTGCATATTGAAGTTCATCACAAAGCTCTTGTAGCTCGGTGGAAGCGACTGAAGGATTCTGTCAATGACCGCGTCATCCGGGAGATTAACTCCCAGCTGAGTCAAGCGGTTATGCAACCCAGACATTTTGAGTATGTGCTCACTGACAGAACTATTTTCCTCCATCTTACAGCTGAAGAACTTGTCAGAGACTTCATATCTCTCGACCCGGGCATGAGCTTGAAAAACCATTTTCAGCTCTTCGAACATCTCATATGCTCCGTGTCTCTCAAAACGCTTTTGGAGCCCCGGCTCTAAGCTGTAAAGCATGCCGCACTAAATGAGGGAGTAATCATCAGCATGTGTCTGCCAAGCGTTCATAACGTCTTGGTTCTGTGGGACGGGTGCGTCACCTAGCGGTGCTTCTAGGACATAATCTTTCTTGGCAGCTATGAGGATGATCCTCAGGTTCCGGACCTAGTCCGTATAGTTGCTGCCATCGTCTTTCAGCTTGGTTTTCTCTAGGAACGCGTTGAAGTTGAGGACAACATGGGCCATTTGATCTACAAAACATATTGTAAAGATTTTAGACTAAGTTCATGATAATTAAGTTCATCTAATCAAATTATTCAATGAAATCCCACTCAGATAGACATCCCTCCAGTCATCTAAGTATAACATGATCCGAGTTAACTAGGCCGTGTCCGATCATCACGTGAGACGTACTAGTCAACATCGGTGAACATCTTCATGTTGATCGTATCTTCTATACGACTCATGCTCGACCTTTCGGTCTTCTGTGTTCCGAGGCCATGTTTGTACATGCTAGGCTCGTCAAGTCAACCTAAGTGTATTGCGTGTGTAAATCTGGCTTACACCCGTTGTATTCGAACGTTAGAATCTATCACACCCGATCATCACGTGGTGCTTCGAAACAATGAACCTTCGCAACGGTGCACAGTTAGGGGGAACACTTTCTTGAAATTATTACGAGGGATCATCTTATTTAAGCTACCGTCGTTCTAAGAAAATAAGATGTAAAATATGATAAACATCACATGCAATCAAATAGTGACATGATATGGCCAATATCATTTGCTCCTTTGATCTCCATCTTCGGGGCTCCATGATCATCATTTTCACCGGCATGACACCATGATCTCCATCATCGTGTCTTCTTGAAGTTGTCATGTCAACTATTACTTCTACTACTATGGCTAACGGTTTAGCAATAAAGTAAAGTAATTACATGACGCTTATGTTGACACGCAGGTCATAAATAAATTAAGACAACTCCTATGGCTCCTGCCGGTTGTCATACTCATCGACATGCAAGTCGTGATTCCTATTACAAGAACATGATCAATCTCATACATCACATATATCATTCATCACATCCTTTTGGCCATATCACATCACACGACACATGCTGCAAAAACAAGTTAGACGTCCTCTAATTGTTGTTGCAAGTTTTACGTGGCTGCTATACGTTTCTAGCAAGAACGTTTCTTACCTACGCCAAAACCACAACGTGATATGCCAATTTCTATTTACCCTTCATAAGGACCCTGTTCATCGAATCCGATCCGACTAAAGTGGGAGAGACAGACACCCGCCAGCCACCTTATGCAACTAGTGCATGTCAGTCGGTGGAACCGGTCTCACGTAAGCGTACGTGTAAGGTTGGTACGGGCCGCTTCATCCCACGATGCCGCCGAATCAAGATAAGACTAGTAACGGCAAGCAAATGGACAATATCGACGCCCACAACTACTTTGTGTTCTACTCGTGCATAGTAACTACGCATAGACCTAGCTCATGATGCCACTGTTGGGGAACGTAGCAGAATTTTAAAAAATTTCTATGCATCACCAAGATCAATCTATGGAGTCATATAGCAACGAGGGAGAGAGTAGTGCATCTACATACCCTTGTAGATCATGAGCGGAAGCGTTCAAGAGAACAGAGTTGATGGAGTCGTACTTGACGTGATCCAAATCACCAAAGATCCTAGTGCCGAATGGACGGCACCTCCGCGTTCAACACACGTACGGAGCGAGGACGTCTCCCGCGCCTTGATCCAGCAAGGAGGAGGGAGAGGTTGAGGAAGAGGGCTCCAACTGCAGCACGACGGCGTGGTGGTGATGAAGCTGTAGTACTCCGGCAAGGCTTCGCCAAGCTCTTATGGAGGAGGAGAGGTGTTGGGGAGGGGAGGGGCTGCGCCTTGGATGTTCCTTGCAGCCCTTCCCTCACCCCTCTATTTATAGGGGAAAGGGGAAGGGGGCCGGCCCCCTCTAGATGAGATCTAGAGGGGGGGGGGCAGCAAAGGGGAGGGGGGCTTGCCTCCCAAACAAGGGGGCGGCCCCCCTTAGGGTTTCCCCCAACCCTAGGCGCATGGGCCCTAGGGGGGTGTGGCGCCCCAGCCCACTTGGGCTGGTTCCCTTCTCCATACAGCCCATAAGGCCCTCCGGAAGAGGTGGACCCTCCCGGTGGACCCCCGGAACCCCTCCGGTGGCCCCGGTACAATACCGATATGCCCCCGAAACTTTCCGGTGACCATATGACAACTTCCCATATATAAATCTTTACCTCCGGACCATTCCGGAACTCCTCGTGACGTCCGGGATCTCATCCGGGACTCCGAAAAACATTCGGTAATCACATACAAGTCTTCCTAACAACCCTAGCGTCACCGAACCTTAAGTGTGTAGACCCTACGGGTTCGGGAGACATGCAAACATGACCGAGACGACTCTCCGGTCAATAACCAACAGCGGGATCTGGATACCCATGTTGGCTCCCACATGCTCCATGATGATCTCATCAGATGAACCACGATGTCGAGGATTCAATCAATCCGTATACAATTCCCTTTGTCAATCGGTACGTTACTTGCCCGAGACTCGATCGTCGGTATCCCAATACCTTGTTCCGTCTCGTTACTGGCAAGTCACTTTACTCGTACTGTAATGCATGATCCCGTGATCAACCACTTGATCACATTGAGCTCATTATGATGATGCATTACCGAGTGGGCCCAGAGATACCTCTCCGTCATACGGAGTGACAAATCCCAGTCTCGATTCGTGCCAACCCAACAGACACTTTCGGAGATACCTGTAATGTACCTTTATAGTCACCCAGTTACGTTGTGACGTTTGGCACACCCAAGGCACTCCTACGGTATCCGGGAGTTGCACAATCTCATGGTCTAAGGAAATGATACTTGACATTCAGAAAAGCTACATCAAATGAACTACACGATCTTTGAGCTAAGCTTAGGATTGGGTCTTGTCCATCACATCATTCTCCTAATGATGTGATCCCGTTATCAATGACATCCAATGTCCATAGTCAGGAAACCTATGACTATCTTTTGATCAACGAGCTAGTCAACTAGAGGCTCACTAGGGACGTGTTGTGGTCTATGTATTCACACATGTATTACGATTTCCGGATAACACAATTATAGCATGAATAATAGACAATTATCATGAACAAAGAAATATAATAATAACCATTTTATTATTGCCTCTAGGGCATATTTCCAACAAAGGGGTGGCTTCCCCCCAAGCCAAGTGGGGGGCGCCCCCACCCCTAGGGTTTCCCAACCCTAGGCGCAGGGGAGGCCCAAGGGGGGGCGCACCAGCCCACCAGGGGCTGGTTCCCCTCCCACTTCAGCCCATGGGGCCCTCCGGGATAGGTGGCCCCACCCGGTGGACCCCCGGGACCCTTCCAGTGGTCCCGGTACAATACCGGCGACCCCCGAAACCTTCCCGGTGGCCGAAACTGGACTTCCTATATATAAATCTTTACCTTCAGACCATTCCGGAACTCCTCGTGACGTCCGGGATCTCATCCGAGACTCCAAACAACTTTCGGGTCACTGCATACTAATATCTCTACAACCCTAGCGTCACCGAACCTTAAGTGTGTAGACCCTACGGGTTCGGGAGACATGCAGACATGACCGAGACGCCTCTCCAGTCAATAACCAACAGTGGGATCTGGATACCCATGTTGTCTCGCACATGCTCCACGATGATCTCATTGGATGAACCACGATGTCGAGGATTCAATCAATACGTATACAATTCCCTTTGTCAATCGGTACGTTACTTGCCCGAGACTCGATCGTCGGTATCCCAATACCTCGTTCAATCTCGTTACCGGTAAGTCACTTTACTCGCGCCGTAATGCATGATCCCGTGATCAACCACTTGGTCACATTGAGCTCATTATGATGATGCATTACCAAGTGGGCCCAGAGATACCTATCCGTCACACGGAGTGACAAATCCCAGTCTCGATTCGTGCCAACCCAACAGACACTTTCGGAGATACCTGTGGTGTACCTTTATAGTCACCTAGTTAAGTTGTGAAGTTTGGCACACCCAAGGCACTCCTATGGTATCCGGGAGTTGCACAATCTCATGGTCTAAGGAAATGATACTTGACATTCGGAAAAGCTACAACAAACGAACTACACGATCTTTGAGCTATGCTTAGGATTGGGTCTTGTCCATCACATCATTCTCCTAATGATGTGATCCCGTTATCAATGACATCCAATGTCCATAGTCAGGAAACCGTGACTATCTTTTGGTCAACGAGCTAGTCAACTAGAGGCTCACTAGGGACGTGTTGTGGTCTATGTATTCACACATGTATTACGATTTCCGGATAACACAATTTTAGCATGAACAATAGACAATTACCATGAACAAAGAAATATAATAATAACTATTTTATTATTGCCTCTAGGGCATATTTCCAACATCTCATCCCCGACAACCTCTACTACGATGAGAGGTACACCCCCGACTCCGTCCTGTCGGACACGTGGCCCCAGGACGAGCACGATGTGCGACGCGCGTCCTACTTCGCCGGCACGGTGTCGGGGCCGCGGCGGCCACGTCGGGAGGTGCGCGGGCGTACGCTGGTGCACGACCTTACGCCCATGCCGTCGCCTTCCCCGTCTTCGTCACCACCTCCACCTCCTCGCATGACAGCGGAGGAGGAGGCCCATCTCATGGCGCGTGTCATGGAGGACTCCATGCGCACGCACGACAAGCGCCAATGGGAGGGCCTCGAGGAGATGACGGCCCTCTCCGCGGCCGGCGACGTTGCCATCCCCGAGCTGGAGATGGTGCCGAAGGAGGAGGTGAGGGAGGAGCCGCCGATGGCCGCCTTCCAACCGGGCCTGGTGGGCCAGGGGTGGAGCTGGTCGTGCACGGTGGAGCAGATGGCGGCCGCCATGGGGGGTGTGAACTGGTGCCCCACGCCGCCACAGTCGCCGGAGCGGGACGCCTCGCCTCGGGAGGAGGTGGTGCAGGCACCGGCCACCTTCCAGCCCGCCGCCCCCGTGCACCGCGGACCGCCGGCCCACCTCTAGACGCCGCCGGACTACGTCGACCTCGTCAGCGATGACAACGACACCGGCGGCCACTGAAGGCGGCGACAACGGCCATGACATCAAGGGGCGCGGCAAGAGCGCGCGGGCTGCGTTTTTTTATTTTGTTTTATGTAAATTATGGAACTGAGCCGTTTAAGTGGACCGTGAAACTGGGCCGTTTTGTGGGCGTGACCCCTAAATATGTTTTAAGTTTTTTTAACTGCGTTTATTTATTTATTTAGGCATTTTCTTTAAGGTTTTTTGCTTTTTTATCACATCCACCCCGGACATGATTTGGGGTGTGGTCGCGCGTTGGGTGCACCCACGATCCAACGGACAAACACGGACATGGGCGAACACATTGCCGCCCCAAAGGAACAAAATTCGGCCAAACCGGACGTCCGTTTAGGGTCATGCGGTGGAGTTGGCCTAACTCTATTTCTTGAGCGCCTAACCACTCTCACTACCACCTCTCTATCATAATCAAGTAGCTCTTATCTCATGCTCTAGGCAAACATCCCGGGACCTATTAATATGTTTTTGGTTAAGCATCATCGCCGCTTCAGTGATGTCCGCTTCCAGAATAAATGGTAAAGATCTCCATTCAAGTGCAAATGCAACTCCCTCGGGACAAGTTTGTAGTTCTACCTCCAGTGCGCAATTGCATGTGAACAAGTGAGGACATGAGGAGAAAATAATTTGACCGGCCGCACGAAGCACCATCCCATCGAAGCAACATTCCTATGTAGGTGAGATGGGCATGGTTGCAACACACAGACACGTCCATACCATGGGCAGAGTTTGAGATCGTGGTGCCTGAGAAGTCCTTGCAAGTGTACAAGGTTGCGGCCCGATTGTTAGTTGGAGATGGAACAAGCACCTTGTTCTGGGAAGCCCGGTGGTTGCATGGGCTCCAGGTAGAAGAGGTAGCGCCTAGCATCTTGGTCGAAATCACTATTCTAACCTCTACTGCAATCTTTGCTACAAACTAAACTCGACATAAAAGTAATTCACAATCCGACCCTTTTAGCAATGCCACAACCCATGGCGTTTCTGCTCCAAACAAAAATACCAAGCCACGCCGCGTTGCTGTCCTGGCCCCACTCGCCGAGGTGTCAGGCTCGAAACGCCGAGCCCGATTGCGTTTGTGGAAACACCAATGAATTCGGCGTTTCTGGCCACGCTGAAAACGCCAATGGCCATGGCGTTTCTAAATGGAAATGCCAAAGGCCATGCATGCACTCCTGTCCAAGGCATCATGCATGCATGCATGTACTTTGGGGTTTCTAAATGGAAATGCCAAAGGCCATGCATGGACGTAGCAGCACTCTTGTCCAAGGCATCATGCATGCATGCATGTACTTTGGGGGATATCCATCTTTAATTTGTACTAGTGGCATGCGTTGCATGTATGTATGTACTGCTGTGCAGTTTTTCCCCGAGAGAACGCGGAACGTTTCCTGATTCTGCGCAATCTTTTTGTGTACCACGCAAGGGATGGAGCAGCTACTTTTCCTGATCCTAAAAATAAACATCGTGTAGCACGCAAGGGATGGATATAGCAAAATGATTTGTTGAGAAGATGATCAGCAAGGAAATAACCTAAAAGCTATGCTGCGCCAACTGATCTGACAAAACAACTGGCAGTTGTTATACTATCAGTAAGGAAATACACGGGCCAAAAAGTCACGCCAATGATGCTCTCGTCCCAGTGAAATTTCTGGCCGGCTTACCGAACGTGTACGTTATTGCCCTGTACTAGTGGCATGCGTTGCTGGCATGGCATGGAAACGCCAACGCTCAAGGCGTTGCTGGCAAGGGCAGCAACGTTCACTTGCTTGGCGTTTTCATGTGGATCGGCAAAGCTAGCTAGCTGGGCGTTTGAATATGGATTTGAAATGCGAGCTACTTCGGCGTTTCTATATGAAGAAGAAACGCCACGGTTGTGACGTTGTTAAAAGGGTCAAATCGTGAAATACTTTCATGTTGAGTTCATGTTGTGGCAAAGATTGCTGAAAAGGTCAGAATAGTGATTTCGGGCTAGCATCTACTCCCTCCGTTTCAAAATAGATGACCAAACTTTATACTATAGTTAGTATAAAATTGAAAACAATTTAGATGACCAAACTTGGTCAGAACTTGGCCGCAATGATGCCATCTGTAGATCATGTACTATGTAGAGTAGAAGCGGAAGGTATAGCATGGAAACAAGCAGGAATTCTCAAAGGCGAGGCGCACGCCTTCTTTGGGGTGGTGTCGGCGTGGGCTAGTGTGAGAAGTTAGCTAATGTGAGGGTGTGTTTAAGTGGAGTTTGGTGTCACATAATATGTAACTACCAACGTGGATGGGCTCCTTACCCCATCCTATTTTTTAATATATACTACAACCATCCTTGTTTATTGGTCCACTTAGTATTTTGTGTCACATTTTGATCATGAATTTAATTAATAAAATGTTAATGCATGTCCCAAAAAAATATCATTGAAAACTATGTTCAAATACGAATCCAACAATATAAATTTTTTATAACATGCATTAATATTTTGACAATTAAATCTATGATCAAATTTTGACACATAATACAAAAAGGACTAATAAATCTGAACGGAGGTAGGAGGTAGTAGTACGCACACTCGCGCGTATTCGAAAAAATCCCAACGTCCTTGCAGGCTTTGCCAACATGGTGACACCCTGTTTTTGTCGTTGCTATTTAGAAATAGGGGATAAGCGGTGAGAGTGAGAGTGATGGCAATATATGCAACAAGTTACGAATGTACACCATTTGATGGACGAAAGCAATTACACTTTATTCGAGAGTTTCCTCCAATTTTTTTTCTTGGGCAACGTATACATTATAATCTCAGCACCACCATAGGCCACTGAATCAAATTTCCTTTTTCCATTAGGAAAACTCAACCTCTGAGCAAATAATAAATAATACTACCACAGCTCCACATAATAAATAAATAAATAAAATAATGTTTAGGTGTGGAGAATAGGCGGGCTGCAGTATGCCCCGTTGAGCCAGCCGTCGGTGATCTGCTTGTATGCTGCCTCAGTGAGGTGGATGCCGTCCCAGCTGAGGTGGTCGGCCGGGTTGGCGCACGCCGCCGCGCCCGGCATCCCGCACCTCGCGCTGTTGGCGTAGTTGTACTTGCCTCCCCCGGAGCCGCAGCACGCCTCGAAAGCCGCGTTGAAACCTGCAGAGACCCTTGTTAGCTAGCTAGACGGATCGATCACTACCTAGAACGTGCATGAACAGTGCCCCGGTCGGCGCCGGTGCTCCATGCATGCATGCATGTGGAGGCATGTGTTGGTTGGGCGTGTCAGCCAGTGCCGATCCACCATTACTTGGCCATCATGTCAGCTCTAGATCTTCTTTGTGAATGATTTTTTTGAATGCTTTTTTTTTGAATGATTTGAAGATCTTCTACTCGTCGCCGCGCAGGAAATGCAGGAATCTCACATGCAGGGACATGTGCCCAGAGTGGGTATGCAAGTAGCACCACACTGATACTGATGCCGACGCTGACACTAGTGCCGTGTCCACTGCTGCTGCTAGCTCGTGCACAAACGCGGAATCTATCTATCCACACGTTATGCGTGGCTTGTCTGTCCCTGGCGTGTTAGTTAGACTTATTGCTGAAAGAAGATGCCCAACGGCTACCTAAGACTAAGAGAGTACTGGTCGGTCGGAAGGAAATGTGGGAACTACTCCGCGTGCGCACGTACGTACCGTATTTGCTTGGGTTCTGGACCATGTCGTAGACGGCGGAGTAGAAGTCGGCGTACATGATCCGCGCCGCCCGGCCGTAGCGCTTCCGGAGGCGGGCGATCTTGGCCTGGAGCAGGTTGTTGTGGAACGTGGAGAGGTCGTTGAACTTGCGGAGGCAGCCGAGGCTGTCGTAGTCGGCGCTGCTGTTGGTGCCGTAGACAGTGAGGTAGATGGGGAAGCACCCGATGGGGAGCACCCCGGGCACCACCACATCCCTGGCCCCCATGGCCACCACCTTCTCCACGCCCCTGATGATGGTGTTGACGATCTTGGTCGTGTACCTGCCAAAGTTTTGAATAGCAGGCTATGATAAGTAGCGGTAGTACTCACCCAAATCAGCTATATATCGGTGAAAAATCATGCAAAATCAGGCTATAGCGGACAGGATTTCATTTAGCGGCATTGGTACCGGCTCGCTTGGTCCGGGTTGTAGTTGCCGAACAGCATCGCGTTGTAGTCGTTGCCGCCGAACTCGCCGAACACCACCAGCGAGTCCCGCAGGTACCGCTTGCAGTCGTTCCCGCACACGGTGGCGGTGATCTGCTGGAACCACTGGATCTGGAAGCTGATGGGCCCGTTGTTCCAGATCTTGTCCGAGAGGCCGAGGCCGCGGAAGAAGGGCGCGTCCATGGCCGTCGCCCCCGTGATGGCCATGTTCGCGCCCTGCTTGAAGTCCGTGCCGTTCGCCTTGGACGGTGGCAGGAACGGCACCCCAAACTTGGTGCCTGCAATGCGTCATCGTACGTACGTCAAGCAAGAACGATTTATTTGAGCAAGATGGAGTGTGTGTGCGGAGCAGCGGAGCACAGCACTTACTGAGGAAGTCGACGATGACGCGGCCGTCGGAGCACCGGCAGGTGGGGGTGCCGAAGTAGGTCTCGCCGTAGGGCGGCTGCGTGAAGGTGATCGCCGTCGGCTTCCCGCTCGTGCACAGGTTGCCCGTGTCAGTGATGGAGTCGCCGAAGTTGAACACCGCGTTGTACTTCTGGGCCTGGGCGGACGCCGCACCCGCAAGAAGCAGCAGGGCCAAGCATGGCAGCAGCTGCCGCCGCACCGGCACTGGCACCGCCACCGCCGACGACCTCATCGTCCCAGCCGCTGGCTGCTGCGGACGAGACAGAGGGGGAGGGAGGCACGCAAAGCGGCAAAGAAGAAAGCTACGGAAAGGAAAAGGAATGGGGGGATGCATGCTCTTGGCCAGTGGCCGGGCTTTCTATAGCCCCCGTGACCGGCGCTTTAATTCGCTTTCGATTCGAATCTCTTGTCCGCTGAGACTGAGGACGAGCGTCAAGCATGTTACTACCCAGCTAGCTAGATTGTCCTCCCCTTCAGTATTTTATGGTATTTTATCAGTGGTTGCCAGGGAGAAACTTGTCTCTCCCTTTGACCTTTGCTACACTTTCAGCTCGGTTTGTCTTCCCCAGAGAGGAAACTTCACGTGAGAGATCACCACCACCGCCTTATTATTCTCCGATTCTCTGTAAAGGTCAGCATACTACGATCCTGCCATGATACCAAAGGACGCACAAAGCAGCTCCACACATGCATGCGTGCGTGGCTAGCTCTGCTCCATGGAGAGCTTCACCTGCCCATATGGCACCGTGTGTGATCTGAATGTTAAGATTCATACAAGTACAAAAGATAGTTGGGAAGAAATAACCCAATCGGACGTACGGTAATTTTTTTCTCTATGCAACCTCTCCTCTCAGACAAGTAACTCCCGGATAGATCGGATCTCCACTAGTAGAAAACATGGCTATGGTCCAGGCTGGCTCAGCCCATTAGTCCCGGTTCAGTGTAGAACCGGGACCAATATGGGCATTGGTCCCGGTTCGTGAGCCCAGGGGGCCGGCCGGGCCACGTGGGCCATTGGTCCCGGTTCGTCTGGACCTTTTTGTCCCGGTTGGTGGGACGAACCGGGACCAATGGGCCTCGCTCCTAGCCCACCACCATTGGTCCCGGTTGGTGGCTTGAACCGGGACCAAAGGCTCCCCTTTAGTTCCGGTTCATGCCACCAACCGGGACCAATGAGGTGCCTATATATACCCCCTCGCGCAAGAGCAGAGCACAGTGCTCTGTTTTTTCTGGCCGAGGGGGAGAGGGCTTTGTGGTGCTCTAGCTCACCTCCTATGCACATGAGATGTTCGATGGAATGCCCGAGCCACACTACTTAAGCTTTCTCCTCTCGAAGCTCGACCTCCAAGCTCCATTTTCCTCGAGATTTGTCTAGATTTAGCGGTCCGTCACGCCCCGTCCCCGTCTTCACCGCCGTCGATCACCCGCGCCGATCTCATCACCGACACCACCGTGGTGAGCCTCTTGTTCTTATCTTCTTTCTGAAAGGAAAAATATTCTTACTTGTGTGTTTAGATAGATACTTGTATCATTTTCTTACATTTATTATTGCATCTTATATAGTGCGATGGTTTTGGTATCCGCCCCCGTCGGCCCTCGTCCTGTCTATGATTCAGATTTGGTATGTATATTATCTTTATAACTATTGGTTCATTTATTGTTTATGAAAATTATGCCGACCAACGTGACATAGATTTTATTTATCTAGGATGTATGTGAATCGGAAATGCCAACCGACCCTATTGTCGAGAGGTTAAATTTAGTTGAAGAAGAAAACAATTTGTTGAAGGAAAAAATAAAAAAAATTGAGGAGGAGAAGATGATATTGGAGTTGCATGTTGCGAATGTCGTCGATGATCACAAGATCAAGATGGATGCAATGCGCTTGAAGATTAGAAAGATTAGAAAATATGCCATTCATACCGAGGCTTGGTATCATTATGCCGTTGGATCAATTGTTACCTTGGTTGCAATTATGATCGCATTTGTTTTCGCATTGAAATGTTTTACATAGTTTCAATGTATGGTTTAATTAATTAGATGCTCTGGAGAGCTATATGTTGTTAGATGAGAACTATGTATGCACTTTGGTTTTAATGTGATGATGAACTTCTATTAATTTGGACACTTAATTATATATAATGCACGCAGATGAACCGGCAATGGATGTACGGTGACAGACACACCCGCGAGTACATTAAGGGCGTGCATGAGTTTCTCGATGCGGCTGAGGCAAACAAGCAGAATGGTTTTATGTGTTGTCCATGCACTGAATGTGGGAATACGAGGTCTTACTCTAACCGGAAAATCCTTCACTCCCACCTGCTTTACAAGGGTTTCATGCCACACTATAATGTTTGGACGAGGCACGGAGAAATAGGGGTTATGATGGAAGACGGCGAAGAAGAAGAGTACGATGACAACTATGTGCCCCCTGAATACGGTGATGCTGCAACGGGGGGAGCTGGTGAAGATCAAGAGGAACCAGACGATGTGCCCAATGATGCTGCCACGGGTGAAGCTGCTGAAGATCAAGAGGAACCAGACGATGTGCCCGATGATGATGATCTCCGCCGGGTCATTGTCGATGCAAGGACGCAGTGCATTAGTCAAAAGGAGAAGCTGAAGTTCGAACGCATGTTAGAGGATCACAAAAAGGGTTATACCCCAATTGCGAAGATGGCAACACAAAGCTCGGTACCGTACTGGAATTGCTGCAGTGGAAGGCAGAGAATGCTGTGGCTGACAAAGGATTTGAGAAGCTACTGAAAATATTGAAGAAGAAGCTTCCAAAGGATAACGAATTGCCCGACAGTACATACGCAGCAAAGAAGGTCGTATGCCCTCTAGGATTGGAGGTGGAGAAGATACATGCATGCCCTAATGACTGCATCCTCTACCGTGGTGCATACAAGAATCTGAACGCATGCCCGGTATGCGGTGCGTTGCGGTATAAGATCAGATGAGATGACCCTGGTGATGTTGACGGCGAGCCCCTCAGGAAGAGGGTTCCTGCGAAGGTGATGTGGTATGCTCCTATAATACCACGGTTGAAACGTCTGTTCAGAAACGAAGAGCATGCCAAGTTGATGCGATGGCATTGTGAGAACCGAAAGAAAGATGGGAAGTTGAGAGCACCCGCTGACGGGTCACAGTGGAGAAAAATCGAGAGAAAGTACTGGGATGAGTTTGCAAAGGACCCAAGGAATGTATGGTTTGCTTTAAGCGCGGATGGCATTAATCCTTTCGGGGAGCAGAGCAGCAATCACAGCACCTGGCCCGTGACTCTATGTATGTATAACCTTCCTCCTTGGATGTGCATGAAGCGGAAGTTCATTATGATGCCAGTTCTCATCCAAGGCCCTAAGCAACCCGTCAACGAAATTGATGTGTACCTAAGGCCATTAGTTGAAGAACTTTTACAGCTGTGGAATGGAAACGGTGTACGTACGTGGGATGAGCACAGACAGGATGAATTTAACCTTAAGGCGTTGCTGTTCGTGACCATCAACGATTGGCCCGCTCTCAGTAACCTTTCAGGACAGACAAACAAAGGATACCACGCATGCACGCACTGTTTAGATGACACTGAAAGTATATACCTAGACAAATGCAGGAAGAATGTGTACCTGGGCCATCGTCGATTTCTTCCGACCAACCATCAATGTCGAAAGAAAGGCAAGCATTTCAAAGGCGAGGCAGATCACCGAAGCCCGCCATGCGCACCGGTGATCACGTGCTTGCTATGGTCAATGATTTACACTACGTAATCTTTGAAAAGGGTCCCGGTGGACTAGCTGTTCCGAATGACGGTGAGGGACACGCACCCATGTGGAAGAAGAAATCTATATTTTGGGACCTACCCTACTGGAAAGACCTAGAGGTCCGCTCCTCAATCGACGTGATGCACGTGACGAAGAACCTTTGCGTGAACCTGCTAGGCTTCTTGGGCGTGTATGGGAAGACAAAAGATACACCTGATGCACGAGAGGACTTGCAACGTTTGCACGAAAAAGACGGCATGCCTCCGAAGCAGTATAAAGGTCCTGCCAGCTACGCTCTTACGAAAGAAGAGAAAGAAATCTTCTTTGAATGCCTGCTTAGTATGAAGGTCACGACTGGCTTCTCGTCGAATATAAAGGGAATAATAAATATGCCAGAGAAAAAGTTTCAGAACCGAAAGTCTCATGACTGCTACGTGATTATGACGCAACTGCTTTCGGTTGCATTGAGGGGGCTTCTATCGGAAAACGTCCGATTAGCCATTGTGAAGCTATGTGCATTCCTCAATGCAATATCTCAGAAGGTGATCGATCCAGAAATCGTACCAAGGCTAAGGAGTGATGTGGCGCAATGTCTTGTCAGTTTCGAGCCGGTGTTCCCACCATCCTTCTTCAATATCATGACGCACGTCCTAGTTCATCTAGTCGACGAGATTGTCATCCTGGGACCCGTATTTCTACACAATATGTTCCCCTTTGAGAGGTTCATGGGAGTCCTAAAGAAATATGTCCGTAACCGCGCTAGGCCAGAAGGAAGCATCTCCATGGGCCATCAAACAGAGGATGTTATCGGGTTTTGTGTTGACTTCATTCCTGGCCTTAACAAGATAGGTCTCCCTAAATCGCGGTATGAGGGGAGACTGACTGGAAAAGGCACTCTTGGAAGAGACTCAATAATATGCAGGGACGGATATTCTTGGTCTCAAGCACACTACACAGTTCTACAGAACTCTACATTGGTGACCCCGTATGTCGATGAACACAAGAACAGTCTGCGCTCCAAACACTCGGAGCAGTGCGACGACTGGATTACATGTGAACACATCAGGACTTTCAGCAGTTGGTTGGAAACACGTCTCAGAGGTGACAACACTGTTTGTGATGAGTTGTACTTGTTGTCCAGGGGACCATCTTTGACTGTATTGACTTACAAAGGATACGAGATAAATGAGAATACATTTTACACGATCGTCCAAGATCAAAAGAGCACCAACCAAAACAGAGATGTCCGCTTTGATGCAGCAACCGAGAGCGGAAAGGACACATATTATGGTTACATAGTGGACATATGGGAACTTGACTACGGACCTGATTTTAAGGTCCCTTTGTTTAAGTGCAAATGGGTCAATCTGTTAGGTGGCGGGGTACAGGTAGACCCACAGTACGGAATGACAACAGTGGATCTGAAAAATCTTGGGTACACTGACGAACCGTTCGTCCTAGCCAATGATGTGGCGCAGGTTATCTATGTGAAGGACATGTCTACCAAACCGAGAAAAAGAAAAGATAAGGAAGCGAATACATCATACGATGAGCCAAAGCGCCACATAGTTTTTTCAGGAAAAAGGGACATCCCGGGAGTGGACGACAAGACAGACATGTCTGAAGATTATGAAAAGTTTCATGAAATTCCTCCCTTCAATGTCAAGGCTGACCCAAGCATCCTGATAAACAATGAAGATTATCCATGGTTACGGCGCAATAAGCAAATGACACAAGCGAAGAAAAAGTGAAGACTTTCTCCCGCAACTATTATGATGATACCATGCCAAATTTGTAACAGACGAACATGCTACCATTGTCCGTTTTGTACATGCACATGCTATGTGGGTGAAATTATGATACCATCCCAACTTTTAACTTTTTCAGAGTTCATTTGAAATGCTTTCATGTCTTATGGTTTGAAACTTTGATACTTCGAAAGTGATTGTCCATTTTGTACACGAAGTGCATCAAGTTTTTGTTGTAACCCTGTCTACTTTTTGGAACATGCTATGTGGGTGAAATGATGATACCATGCCAACTTTCAACCTTTTCAGAGTTCATTTTGAAATGCTTTCCAATTTCAGAGTCATTTAGCTCAAAGAATGGATTAATAGCAAACAGAATAAACTACAAAACTTTTATGAAAATAAAAACAATCAATTAAAATATTATGTTATGATCAACTAAAATAAAACTATAATATTCTTCAATAGCAAAAAGAATATAATTTTTGTGACCTAAAATCAAACTATAAGTATTTAATTGTAAGTATAAATAAAAAATAAATAGCAAAGAAGAAAAAATTTCTAATTTTATAGTAAAGTTATTCATAAACTAGTGATTCACACAAATTTTTAAAAATTCAAATTTAAACTATTTAAAATTTAAAACTAATGGCACTAACAGAAAGTTTATAATTTTTGTGACCTAAAAGCAAAAA
>NC_041380.1:565792132-565793141 GCF_002162155.2 Triticum dicoccoides
TTTTAAAATTCAAATCTAAACTATTTAAAATTTAAAACTAATGGCACTAACAGAAAGTTTATAATTTTTGTGACCTAAAAGCAAAAAGAAATCACTAAAAAACTGTAAGTATTTAGTTGTAAGTAGAAATAAAAAATAAATAGAATTTTTTTTCTATTTTTATAGTAAAGTTATTCATAAACTAGTGATTCACACAAATTTTTAAAAATTCAAATTTAAACTATTTAAAATTTAAAACTAATGGCACTAACAGAAAGTTTATAATTTTTGTGACCTAAAAGCAAAAAGAAATCACTAAAAAACTATAAGTATTTAGTTTTAAGTAGAAATAAAAAAAATAAAAAACCAAAAAAATATAGAAATAAAAAAGAAAAAACCAAAAAAAATGCCTCCTACTGGGCCTCCACGGCCTGAATACGACTAGAAATCCTACATGGGCCAGGATTCAGGCCCGCAGAAGGCCCAATAGGCCCATAGGCAGTAGCAAGTTTAGGCCCGAAAGCCTGCATTAGAGAGGAGCTCGAATGGGTAGGAACACCAGCGCTTATAAACCAGTGCCGGCGCCCTTCAGCTAGCGACGTGGGACTAAACTTTTGGGTTCGGGGCAGCAAAGGCCATTGGTCCCGGTTGGTGGCACCAACCGGGACTAAAGGGGGGCATTGGTCCCGGTTGGTGGCACCAACCGTGACCAATGCCCCTCTTTAGTCCCGGTTGGTTCCACCAACCGGGACCAAAGGCCGCTGCTTCCCGCCCTTTGGGCTGCTGAAAATTGGGCTTTGGTCCCGGTTCGTGGCACCAATCAGGACTAAAGGGGGCATTAGTCCCGGTTTGTGCCACCAACCGGGACCAATGCTCCGTCTATATAAGCCACACTTGTGAAAATTTTGGTTCAGTTTCTTCGATCCCGCCTCGACGTCGCCGCCAGGCTGCCCCTGTGCTCGCCTCGCCGTCGCCGCCGTTGCCCCTGCCCCGCCCCCGAGCGCGCCCTGCCTCGCCGTCGTCGCCGGCC
>NC_041380.1:565793151-565795013 GCF_002162155.2 Triticum dicoccoides
CGTCCGCCGCCGCCGAGCGCGCCCCGCCGTCGCCCTCGCCCTCGCCGACCCCGAGCCCGTCCTCGTCGCCGTCGCCCCCGACGCCGGCCGCCCGCGTCTCCTCCCTGATCCCTCCGGGAGAGGTAGCTACCGCCCCATCCTCCCCCCTTCCTTCCTTCCCTGCTCCTTAATTTGCAAAATATTGATATGATGTAGATGTATGTATGTATGTATGTATGAGTTGGGGAGAAAGTTTATAATTTTTGTTCATATATACTGTACATGTATGTATGATGAATTTTGATATTTTTTTGTTCATATATAATGTAGATGTATATGTATGTATGGAATGATATCGATGGATGTATGTATATAGAACATTCGTAGAAAAAAATGTCCCCCTCCGGTTCACTCGGGAACACTAACTATCTCGGAGAAAAAAATGTTATCGGGGAAAAAATGTTATCGGGGTCGAGGGTCGTCGAACATGAGAGGAAGAAGAGGATAAAAAAGAAGAGGAAGAAGAAAAAAAAGAGGAGAAGAAAGAATAGAGGAGAAGCTCCTCTATTCTTTCTTCTCCTCTTTTTTTTCTTCTTCTTCATCTTTTTTTTATCGGGAGGGGTCGACGGTCGCCTAGGGGTCGAGGGTGGGGGGGGGTCGAGAACGCCGGACATTCATGAGAGAGGTGAGGAAGAAGGGGAAGAAGAGGGAGAAGAAGAGGAGAGGAAGAAGAGGAAGTCTTCTCCTCTATTCTTTCTTCTCTTCTTCTTCTTCTTCTTCTTCTTCCTCTCGTCAAAGATGAAAGATCTCTATCAACGATGATGCGAAGATTGCATGATTGGTACTTGAAAATCTGCAGAGACTCTGGGGGGAGGAGTACTTTGTATGTGAAAGTTAAAAAGGAGCATGACCTCGTTGGAATTGATCTGTTGCCCGTTCCATTTGAGGAGTTCTATCAGTTTTTCAATCAATTGGCCCTCGATAAAACAACGGTCGCCTGCTACTGTCTGTAAGTAGTACTACTTCTATCATTAAGTTTCTCTATATAGCTTAGCTCTTTCATTGCATGTATTTCCTCACTATATTATGCAGATTGAAGATCGCCGAATTGAAGAAAAGACAAGTCGGTGATATTGGGTTCATTAACACATATCTCATAGATGCAATTCAGGTTAAACTTCATGCCGCAGCTACCGAGGCCAACTTGCTACGATCGTTCGTAATAAATCAAAACAAAGATATAATACTCTTTCCTTACAACTTCAGGTGAGTGTTACTGTCTTGTGCGTATTCGGTTTCCCTTATATATTAGTCAAGGTTATAGTAATGTAATTCATGAGTTATGCATGTGTGTGCAGTTTCCACTATATTCTCCTAGAGATTAAGCTTGAGCAGGGAGTAGTAACCGTCTTGGACTCTAAACGAAAAGATCCCAAGGAGTATGCGGACATGACTGAAATCCTCAAGAAGTAAGTTAAATCGATCATTATCCACCATATCAGCAACTTTGTTCATTTCCTGATATCAAGTAATTGTTTTCTTTGTCCGGCAGGGTTTGGAGAAAATTCACCAAAATAGTTCCGGGACTGCCGAAGGAGCTGGAATTTAGACACCCGAAAGTAAGTACTATAGTAGCATGTTCCGCGCATCTCCTAGTAATTCAAGCGCTAGTTTCATCAATACCATTTAGCATTCTTGCTTATCAGTTTGATTGACCTCTATTTCTTGTAAAGTGGTTGTGGCAGGAACAAGGGAATGATTTCTGTGGATACTATATCCGCGAGTCCATTCGCCACACGACCTGTGAGCGGGGCGGGTACTCTAACGAACAATATGAAGTACGTAAATAACAACATTCACAATTTTATTTTATTACCATCATT
>NC_041380.1:565795355-565797390 GCF_002162155.2 Triticum dicoccoides
TGTATTGACCCCCTTCTTCAAATTAGATGTTTCGGAAGCGGGATGAACTCCTAGCACCAGCTCGCATGCGAGCAATTCAAGAGGAATTGGCGGCATTCTTTCTTGACCACGTGATCCCTGAAGACGGAGAATTCTATGTGGACCCTGAGTCCGTATGATTATATTTGTAAGAGATAATTATTGTATATATGTAGCCGGTAGTGTCAGATAGATATACGAGAACGTGTTGTTCGACCAATCTCTCGGAGAAGGAGAGGTGGTCGATATCACTTCTCTCTGTATATATGCATATATGTTCATGACGATCTTCTATTTCCTTCGTTTGCTTACTAGCTAGCTAGCGTGTCTAGTCCTCTCTATATACGTATGTATAGTACGTAGCGTCGACCAAGCACAGACATAACAGAGGACACTTCTCTCTATTAATTATAACTAGCTAACACAATATATGAAACACCTAAATTAACCCCCCAAAACCCCCAACCTCCCCCCCCCCTTTCAAAACAAAAACAAAAACCCCAGCCACAGAAGTGCTGACGCGTGGATGCCTATTGGTCCCGGTTGGTGCCACCAACCGGGACCAAAGGGTCTCCTGACTGGGCTCTGCGCACTGCCCACGTGGAGGGCCTTTAGTCCCGGTTCTGGATTGAACCGGGACTAAAGGGGGGAGGTATTAGTACCGACACTTTAGTCCCGGTTCCGGAACCGGGACTAAAGGCCCTTACGAACCGGGACTATAGGCCCTTTTTCTACCAGTGCTCGTACACAGGCGGAAAGGAGGTAACCATGGATTCCCTTTGCATGACGCTGGAGTCGCCGCTGTTTCCCCCTCCCTTCGCCGGCCGCTCTGGGGCTGGGAGGGAGGGGGAACTCGGATTTGTGCGTCGGGTGGGTTCTCAGTAGGGAGTAGGGTTAGCGTTGAGGGAGATTTTGCCGAGGCCGTTGCAGCGGCGTCACAACTGAATAAGTTTCCCCGGGCTCTGATCACGGTCGGGTTCGTTGAGGTTGTAGGCTATGGTGTTTGGAAGGTGAGATTCTTCTTCCACCTTGTCGGTATGATTTTCTGTTGTAGTTCTTCATCTTTCTTTGTGCTGCTGATGGAGGGATGTCCTCCTTTGCCCCGGCAGTTGGCTCGGCCGCATCGTCGGAACCAAATCATAGTTCTCTTCCACCTGAAAGGGGCACATGTGTTCCTTGTCTTTTCGATGCTGGAGCAAAGAAAACGGGGACATCATGGAGGCGATCATGCCGTGGTTGAAGATGATGAGTTGCTTGGGTCTGATTGCAAATTTTTGTGTTACAGGGGCCGACTCACAAGATTCAAGGACGATGACACAGAACTTCGGAGATCTTCGTGTTTTATAATTGTTTTACAGTGCTTTTTGTTATTCTGGTTCTTTGTGGATGCATTAGGATGTGCTTGTATGAATCAAGGACTTTGTATTAATTTGCAATTTGAATACAAGCATACTTTCTAAAAAACAACTTTCTCTATGACAACGGAAAGTTGTAGTCATGGTATATCCAACGCCAACCCTCAAAACGTCCATAGCCGCCCGGACCGCGTGGTCCGGACGTGTTTTGCCATCCAATGCGGGTTTGTATCGGTTCCTGACCGGTTCTAAAAGAAGCATTGGGGGCGCGAGATGAAGAGGGTAAAGAGGGTGGGAGAGGATAACGATGTACCTAACATGTAGGCTCATGTAGTCAGTGATAGAAAAAGTGGTTCTTCGACGGTACTAACTTTTACCAGACAAACATATCAGGGTTGCTTTAGGGTTGGGATTGACCGGGATCAGTAGTTTGGATACAAATTTCAGGGATTAATTGTTCAAGATATGATTTTGATGAGACGTACGTGTTCAAGGTATATTTCAGACTTTTCTCTTTCAGAAACATGATATAATTAATGTAGCATAAGTTTTTGTTATCTTACTAGTTTTTTCCTTCTTACAAACTGATATGCGTACAATCTGATTGTTTCTAGCTTTATGGTTCCCATAGCCCACAACAATTCATTCATCTCCTCATTACC
>NC_041380.1:565797598-565804579 GCF_002162155.2 Triticum dicoccoides
TTTTTACTAGTATTTTGTTTCTTTGCATCAATTGAAGCAAGAGAGGAATACTTTGACATTGTAACATAGCCTAATCCGGAAGGAATGGGGAATGTATGAAGTGTCCAAAGGTTTGCTTGGTAGGAAATGCTATGAATGAATGGCGATGGCGATTGTTTCGTTCCATTCATGTAGGTTGGCATCATGAAATCGACTACATAGCTCCAAGACCTTGAACTCATCAGTCGGGGGAACTCCCATGGCGATGTACCTACCCACAACCTCCATGGCTCTATGACATCCGGGAAGATCTGCCTTGCACATCGGTGAGCATTAATTAATCTTCATTGAGGAGGGGCATCTACCAGTGGTACCCAACCTCATATCACAACGATAGGCCGTGTCCAACGTCAGGTACTCGATCAAAGGTGCGCTCTCGAGAATGTGGATCGTGAGATGGATCTAGCCCTTGGATGGACAAAACCCTGTGATAGTCACCTGCCTGAGGCGGTCATACTGGCGCTTCAGCCTCTGCCCCGGCACTCGTCATTGTCCTCTCCAATAACGAGGTCGGTCCTAAGGGCACCCTGCTCTACCTGCATATAGATACACATGTAGGATCAACAATAATGTTATTGTTACGACAAACAATTAACACACTAATTGGCATAGATAGCTCCAAATGATATACATAATGATTTACCTGCAAGATGAAAGAATCCATTACAGGAGAAGCATCAAGAAAAGAAACCAAAGAGAAGATGTCGCAGCTTGGAGGGAGGGACATTACTCCTCTACCGAGTCCGATGTCCATGTTCTTGAGATGAGGGAGCTCCGAGGGCAACATTGGAATGTTGATGTTCTGAAGAAGAACAAATCCCAAGGTTAACCATGTGCTTGTTTGTTCCAACATAAAACTACAGTACACATTCATATATTGTTGATTAAATATACTATGAGAGAGCATATATACCTCAGCACGAGACTGGATGGTGAGGTTCTCGACATTTCCTGCAATAGATGGAAGCCCCGCGCGAGCATCAGAGAGAATGCAACACAAGCTTACATTCTTAAGCGGCAAAGAATTTTGGATAGATATATTGAACAAGGCTCCACTATAATGGAAGGAGTTGGGGCATGGAGCATCGATCTCTACTATTTGTAGCCTCTTGAATTCTATAACAGCAAGAAATTTTAGTTCCGCAACGTACATTGTATTCTCAAGCAACTTACCCCACTGCGTAAGGATATCTCCAGCCGCTCCAAGGCAGTAGATTTGGAGAGCGACTGCAATAATTCTTCCTCATTAATATTGAGAAAACGAAGATGCACCTTTTTTCTATCTTCTCAACAGGCCAAGTGTCGGAATGGGATCTAAAGCACAACTAGTGAGGTGAAGAGACTGAATTGAACTTGCAACTGCTTCGTTGGACAAAACCCAACATCGGAATTTGTAGATTTTCTTCATGAAAATATACGTAGCCAAGCTAAGTTCTTTAGTCCCAGACTTGACGGTGATTTGGAGCCACCTGTCCAAGCAGAGGCTTTGATTTCCTTGCAAGGGTTAAGCCCAAGTTTAAGCATTTCCACCTTAACCCCATTGCTGTGATGGTTCAAGAATTCGGTCAACTTTGTCAATGATATAGGTTCCTCTTTCCTAAAATTTCTTGTCACTCAACTCTCAAGTGTATCAGAGTTGACTACGAGCTTGGAATAGTATCTCACAAACATAGAAACCCACACGAGCAGCTGCTTGCACTCACAACAGAGAATGTATATGATGTGGGATGTCTTGCAAAACCAAGGTTGACAAGTTTCAACGGTCAGATTGTACTCTCTTCGTTCTAAAAGATGGAGTAAGATGTATTAGTTTTTTAGAGAGTCAAACTTATCTAACTTTGACCAAGTTTATAGAGAAAACAATCAATGTCTACGATAGCAATTCTTTAACATTAGATTTGTTACTTGCTGCTAAAATACTTGAATGCCACCGATCGAGATTATTATTTTTACTTGCTACGTGCTATGTCTGATGAATATACACCTGGCTGGCAGCAACACATACCTGTGGGAGATCCTCAAAAACGGCCATGGCCGATATATTTTGGGCAGCTTGAGAAATATGGTGTTGCTGTTGGAAGGTTCCCACCGGTTGATGCAGCCTCTGGTCGACTATCTGCGGTGCAGCAGATCTTGCCTCAGTTCTGCCCTACAAATTTTGCCAAAGAGACGTGCAAATTCTCAAGAGCCAGCGCTGGTTCAACAAGGAAAGATGGAACCAAGCCGAGCCAGGTTAGGTTACGATCGACGGAAGCGACGGGATAATCTGAAATTGGTTCAACATGAGATCGATTTTCGCCTAGATCTAACGGAAGAAGCGCGGCGCATTGGACAGGAACCGATCGAGAGGGCCGGCGACGGGAGGAGCTGGACACGCCGATCTCGCCTGTGCACCGGCCAAGTTTCGATTGTGTCTAGGTTTTTTGGGCCGAAACGGCGGCTGCGGTTCCCGTTTCAGCTCTCCGGCTCAGGACAACCTCCGATTTGATCAGAGTTAGCTGGTCTAATAACTCTAGTTAAACTCTCTGCCATCCAAGTCGTTGTAGTATAGTGGTAAGTATTCCCGCCTGTCACGCGGGTGACCCGGGTTCGATCCCCGGCAACGGCGTTTCATTTTTTTCTTTGCCTCTCTTTTGTTTCTGCACTTCTACAGCAATCGCGCCAAACCTGTTGCAGTTCGTCAGTAGGCAACGGCGAACTTTTAGGAGTTGTCGATGGCAGAGAAAACCAACGTCATTTTTGTTCTTGTTTTTTGCACAACTGCAGGAGTTGGCGATGGGTGCAGGAAGCCAATCAATACAAAGTTCGTCCAAATTTAACATCGTTAGCTTTACTTGATGGAAATTCTATGGATCAACGGTGGCACATTAACAGTAGACCATGTATTTATATGTCTCAAAAAAAAAGTAGACCATGCATTTAGTAGACGGCGTACAGCCCTGAATATCCTCCATGTGTGTGAGTGGACGATCGGGTCGCTGTCGCCGATCAGCACGATCCTTCGATCCTTCCTTCGCCGCAGAAAGGCCTATAGCCGGAAGAGGACAAGACTCGCCGCATGTAGATCAGCGACGACCTTGTGGGAGCGGTACTGAGGGGCTGTTTGGATTGTGCCTCATCTTGCCCCACCAATTTTTTGGCATTACTAATAGAAGGGCATGACCAATTTTTTGGCAAGTGGCCATCGTTTGGATTGCAGCCATTCATATTTGGTTGGTACACATGCGGAGTAGCCTGCTACATGCATGTTGTGAGGACCCACAGATGAATTATAGCTTGCATGCACCATATACTAATAAAATAAAGGGGAAGGTACCTGGGACCCACCAAGGCAGAGAGTGCACGACACAATGCCAAAATTTTGGCGAAGCTTTTCGCCGCCCTGAACTCGCCCGTGCGTTGGCCAAAACTACACTGGCGTATGGCAGGCGTGCTGGGCGTGCCAATTCTTTGGTACTAGTCCAAACGGCCACCAAATTTGACGGGCTTGCCAATTTTTTGGTAGGGCTGGTTTTGGTCGAGATCCAAACACACCCTGAAAATTTTACAAGATGATGTGCTTCCTGGTTCGAATGACGACTTTCAAACATAAAATCACACTTCTTGAAATAGCCTCCCAAGCCCTAACCCTTTGTTGATGTCCTTCACCACTGGCTTGTAATCACATGCAATCATCAAACGGTTCAAAGAAAAATCATTGGCTAAAGCCAATGCTTCACTGACACGCTACAACTTCATGACTGCTGGATCATTCAATCCCGGGAGTACAATCGTTGAGGATCCGATATAATTGCCATGTTCATCTCTTTGCACCGCGGCTGCTGCACCCACATCCCCATTGTGAGACATACCTCTGTCGACATAGATTTTTGCCTGGCCGCTCGGAGGGTGCTTCCAAGTGTTAGACATCGTTATCGCATGTGCACGCCTCCGCGGTGTCGTTGTTCCGGTAGTCCTCTTCAGGCTATCCAACTCTGAACACTCTCTCAGGTGGTGTTGGTGTCGGCTGTTGTGGTTGTGTTTGGCATCTTGCAATGGGGTGTATGGATAGAGGAATGCAGTGACGGTCCTCTTCTTCAATCTCATCGAATGAAGTTGACGGCGCTGGGATCTAGCGGACATGGGGATCGAAGAACCCTGGCTGACGTGCCACAAAGTTTCGGTCTTGTTGCTTGAGACAGTCCGGTTCATCGGCTCGAAAAGCATCCTTGTATGCAAAGGTGCTCCTCTAGATCTTGGTATGAAGGCAGTTCCCCTCTTTCTTCGATGTTGCTTCAACAACGGAGGAGGACGATGGTGGGCGATGTTTTGGTGTGGCACAAGATTCTGCCAAAGTAAAATTTTAGTTTTACTTCTTGCGAAGTCTTTGATTCAATATTGCAAGACATCTATGTATGTCTTCTGTGATGACCACATATGTACTCTTTGTAATACGTTTGTCTAATAAAATATATGTGATTATGTAAAAAAGAACTCTGAAATAAATCTTGCTACAAAAAGATGTGTCGACATTGAACTTTGATAATAAATGGACTCCACTCATGTATTGGTGTATTGCTTTTGTGTGTGTTGTCAAAACCGCCCAAAAAGCGACAAACCCACACGGAAACGTTTCCTTTTTTTTTGGAGAACACGGGGAATACGTGTATCACACTCCATCTCCAGTCCGTTTCGGCCGAGTTACCGACTGGATCAAACACACGCTCTAGTTTTTAGGCCACGCCCAACGCAGTATCTACTATATCTAAATAGCTAGCTTTCACTAACTATTTCTTTCAACATGCAAGCATGCCACATCATCACACAACATGCATGACAAAAGGTCCACCTCCACTATCATATATCTCTCAACATGCAAGCATGCCACTTCATCATGAAACGTCATGAAAAAAAGACTCATCTCAACATGCAAGCATACATGAGAATTTTCATTCTATTAAGTTATTTATATTAATAAACATTTTACAACTATATAGTAATGAAACACAATAAATTATATGTATTTTCAGTTTTAACTTTTTATATTATTACTTCAAATATTCACACGTCATACAACAAAACACATTTAAATATGTTGCTAAATATTTTCGCAACAATGTGCAGGATATCATCTAGTTTCCGAGAATAGGAGAAGACGGGGCGCAATAAACCCCCAAATTCCGCATAACATTCAGATACATACGCCGCCGCCGTTATCCGGCTGGATCTCCACCGCTACGGGGCAATGGCAAAGAGGTCCAGGAAGAAGAAGGAGCAGCCGGCGGCGGCGGCGGCAGAGAGCCTCCCCGAGGACCTCCTCGTCGAGGTCCTTGCGCGGGTGCCCTACAGATCGCTCTGCCGCTTCAAGTGCGTGTCCAAAGCATGGCGCGCCCTCTGCTCCGACCCCGGCCTCCGGAAGAGGTCGCCGCAGGCCCTGTCGGGCTTCTTCTGCTACGCTCGCAGCGACTGGAATAACGAGCTCTGCTTCCGCAACCTGTCGGGCCGAGGCCGGCCCCTCGTCGACCCCGGCCTCCCTTTCCTGCGCGGCGCGTGGGACGGGGGCGTCCAGACCGTGGACTGCTGCGGCGGCCTCCTCCTCTGCAAGTGCTGGAAGATACCGTCTGCCACCAGCTCCGGCGCCGACACAGAGTTCGTTGTGTCCAATCCAGCTACGGAGAAGTGGACTGTCTTGCCTGCTAACGAGGAGCTGCTTCAGGAGAGGAACATCATCCGTCTGGCTTTCGACAATTCGACCCGGCCGCTCCCTCCCGCTTCGCCGTGTTCGTGCTCGTGCGGGGCGACGGGATCACCAGAGTGGAGATCTTCTCATCGGAAACCGGAAGGTGGGCTTCCAAGGAGAGCGAATGGGGCGACCACACTAGCGTGGTTGATCATGATGGTTCCGTCTCTCTCTTCTTCGTGGCGCGCTGCATCTAACTACCCACGATTCTTCGGTGATCACGGCGGATGCGGAAGGGAATACTTGGCGGGAAATCCGAATGCCGCCTCACCATAGCAGACACCTCCGATTATGGTTATATTGGGCAATCTCAGGGACGCCTGTATGCAACGCATATGGATTACACTAATGGTAATCGCCAGCTCTCGGTCTGGGTTCTTGAAGATTATGCCAGTGGGCAGTGGACTCTGAAGCATACCGCCAACATGTCGGAATTGATAGGCCATGATGAGGTGTGTACATTTGTAGCAGTCGGTCCGGACTCCGGAATGCAAATCGATCTTTTTCCAAATCAATGGGTTGAATGAAAGGCTTGTGTCATACGATGTGGAAAACCGGAGACCTCGTGTTGTCTTCTGTTTTGAGAATAGTCATTATGATCTCCGGTGCAAACCTTATACTCCCAGTTACATAGAATGGTTGTCCGATGGTTGTAAAAATTAAGCAGCTCCATGGTCACTTCATGAAAGTCATCAGATGTTAAATATGTATGGTTCAGATCTTCTACGCACAGCTTGGTTTTCTTCTGTACTTTGATGTTCCAGTCCATGCCTTTGTGGCTTTGAACAATGTTGTGTAGAAAGGGTTTGCTACTGTGGTTTGCCTAGTCAGTAGTCACTTCAATTCGTTTGCTTTCATGGACTAGTTGTGGACTGCGGTCGCAAATCTGTGGTTTTGGTAATAAGTCATCTATGGTTGCGATTATCTGCATTTTCACATTTCCTTTCTATTTATTTCCTGTAATTATCTGCATGCATGTTCACCTCAACCATACTCGTATGTATTTGGAAACAGGATGTGTTAGAAGGGAGAGAGAGATTGGTGGAATTGTTGATGTATTGCTTGAGCCTCATGGGCATATATATAGGAGTACATGGTCATCTTGGAGTACAAGGCAGGGTAGAATAAATCCTACGCTATCCTAAATAAATATTATACTCAACACCCCCCGCAGTCACAATGGTAGCAACACAGACGGTAAGACTGGAGAAGAATCCGAAGGC
>NC_041380.1:565804955-565871265 GCF_002162155.2 Triticum dicoccoides
TTGTATCGGTCGATGCATCACGGAAGTCGTTGTTGGAGTGGAAACCGACGAGGCTGCTCAAGCAAGGCGGTAGACTTTGTGCCGTTTGTCGAGGTAGCCGAGAGCGTGGGTGGTGTAGCCGTGCGAAGAATGTTGTGGTCGATGTCGAGTCGGGGTGGCCGGTGTCGAGATAGTCGTCGTGGACCGAGAAGAAGAGGAGCGGCGGCGGCGGCCTAAGGAGGCGACGGTGCTCGAAGTAGGCGAGAAAGAACCCGATAGCATGATGAAGACCGGCACGGGCGGTGGCGTTCCCGTGCCTAGGGAGGCGGCGCGACGCATACCACGTAGAAGTCGACGCGCGGGGACGACGGAGTAGACCGCGCACCGTGACTCTATGACCCAAAGGGGCGACGCAGCGGCAGCGCACCGGTCGGGGTAACGGCGGGGAAGACCTCATGGTGGTTGCAGGGACCGCGTGCCACGCTCGCTACGGCCTGACCGGGCAACGCAGTGGCAGTGCGAGGGTCGATGCAGCCTCGGGGACGGCGGTTTACCGCGGGCCGCGACACTACGGCCTGAAGAGGCGACGCAGTGGCAACGTGCGGGTTGGTGCAACCATGGGAATAGCCTCACGGCGGCAGAGATCACGTGCCGCGGCGCTACGACCCGAAGGGACGACGCAGCGGCAGCGCGGATCGCTGCAGCCACAGGGAGAACCACAGGGCAGCGGATCGCTGCAGCCACGAGGAGAACCACAGGGCAGCGGCGCTGCGGCCTGACAGAGCTACGCAGCGGCAACCCGTTGCTCGATCGGTGATGGGGCGCGCCGAACACGGCGTACTTCCAAAATAAAAGTTTGGTGTTTGGAAATCGCCCCTACCATGAAGGTTAGGCACGGGGCGAAGCACGTGATTCTCAAGTATTTGAGAACCTGGAATGCCACCACACCATCATGGATGATAATCCTTTTTCCTCACGATTTTCATATCCACAACCACATGTGCAGTAGATTAGGTAGTCCTGCGAGCAAGTCAACGTCCTCATGCACCAGTTTCTCAACATTAATTACCAAACTCCAGAGCTTTTGGTGTTGGACGATCCAAACACGAACCCTCGAAAACGTCCAACTTGTTGCAACATGGAGTTCCTCAAGATTGCTCTCAGTACTGTTAGTTCTCCAAGAAACCAATTCAACGGATGGAGGAAAATATATATTACTCTTTCTATTAACTAATATAAGAGCGTTTAGTTTACGGAGGGAGTACTATCAGATCAAAGATTTCTCTTATTGCAACTGAGAAATTAGGCCACGGAACATCAGAAAATGTCCATAAGAATTCCACGTTGGATGGTGGTATGTTCCACATCATCGCAACAAAAATCAAGATGACTGAATCTTAATATTCACATCACACGTGCGTAGTTGTCTTTCTCTTTCTTTCTCCCTAGCTAGGTGCCATATGGGCAGGTGAAGCTCTCCATGGAGAAGAGCCACGCATGCATGCATGTGTGGAGCTGCTTTGTGCGTCCTTTGGTATCATGGCAGGATCGTAGTATATATGCTGACCTTTACAGAGAATCGGAGAATAATAAGGCGGTGGTGGTGATCTCTCACGTGAAGTTTCCTCTCCGGGGAGGACAAACCGAGCTGAAAGTGTAGCAAAGGTCAAAGGGAGAGACAAATTTCTCACTGGCAGCCACTGATAAAATACTAAAGGGGAGGACAATCTAGCTAGCTGGGTAGTATTCCTTTCGTTCCAAATTACTCGTCGTAGAAATGGATGTATCTAGAATTAAAATACATCTAGTTATATTCATATCTGCGACAAGTAATTCAGAACGGAGGGAGTTGTAAGAATAGGTATAAGCGTTCCTACTCCTCGAGGGAGCCGCATCGTATGTATTTATATTGAGGCGAACGTGCCTTGCCGTAGCGTACAAGTCCAGAGAGAATACCGATCTGGTTCGGTTTAGGAGACAGGGATAGCTACGGGAGGAGAAAGAGATAGAGATAGGTTAAGATTACATAAGATGAACAGCTCAAACTCTAACACCCTCCCTTAATCTAAACTATCCTATGTTAAGA
The DNA here is from genome assembly GCF_002162155.2 of Triticum dicoccoides. NCBI lineage: Eukaryota > Viridiplantae > Streptophyta > Magnoliopsida > Poales > Poaceae > Triticum > Triticum dicoccoides. The sequence continues at coordinate 565,807,021 of NC_041380.1, forward strand.
TTTCTCTTGAACTCTTCAAAAGACTTGGCTGGCAAAGCTTTGGTGAATCCATCAGCCACTTGATCCTTGGATGGAATGAACCGTATATCCAACTTCTTCTCTGCAACTCTTTCACGCACAAAGTGAAAATCAATTTCAATGTGTTTGGTTCTACCATGAAACACTGGATTAGCAAAAAGATAGGTTGCTCCCAAGTTGTCACACCATAGACAAGATATACGAAGTTGCTTGATTCCTAGCTCATGAAGCAAAGATTCCACCCAAATAATTTCAGCAGTTGCATTTACTAGTGATTTGTATTCAGCCTCTATGCTTGACCTTGACACAGTGGCCTGTTTTCTGGCACTCCAAGAAATAAGATTTGAACCAAAAAACACTGCAAATCCTCCAGTTGACTTTCTGTCATCAACACATCCTGCCCAATCAGCATCAGAGAAGGCACTGACAAGTGTGGAACTAGAACGTCTGAACTGGAGTCCCAAACTCACAGTATGCTTAATGTATCGTACAATCCGTTTGACAGACGTCCAATGAGTAGAGGTAGAAGCATGCAAATATTGACAAACCTTGTTTACAACAAATGATATATCTGGCCGTGTCAAAGTTAAGTATTGTAGGGCTCCAACAACACTTCTATATTTTGTGCTCTCCTCTTCATTAAGAGGCTCTCCCTGATATGCTGAAAGTTGTTCTGAAGAAGACAATGGTGTAGGTGAGGGTTTGCAATCCTTCATTCCCATACGAGTTAGAAGTTCAGTGGCATATTTCTCTTGATTCAACACTACGCCATCTTGAGTCTTCTTAACTTCAATGCCCAAGAAGAAATGTAAATCACCAAGATCCTTCAAAGCAAACTCTGAACTCAAATCATGCAAGAGAGCATTAGTGGCATCTTGAGAAGAACTTGCAACTATAATATCATCCACATATATGAGCACAAAAATCATTGTGTTTGCCTTATTATAAATGAAGAGAGATGTATCTGCCTTGGATGGAATAAACCCAAGATGCTTCAACTGTGAACTTAGCCTTGAGAACCATGCTCTAGGTCACTGCTTCAGACCATAAAGAGCTTTGTCGAGCTTGCAAACATAATGAGGTGTTTGTTTGTTTTCATATCCTGGTGGTTGCCTCATATAGACCTCCTCTTCCAGAACACCATGCAGAAACACGTTCTGAACATCTAGCTGTCGAAGACTCCATCCCCTAGAAACAGCAATGGCTAGCACAAGTCTTATAGTAGCAGCTTTTACAACTGGGCTAAAGGTATCTTCATAATCAATATCATACCGTTGCTTGAATCCCTTGGCAACTAGCCGTGTTTTGTATCTATCAGTAGAGCCATCTGCTTTTCTTTTGATTCTATAGACCCACTTGCAGTCAATAATATTTTGACCTCTCTGACTTGGCACCAAGTGCCATGTTTTGTTTTTCATGAGCGCATCATACTCTTCATCCATAGCCCTTTTCCATTTAGGATCTCCAAGTGCATGTCTCAACTTTGTTGGTTCACCTGAAACACATAACATCCCATATGGTACAGTACCATCTCTTCTTATTTTGGGATTTCTAATACCTTTTTGTAGCCGGGTCATGACCCTTGAGGTGGTAGCAGGCTGTTCTTGCTGTTGCACAGAAGATTGCACAGATCAGCTGGTGGCAGAAGATCCAGGAGATCCATCCATGTGTGTAGACTGTGCTGGTGCACCAGATCCAGTGGACCCTGGTGTGGCCTGACCTGAGCTAGCAACGGCTGGGTCCACAGAGTAATCCGGAGCAGAGGATCCCGAAACTGCTGCTCCTGTCCCCTGCATGCGCATGCCGGACGAGGGAAATCCCGCGTCGTCTCCTATCCCCCGCATGTGCGCTGACGTGGCAGACGCGGAGCGGGCTGGGGATGCCTGATTCTCCTGTTGGCTGACAGGCGTGTGATTCCGCACGGATCTCCGCCCGTGATCCAAGGCGGATCAGCGCACAGGCGTGGCAGGCACCGCCGCATCCTCCTCGTGTTCTGCGCCTGCTTCTTCTTCTTCAAACACATGAAATATAGGGTCAATTTGTACCGGATTTTGATCATCTTGGCCCCTTTGAACGCCGTTTTCTTCATGCACCTGCACAGACAAAGTACCCGGAGTAGAACTAGAAGGAATATTAGCACATTGGTTAGTACAATTGTTATCACCCCCTTGATCAAACTCCGGAAGTAGAAGAATTTCTTTTCGAAGAAGGGCACCGGCATTTGGATGAAGTGACTTGAAAAGAAAGACAGATTCATCAAAGAAAACATCCCTAGATATGTAGACTCTGCCAGTAGAGACATCAAGACATGTGACCCCTTTGTGTATAGGACTATAACCTAAGAAAACACATTGTTTGGAATGAAACGCAAGTTTGCGTGTGTTGTATGGTCGAAGATTCGGCCAACATGCACAACCAAATATGCGGAGGGATGTATAATCAGGAGTAATACCAAAAAGACGAGTGATAGGATTCTCAAATTTGATGACTTTACTGGGTCTAATATTGATAAGGTATGTTGCGGCGAGAAAGGCCTCATCCCAAAATTTGAGAGGCATAGATGCATGAGCTAGCAATGCTAGTCCTACTTCAACAATGTGGCGATGCTTTCGTTCAGCAGAACCGTTCTGTTGGTGAGCATGGGGACAAGATACATGGTGAGAAATTCCAATCTTTTGGAAGAAGGAATTTAGTTTCTCATACTCACCTCCCCAGTCTGTTTGCATGGCAAGAATTTTAGAGTTCAGTTGACATTCAACAAGACTTTGAAAGTTGCTAAAAACTTGAAAGACATCGGATCGCTTCTTTAGCAAATAAATCCAAGTAAACTTGCTATAGTCATCAATAAAGCTTACATAATAAGAAAATCTACCGACTGAAGTGGGGGCTGGTCCCCACACATCTGAAAAAATAAGTTGTAATGGAGCAGTAGATACACTAGTAGAGATGGGATATGGTAATTGATGACTTTTTGCTTGTTGACACGCATCACAAACTGACTCAATACTAGACACAAAAGGAAGTTTATTTTTGCTAATGACATGTTGAACTATGACTGAAGATGGATGACCCAAGCGTCTATGCCACTTTTCTAAAGATGGTTTGGTGACACTCCAAGCTTGTTTATTTGACTCCGGCGAAGAAGAAGATGATATGATTGGATAAAGACCTCCCTCGCATCTTCCTCTAAGAATGACTCTCCTCGTTGCCAAATCCTTAATCACAAAAGAATAAGGATAGAATATGATGAGAACATTATCGTCAAGTGTAAAACGATGAACAGAGACAAGATTTTTCGATGCATGAGGGATATGTAAGACATTGTTTAGACGAAAATTTTTCTGAGGGGTTTTAACAATTGAGTTACCAATGTGAGTAATATCCATACCAGCTCCACTTGCCGTGTGCACTTGATCACCTCCATGATACTTCTCCCGCATCGTCAATTTGTCAAGCTCTCCTGTGATATGCTCGGTAGCTCCCGAATCTGCATACCAGTTAGTGTCGATGCCATATGAGTTGGTGACGAGGTTGACCTTCTTTTTTTCCTGACGATCTTCCTTGTACCGATCCCAGCAGTCCCTGGCGCCGCCAGCATGGTATTTGTAACATATCTGGCACTCTGGGTAATCATCCTCATGTTGCTGATACTGCTGTGGTGGCGGCTGGCGCTGACGCTGCTGGTAGCCGCTATTTCCACCGTTGCGAGAAGAAGGAGAAGGAGCACAGTCAGAACGACCACGTCCTCTTCGTCCGCGGCCTCCTCTGCCCCGATACTGGCCGCGTCCCCTGTACACGGCGTTAGCTGACGAACGAAAGCCTGGTCCGTCGCCTAGCATCTCCATCCTCTGACCGAAAGCGGAAATCTGTGAGAAAAGGTCATCAACCGTGATGGAGTTTTTGATGGCGCCAACTGCTGCGACGATGGGATCGTAATCCCTATCGAGTCCGGCGAGGATGTAGTCCACCATCTCTCCATCTGTCACCGGACGGCCTGCTGCCGCAAGCTCGTCTCCGAGGCTCTTCATCTTGGCGATGAAGGCATTGCTGGACATGTTGCCCTTCTTGGTGTTGGAGATGGCGATCCTCAAGTTTGTTATTCGCGATTGCGACTGCGCAGCAAAGATTTTGGTAAGGGCGGTCCATAGATCAAAGGTACTTTCCTTACCAATAACTTGCGCGAGGATTTCTGGAGTGAGCGAATTCAGCAGATAACTTAGGACCTGCTGATCTTTGGCAATCCATGGACTATACAGTGGGTTCGGCTCGATGGTCGTGGTCTTGTCCGCCTTGGCGACCTCCACTGTTTTCGGCGGCGTTGCATCGCTGCCGTCGAGAAGACCGGTCACCTGCGCGCCTCGCAGGGCTGGCAGAACTTGCGCCTTCCATAAGAGGTAATTCCCCCTTGCGAACTTCTCTGTTGGAGGAGCGCCGAGGTTGAGGCCGACGACGCTGGAACTCATGATGAAGACGAAGGAAGGGCGCTAGGGTTCTGGTTATTTTTGTTGTGTCGCTAGATGATAGGGAAGAGGCTAGCTCTGATGCCATGTAAGAATAGGTATAAGCGTTCCTACTCCTCGAGGGAGCCGCATCGTATGTATTTATATTGAGGCGAACGTGCCTTGCCGTAGCGTACAAGTTCAGAGAGAATACCGATCTGGTTTGGTTTAGGAGACAGGGATAGCTACGGGAGGAGAAAGAGATAGAAATAGGTTAAGATTAATTACATAAGATGAACAGCTCAAACTCTAACAGGAGTAACATGCATGACGCTCGTTCTCAGTCACAGCCATTGGAGTGTGGTCGGCCGGGCGGGCGAGAGATTCGAAAGCAGATTAAAGCGCGGGTCACGGGGGCTATAGAAAGCCCGGCCACTGGCCAAGCATGAAGCATCCCCATTCCTTTTCCTTTCCGTAGCTTTCTTCTTTGCCGCTTTGCGTGCCTCCCTCCCTCTCCTGCTCTCTCGTCCGCAGCAGCCAGCGGCTGGGACGATGAGGTCGTCGGCGATGCGGCAGCAGCTGCTGCCATGCTTGGCCCTGCTGCTTCTTGCGGGCGCGGCGTCGGCCCAGGCCCAGAAGTACAACGCGGTGTTCAACTTCGGCGACTCGATCACGGACACGGGCAACCTGTGCACGAGCGGGAAGCCAACGGCGATCACGTTCACGCAGCCGCCCTACGGCGAGACCTACTTCGGCACCCCCACCTGCCGGTGCTCCGACGGCCGCGTCATCGTCGACTTCCTCAGTAAGTGATGTGCTCGGTTCTCCACACACACACTCCATCTTGCTCAAATAAATCGTTCTTGCTTGACGTACGATTGCATGCAGGCACCAAGTTTGGGGTGCCGTTCCTACCGCCGTCCAAGGCGAACGGCACGGACTTCAAGCAGGGCGCCAACATGGCCATCACGGGGGCGACGGCCATGGACGCGCCCTTCTTCCGGGGCCTCGGCCTCTCCGACAAGATCTGGAACAATGGGCCCATCAGCCTCCAAATCCAGTGGTTCCAGCAGATCACGGCCACCGTGTGCGGCGACGCCACCGCCTGCAAGCGCTACCTGCGGGACTCGCTGGTGGTGTTCGGCGAGTTCGGCGGGAACGACTACAACGCGATGCTGTTCGGCAACTACAGCGCGGACCAGGCGAGGAGGTACACGCCCAAGATCGTCAACACCATCATCAGGGGCGTGGAGAAGGTGGTGGGCATGGGGGCCAGGGACGTGGTGGTGCCCGGGGTGCTCCCCATCGGCTGCTTCCCCATCTACCTCACCGTCTACGGCACCAACAGCAGCGCCGACTACGACAGCCTCGGCTGCCTCCGCAAGTTCAACGATCTGTCCACGTTCCACAACAACCTGCTCCAGGCCAAGATCGCCCGCCTCCGGAAGCGCTACGGCCGGGCGGCGCGGATCATGTACGGCGACTTCTACTCCGCCGTCTACGACATGGTCCAGAACCCCAAGAAATACGGTACGTACGTGTGCACGCGGAGTAGTTCCCAAATTTCCTTCCGACCGACCAATACTCTTAGTCTTAGCTAGCCGTTGGGCATCTTCTTTCGGCAATAAGTCTAACTAACACGCCAGGGACAGACAAGCCACGCATAACGTGTGGATAGATAGATTCCGCGTTTGTGCACGAGCTAGCAGCAGCAGTGGACACGGCACTAGCTAGTGTCACTGTCAGCATCGGCATCAGCATCAGTGTGGTGCTACTTGCATGCCCACTCTGGGCATATGTCCCTGGATGTCCTGCGCGGCGGCGAGTAGAAGAAGATCTTCAAATAATTCAGAAAAAAATCATTCCAACATAAGTTCTTGAGCTGACATAATAATCGCCAAGTAACAGTGGATGGACACTGACTGACACGCCCAACCAACACATGCCTCGACCCGGCAGTCCACATGCACGCATGCAGCACCAGCGCCGACCGGGACACTGTTCATGCACGTTATAGGTAGTGATCAATCAACTAGAGTACGGTGTTGTGCAAAGTTGGGTCATCTATTTTGAAACGAAGGGAGTAACTCGCAACGGTGTTGTGCTGTGTGTGTGCAGGTTTCAACGCGGTTTTCGAGGCGTGCTGCGGCTCCGGGGGAGGCAAGTACAACTACGCCAACAGAGCGCGGTGCGGGATGCCGGGCGCGGCGGCGTGCGCCAACCCGGCCGACCACCTCAGCTGGGACGGCATCCACCTCACCGAGGCAGCATACAAGCACATCAGCGACGGCTGGCTCAACGGGCCCTACTCCAGCCCGCCCATCCTCCACACATAAACATTATTTTATTTATTATGGAGTTGTGGTAGGATTATTTATTTATTATTTGATCTGAGGTTGAGTTTACCTAATGGAAAAAGGAAGTTTGATTCAGTGCCATATGGTGGTGTTGAAATGTATACGTTGCCCAAGAAAAAAAAACCGGAGGCAACTCTTGAATAAATTGTTAGTGCTTGCCCGGACCGACTTACGTCAGCGAATTCCCTATATGACACTTATTGCGTCAAAATGTTGTTGGTTCACACAGGCTTCCGTCAAATGGTATAAATTTGTATTTTGTTCTCTATTTCTTTTTTCCCATTGGGCATGTATTGCACTAAGTAACTTTCATTTAGGATTAGCAAATAAATAACTACGACGAGAACATGGTGTCATGATGCTGGCTAGGCCTGCAAAGACCACACTATAGCCCATTCACGTTCGAGCCCTGACTGCCGCGTGGTCCTTAGAAATTTCTTCTATAAAAAATACTACACAACGAAGGCGCGCGTTGCCGCACCCATACATTCCACATAAATAATACTCATGAAATATTAGGGAAATAATTCAATTTTTCAAATAACGGTTCAAGTTACAGTGCTAACAGTCCGCAACCATTGACAAAGACTGTTTGATTTTTGCTAGAACAAAGAATGTTTCATTGAGAGGCCACATCTCTACTTGGATGCTCAACATCAGTTCCTTTCCTAGAACAAATACATAGCAACAAAAAGTTATCCTCCAATCCCGAAGAAGAAAAGCACCAATGATCTTGTCTGTGATGGTACCTTATAGTTGACACCCAGGGGAGGTGTATGCAAAATGCATGCCTTCGTTGCGATATGATACAGATGCAAACTCAAGTCTAGTTAGGCTGACCATTTAACTGAACACACACTAATACCAGCATACCTGAAATGAACAAGATGAGCTTTTACTAATCACTAGTAAATGCGCACGTGCAACACACGTTAATATTTAGGCAATATATTAATTGCACGCGAATATTAGGTATGCTATTATTTATGTGTTAATTTTGTGATTAGTGCTATATTTGGTATTATATTAATTGCACGTTAAACACGTTGACGCTCGTCATTGGAGCAGTCTAGGTCATTGGATTGACTTAGTTTGATGGTCGAGATCAGTTGGATCTGCCCTTTTGGATCTTTTTATATTGGTATAGGTAAACTAAGCTTCTATAATCTGCAAATTTTAGAAAAAAAGCTTCTACCAATCAGAAAAGCTACATTATTTATGAACAATGTTATCACATGTTTGTTCAGATATTAGGATATACATTCATCTGAAAATATGCAAACCCTCGGTTTGCTCATAGTATTTTAAATAGCAAGCATGTAATGTAGGCACAATAGAAATCATCCATTTTAATCAAATGCCCAAGTATGTTCGTGATAAAGCTGATTTGTATTTACTTTCTTTTTAGCACGTAGAGATTTGTGCATCAAATAGTAAGACATGTAGTAGGGATAAGAATGCTAAACATAAAAAATAATGAAACTGCAATGGTCTACTTTGCAGTTCATTTAAGTAATCCTTCACATAAATACATGGGCCCAACCAAAATGTGACCTTAAAGTACAGTGGAAATGGATAGAATAAAGACCAAATGTTGTCACACATGTATCTATATGCAAGAACAACAATGAAAATCACCTGATAGTATAATAACTCAAGAATTACATTAGTCACATTCTCATGGCATAAAAAATAATGTCATGGAAAAGCATACCAAGAAAATAATGTATGACAGTTTTATGAAGCTATGTACCACTATGCGATGCGATTTTCTGATATGTTTTTATTGCAAGTTTATGGTCACCACATGGTGGTACAGGAAACTCCACCTAATAACCCGTGGCATCTGAAACAATATAGGAAATTGAAGAGCATCTTCACTTGGATGGATATCCAAATACTTAGCTTTGAAACATGGTAGATATCAGACATGATTCAAATCTTCATGGGGCCTATAGAATCTGAAAGCAACAAGCTCCTAAAAGCAACTTGGTCCAAATGGTTCAGAAAAATATATTGGTTGGATCAAGCTTCTACACACCACATACTTGCAAGGATATCTATAACATAACTAGATAACTCGGCCGAGCAAAGAAACAAATGGAAGTATAATAATTGTGCTCTGCTAAAATGACCCTTTCTAAGTCGGGATTTGTAACACATACCATTTGAGAAATGGTTTAGATATTTCCAGAAATGATTCAAGAATGGTAACTTATAAGTTATAAGGAAAAGAAGTAGGGAAACTAATAGTTACACTCTCTCATGTGCCAAATCTTGATCACTCATCATTGGAATAAAAAAATTAAGCTCTTCCTACTTACCATTCGGTGTCTTTGAGAATAGCAATCAATACAAGGAGCAGGCACCATAGAAGCTCAGAGCATCTACAGCCACGCCCCCAGCAGGCCCTCCCAAGGAGTTTTTGCTGCGTCGGCGCCGAAAAATCGGCGCAGTCGCGTCCCCAGGAGCCCGTTTTTCACCAGTTTGGGCCAAAACTAGCGCCGACGGACCCAGATCGAACCCGTCGCGCTGGGGGGCGCCTGGGGACGCCGGGGCGAGTGGTTTCGGCGCGAAAGCGGATGGGCCCGTCGAGTCAGCGAGACGCCACTTCATCGCCCTCATCGCCTCGGTTCCCGTGGGAATCAATGTGAAGGCTGCCACGCCGGTCAGCCTCCATTGATGCCTCTCACGGGCGGCGCGCGATGCGCGTCCAGCCACGCGTCGCCCGGCATGCAGCCCGTCACCGCCCCGCTACGGCTATAAAAGGCGACCTCCCCGCCGGTGGACGCCACAACTCTCATTTCCCACCCTTTCCGGCGTAGATAGCAACACTCCTCTCTTCCTGCCTACGAGAAACATGGCCGAGAGGTACCCAGGCAACGGCGTGGCGGCGAACGGCTTCGGTCGCCGCCACCTCCAAGAGCAGGAGGCGCGCCTGCTCTACGAGGCTGAGTACCCGGCGCCCCCGGACATGCGGGTGCCAGGGACCTGGCGGCTGAGCGCCGCCGGCGTACCGGTGCCACCGGTGCCCGAAGGAGCGGCGCGGCGTGCCGAGATCGCCCGCATCCGCTCTTCCCTGATGCAGGCGCAGAGGGACGAGCCGCGCTACGCCGCCGACAGCCACACCCTCTGGACCATGTACTTCCAGCGCCGTCGCGACGAGCAGATCGTTGCCACCAACGGCGTCATGCCCCGCGGCCGCTTCAATGTCGACAGTCGACGCGAGTGGTGGGGCGTGCCAGGCCGCACCCTCGAGGCCGTCCTCGACCACATCGAGACCGGCAACGTGCCGCGCCTCGAGTATCCGCAGCGGCCGACCTTCTCTCGCCATCGTGATAGCTCTTGGACACCGCGGCGAATGGAGCCGGGGTCGTCCTTGTCGTCGGGTTCTGGTTCACCGGCCGCGCTCCGCCCCGTCAAGCCCGAGCCAGAGGAGACGCCGCTCGGGTGCCGCACCTGCAGCGGTGCCCTCGTCATCAACGAGGGTGCCCGGCCCTCCCCGCCTGGTCCGGCTCCGGGGAGGCGCTCCCGCCGCCTGGTCTGGCCGAAGCCCGAGCCGGGGCTGCTCCTGGTGAAGCCGGAGCATGTCGAGATGGCAGCCCCCGACAACGAGTCCGCTCTCAAGTGGGCGAAGGAGGACTACGTCCATGAGCAGGTCCGCCGCCAGCGCCGGGCATACGGGGAGCTCCATGCCCAGTGCCGCGGGCGCGAGGAGCGCGGCGTCATCTTCCTCGACAACGACGAGGAGGACGAGGCTGGTGTTGGGGAACGTAGTAATTTCAAAAAATTTCCTACGCACACGCAAGATCATGGTGATGCACAACAACGAGAGGGGAGAGTGTTATCTACGTACCCTCGTAGACCGGAAGCGGAAGAGTTATAACAACGCGGTTGATGTAGTCGTACGTCTTCACGGCCTGACCGATGAAGCACTGAAACTACGGCACCTCCGAGTTTTTGCACACGTTTAGCTCGATGACGATCCCTGGACTTCGATCCAGCAAAGTGTCGGGGATGAGTTCCGTCAGCATGACGGCGTGGTGACGATCTTGATGTTCTACCGTCGCAGGCCTTCGCCTAAGCACCGCTACAATATTATCGAGGATTATGGTGGAGGAGGGCACCACACACGGCTAAGAGATCAATGATCAATTGTTGTGTCTCTGGGGTGCCCCCTGCCCCCGTATATAAAGGAGTGGAGGAGGGGGCCGACCAAGGAGGGTGGCGCGCCCAAGGGGGGGAGTCCAACTCCCACCGGTAGTAGGACTCCCCCTTTTCCTATTAGGAGTAGGAGAGGGAAGGAACAGGAAGGAGGGAGGAAGGAAAGGAGGGCCGGCCCTCTTCCCAATTCGGATTGGGCTTGGGGGGGCGCCCCCTCCCTTGCTCCTTTCCCCTCCTTTCCACTAAGGCCCAATAAGGCCCATATACCTCCCGGGGGGTTCCGATAACCTCCCGGTGATCTGGTATTGTCCCAATCTCACCCGGAACCTTTCCGGTGCCCAAATATAGTCGTCCAATATATCGATCTTTATGTCTCGACCATTTCAAGACTCCACGTCAAGTCTGTGATCACATCCGGGACTCCGAACAACCTTCGGTACATCAAAATATATGTCAGGACCCCGATTCCAAGTCACACCGATCTAGCCTGTAACACCTCATATCACTTTGCGGCCTCACGCACGGTATTCCCACGGGTGTCGCCTCACCATGGCCTAGGACCGTCTGCGCCTTTTGGCTCACGTATATGATAGTGTCGCTAGCATCCATATGACAAAGAACCCGGGCCGACATGACTAGTCGTGAACCCAAAGTGGCACTAACTTACGGGGACAGGCATACATGAATCAACATCGAGCATGTCGGTTAGCAGCGTGTGAATCCGGGCTATAGCTTGGGCTAACGGGACTCCAGGAACCCAGGCTGTAGTAGGCTAGGTAGGACTCCAGATGTCACCGTGTGACATTTCCCCGAAGGGACAGACACAGGAATGAAGTGAATCACACGCCGGCCAGTCAAGTGCTCTGGAGCAGTAGTGCTAGGCTAGCAGGACTCCGGTGAACCGGGCTGTAGCGGACTACTATGGCTCATGGAAGCACAAGACTACATTTCCCCATAAGAGAGGCTACCAAGGATAGACAACTAGGTTGTCAGATCCCACACATACCAAGCATTTCAATCATACACACAATATGCTCGATATGTGTAAATACAACATGGCACCACAACATAACTCTACGACTCAAGTATTTATTCATTAGGCTCCGAGGAGCGAGATATTACAAACATGGGTCTCATGACCCAACATACAGAGCATACAAGCAACAAGCACATGCGGAAGCTTAACTTGTCTGAGTACAGACAACTACAAATGAAGAAGGCTGAGAAGCCTGACTATCTACAAGACCCTCCCAAGGGTACAAGATCGTAGCTGAGGTAACAAGCTAAACGTCGAAGTCCACGTGGAACTACTAGCGAGACTGACGTCTCTCTGCAAAACATAAAATAGGCAAACGTGAGTACAAATGTACCCAGCAAAACTTACATCAGAACTAGCTACATATGCATCAGTATCAATAAAGGGGTGGTGGAGTTTGACTGCAGCAAGCCAGCTTTGACACGGTGGCTATCCTGAACTACGACTGCTGGTAACTCTTTTGAGGTGGCGCACACGAGTCCACATATTCACCATATCAATACACCACTATGGATCCGCTCCCGTCTCCCTACGAGAAGGCCATCCATAGCACTCATGCTTATCTTGCGCATTTTAGAGTATCCACTTTCACTTGTCTATGAACTATGCAAGGGGTCCAAATTTCCATATCCGAGGAATCCGGCTATTCGAATAGATAATGACAACCCTGCAGGGGTGTACTTCTTCACACACGCTCTCGCCACATACCACCATGTACACGTCGTGTATCTCGGCAACCTTCAAGCGGAAGCCTGGCGAGGGAGTCGGCCACGACCTGACTAACCAACAAGTCTCTAGTCCAGGTTTATCGCCTATTCGGGTTCCATCCGCAAGGAGATCCGGCCGAGGTGTCGCTCACGGCCCCAAACGATGTGAGCAGGGTTCCCAAGCCCACCATCCGGGTGCCACTTGGTACACTGTGCCACTGTGCCTAGTCTGTCCCAAGCCCACCTATACCGGGTGCCACTTGGTAGACTACTAACACTACCTACAAACACCAGAAACTAGTTGCAACTCCTGGACAGAGATCGAGTTGATTAATAAGCCGAGAGGGGCCGAGTTACTGGAACCCAATGTGGGGTAGTAACTGTTCATGGATCACAAACACAGAACTCAGTTCCTGAGAACGGCTGCAATGAGACAACCCACCATGTACTCCTACATGGCCTCTCACCGCTACCTTTACCAAATCGTGTTCACACACTTAGCTCTCAAACGTAGGACATGTTCACCACATTCCAATTCATTCCCGATGAATCAGACCTGACTCAACTCTAAGCAGTAGCAGGCATGACAACAAGCATGAATGAGTAGGCACAACAGGGCTCAAACAACTCCTACTCATGCTAGTGGGTTTCATCTATTTACTGTGGCAATGATAGGTCATGCAGAGGAAAGGGTTCAGCTACCGCAGCATGTAACAGTTGAATCGGTGTTGTCCTAATGCAGTAAAAGAGAGCAGGAGCGAGAGAGTGGGATTGTATCGGAATGAACAAGGGGGTTTTGCTTTCCTGGCCCTTCTGAAGATATAGCTCTTCATCAGTGTCATCGATCACATCGTCGGAACATCGTCTACTGAGAGGGGACAATTATCGGCAAACAAGGAAGAACACAATCAATGCGATGCAACAATATGATGCATGATCATGACATGGCAATATGCTTTTGATTGAGCTAATGCAACTAGCAACAAGTTAAATGGAGTTGGTTTGAACACTAGGTTCAAGTTCAAACTCCACATATGGTTATTTAAATGCCATACATTTGATTTTTCCTAAAAAGTAGCTATAAGTTGTTCTAACATGCATGAAAAAGGTACAGATGGATAGATTGGATTTTTCTGATCATTTTTCATATATAAATTATTTCATTTGGAGTTACGGTTGATTTTCTATGATTTTTAGAAGTTTAGGCAATTTTCTGGATTTTCTAAAATAAATTAAATCCAGAAAATAGCTTATTGCGTCGGCATGACATAAGCCTCCGGTCAGCAGGTCAACTGGGCTGCCCTTGGTCAAATCTGACCAGTGGGACCCGCGTGTCAGTGTAACGGGGCAGGAATAGAGGCTGACCTATGGGGCCAGGTCAACGTTGATGTGGCATGGTCAACTGATGTGTGGGGCCGGCCGTCTTAATCTAAACTAAACAGAAAATAATTCTGGGGTTAGTTATCCGTGGGGCCCAGCAGTCGGTGTCACCAGGGGGTAATTATCGAAGATGTTAGCGGCTAATGACGTTGACCGTTAGCACGCCGGAGTTTTGGCCGGCGGCGACCTCAAACCGCGGCATCATCTGCCGGAGTTGCGCCAGAGGCGACGGATCGACGCGTCGAGGACAACAGGAGGTAGCCCGTGCCCGCGCGCATCCAGGGGAACCAACGGAAGGGCGCGGGGTGGCCGGAGTTCGCCGGAAGCGAGCTTGTGGCGGCGGCCGGAGTTCGGGAGCAGATGGGTTTGGGGCTAGAGAGCGTGGGAGGGGAAGATACTGGTGGCTACGGGTTCGCGGAGACGTGCTGAGCACACTGGTGTGCTCGGACAGGGGCTGCAGTGCCCATGGCTGCGTCTGCATCATCGCCGGCGGCGAGGAGCTGACGGCTTCCATGGAAGATGCGGCTAGAGGACGAGAACGAGCTCAGGGAGGAGGGGGAAAGGCGGCGGAGCTCACAGTGATCTCGAGGGCGTCGTCAGCAGCTCGGGGAAGATCTGGTGTGGCCGGAACGACGACGGTGATTTCCGGTGGCCAGAGCTTCAAGACGAGGTCGGGGACGACGATACAGGCTTCCGGCGTCGTATTCGTTGGCGGAGAGCTTCAGGGCGACGCAGCGGAGCCGGTGGATGCGTCGGCGAGACGAGGGGGTGGCTCAGGGCGCGGCAGCGGCGAGTGGCGGCGACGGTGGCGCTCGGATGTGCGAGAGAGAGGGTCAGAGGGGGATGTGAGAGAGGAGAGAGGCAGAGGGAAACGAGGGCGTCTCTGTGGCACGACTGGAAGCGCCGAGATGCCGTGAGGTGGCAAGCAGGGCTGTCGCGGCTCGGCTGGGTGCCGGGCACGCAGCTGCTTCTCCTCCTGGCAGGAGGAAGAAGATAGTGCTGTCCCTGGTGCGCTGGGCCTGCAGCAGTGATGGGCTGCATAGGGCAGGCCAGGTAAGTGGCTCAAGTACTCTCCTTTCCTTTCTTTCTAATTCTGTTACAGTTTTCTATTTATTTTCCTCTGTTTTGATTTAGTAATAATACTAAACCATTTTTGTTGCTTCTGAAATTATTTGTGGATGCAATATGGACTAGCCCGAAGCCCCACAATATTTTTCAGAATAATTGGAGTTATAAAAGTATTTATAGGAATTTATAACCCCAAGTCAAATACAATATGAGTTAATTCAAAAATCCAAAAATGTCCTAGAAATATATTCATCATTTTTGGCAGAGGTTTCTACCTTAACCAAAAATCATGAACTTTTCTTGAGGCACTTTGGGTCCATTGAAAATGTTTTTTTTGGTTGAACCTAGTTGAATTCCTTTTGATGCTAGGGTTTGATCATCCCCATTTCAAGTTTTTGAGAATTTTAAACATGATGCACACATGAAGGGCTAGCCTAGAGCATACCAAAACTAGGGATGTGACAACTCGCCGCCACTAAACAAGAATCTTGTCCCGAGATTCAAGCATAGGGTAGGGTGAAGGGGGAACACAAACTAACATAATCTTCACGATCCAGGTGGCACTTCATAAGAACGTTGAATTGGTCACCATCTTTGTCTCAATGTGATGCTCTGAGAACTCCAACCCACATGACAACGAGAGGAAAGGAAAAACTCTAGAAGGATCGATCTTCTCGAAGATCGAACAACTCAGGATCAGCTCATGGAATGAGACATAGCAACATCTCTCGAGCTGAGACACGAAGCACACATCTAGAGGGATGGAGTGGAACATATGACGAGGGTTCACTAGGTAGACAACAATTCCACACTTTGGAAGGTGGTGATCGGTTGTCAACGTAGCGAGGAGTTGAGTTGCCATGATACCATAGCGAGACATCTTAAGGAAGGTGACTCGCAGAAACATTCCCTTAAGTGGCAAAAAGAATTACTTTTGATTCTGAGATCATTGAAACTCTTTATACCAGCCTAAGACAATCACAACAATCGTTTGGCGGAGTACTAAGGGATGGTATACTCGGACTAGAATGGATGATGTGGACTACCTTGTTGAAGACAACGCAAGGGATGAATTTTTCTTATCATCGGAGATGGATGTGACCCAT
Organism: Triticum dicoccoides; assembly: GCF_002162155.2. Taxonomy (NCBI): domain Eukaryota; kingdom Viridiplantae; phylum Streptophyta; class Magnoliopsida; order Poales; family Poaceae; genus Triticum; species Triticum dicoccoides. The sequence goes on from NC_041380.1 coordinate 565,823,296, forward strand.
GGTAGGACCACTTTTGAAGATGATCCTAAACAACAATTGCTGGGGTGCAAGCTGGGAACAGAATGCAAATGCTGGGAATATTTCAACCATCATATCTGCCTGAGATTCAGATCTGGTTGGTAACAGGATATTTCAGGCAGCCTGTCTGACAAGGAAAAGTTGCAACACAAATCGACAGGATGATGTTGCGAGAATCTCAGGAGATGGACTATGGTAGTAAGCTCCAAAACATGAGCAGGTTTTGCTACAACACGTGAACACGCTGTCCCAGACAAGCATGGCCACGTAGTAGTCTTATATTAAACACTACCAAGTTCAATTGGGGGAACCATCATCGAGGATATCGAAGTCTTTTCATAAGTCCGGATTAGCTCTTATGAAGGGACTCCTTCTCCTTGAGCAAATCAGTCAGTGGCTTGGGGTGCTAGGAACACATATGGAGTGGAGGCGGCCAACCTATCAAACCATAGAGCACTTCGCACGTACATGACTGACTTGGGATGGTGCCATCGGAAACAAAACAATCTTCCTCGAACTCACGGCGGCAACTTGCACCAAATGCACGTGAATCAGAGAAAGTCACTTCTTTCACCAAACATATACCTCATGAACGGAACACGAAGGCAATGCTTACAAAAGTTTCCAACACTAGCTCAATGTTTAACATGAATCATGGAGGAGACAAGATGCTGCTGTTGGGCTCAACATCAACTCATCGGAATTTCCATATCACTGGACTTCCATCATGATGTGAACAATGTGTTATTATTGGTCAGACCAAAAGATGTAATGGTGTATGCTCGAGGGATCAACCACGAGTAAGACAGCATTACGAACATCGTTGGTATTGATTTGATTTGACGATAGCCCACACTCAAATCAAAGGATTGATAAGACAATAGGTCCAACAACTGATCACAGGGACCAATCGATGAAGATATCATCTTTCTTCAACACACACTACACAAGAATATCCCTTTGGAATGAACTAAGTTAGGCAAGCTTTTATCTTCCAACTCTCCAAGTTGTTATTTGGCTTAACCAACTAGCTCAGGGTTTTCAACACAGATTCTTGGAGAAGGGGTGGTTGCAAGAAACCAAGTTGATCACGAACTCAACATAGCGGTCAGGTGAAAACCTGGTAACACTTGCGAGAAGACATCTGGAAAATCATGAACCACCGATATGTTACTAAACTCGAGAACATTCTTGCTTTTCAGGGCAAGACGATGGGACCAAGAGAGTGATGGATTGCCACAATCCTATCTCATTGATCGAGGAATGCACCAGGGAAAAATGGGCTAGGTAGCACGATCAATCTTAGAATGATGGTTTAGTAACCAACATGCTAAGAATGGAATTATCGCCCGTTAAGTACCAAGCAGCACAGTACCTAGGGGTATTGATTTCACACATCATGATTCACTTGTCGGCATTCCGGTTACAATAACACGGAAACCGAGGAATGAACAATGATGGCAAGGAATAACACTGCATCAAGAATTCACAAGGGGTGGTGCAATTCTCATGACATTCTTGACATATGACGGTAATACTTCAGGGTAGAACAGAATCAAAGGCTGAGTTGGCATTTGATTTGTGGATTACAACTGCTTTGACCCAATCCTGGAGATGGATAAGGTACTGGAGTTTGTTTCTCCTAGTCATTCCGGAATAGAATGGCTTGACAGACCACAAGAATATGAGATATCGATGAGCATGAGTGCATGACATGCTCTTTACTATCAAATGATAGACGGAGATTAGGATACAACTAGAGAGAGGGGCAACTCAAAGGAACATATATCTTTCTGAGTTGTGGATGCATAGATTAGTATGTCGAGCAAAGGTCAACATTTCTTTCGGATAACCCATGCAGAAAGGTAAAACTTGCAGATTCACAAAGTAAAATGGAGAACTCATCAAGAGCACTCTTATTGTGATGTTTGGTTCAACAAGGAACTTCTGCCATAAGTAGTGCATGGTATTGGAAGAAGGATTTACCATGGACCTTGAGGATTATCGCAAAGATTACTAATATCCTAAAGGAACTAGAAAACACTATCAACATGAAGTAAGTAGAGTGAACCTCGGGTTCAAGAACCAAGGAATGGAATACCTACTAACTAAATAACATCACGAGATGCTTTCGAGAATGGTGACCAGAATCATCACACCGGGAATACAAAGCATTGCTAGATTACTAGGTGACTCTCCAAGACACCTAGGGTCATAATAATAGCTCCAACATATATGTCGAGGCAACAGAGTGCCTCAACTCACTGGCTAGTGTGCTTATTCTGACCAAAAGGACATCGGGAACAGAAAGAAGGAAGTTGCAAATGCATCGGACTATTTAGAAACCTGGGATGACTCGGACAACATAACGACTGTAAATGCTCAAAGATATTTGAGACATCCTGCAAAATAGTGGCATGACCACTCAACATCACAATATCAAGGTTCTGAGGCCAGCTATGAACATATGGAAGTAGTAGGAACTGAACTGAGGCTTGAATTCAACAATCCTAGGCAACTACGGTTTAGTAACACATCATCCTGAGAGATAGAAAATAAGCCTAGTTCCTAATCCCCGTAGAAAAGAAGAGGATTACTCAGATCAGAAGGGCATAAGGTAAAGGAATAAAAAGAGCCTGACGTTCCCTTCACAATTAATTCCCTTATATAACTAAAGCATTTCTAGACACAACTCCGACCAACTTGGCTTGGTAATCCTATAGGCAGTCAGGCTCTGATACCAAAACTATCAGGACCCCAATTCTAAGTCACATCGATCTAGCTTGTAACACCTCATATCACTTTGCGGCCTCACGCACGGTATTCCCACGGGTGTCGCCTTACCATGGCCCGGGACCGTTTGCGCCTTTTGGCTCACGTATATGATAGTGACGCTAGCATCCATATGACAGAGAACCCGGGCTGACATGACTAGTCGTGAACCCAAAGTGGCACTAACTTACGGGGACAGGCATACATGAATCAACATCGAGCATGTCGGTCATCAGCGTGTGAATCTGGGCTGCAGCACTGGGCTAACAGGACTCCGGAAACCCGGGCTGTAGCAGGCTAGGTAGGACTCCGGATGTCACCGCGTGACATTTCCCTGAAGGGACAAACACAGGAACAAAGTGAATCACACACCGGCCAGTCAAGTGCTTCAGAGCAGTAGTGCTGGGCTAGCAGGACTCCGGTGAACCGGGCTGTAGCGGACTACTATGGCTCATGGAAGCACAAGACTACATTTCCCCATAAGAGAGGCTACCAAGGATAGACAACTAGGTTGTCGGATCCCACACATACCAAGCATTTCAATCATACACACAATATACTCGATATGTGTAAATACAACATGGCACCACAACATAACTCTACGACTCAAGTATTTATTCATTAGGCTCCGAGGAGCGAGATATTACAAACATGGGTCTCATAACCCAACATACAGAGCATACAAGCAACAAGCACATGCGGAAGCTTAACTTGTCTGAGTATAGACAACTACAAATGAAGAAGGCTGAGAAGCCTGACTATCTACAAGACCCTCCCAAGGGTACAAGATCGTAGCTGAGGTAACAAGCTAAACGTCGAAGTCCACGTGGAACTACTAGCGAGACTGACGTCTCTCTGCAAAACATAAAATAGGCAAACGTGAGTACAAATGTACCCAGCAAGACTTACATCAGAACTAGCTACATATGCATCAGTATCAATAAAGGGGGTGGTGGAGTTTGACTGCAGCAAGCCAGCTTTGACACGGTGGCTATCCTGAACTACGACTGCTGGTAACTCTTTTGAGGTGGCGCACAGGAGTCCACATATTCACCATATCAATACACCACTATGGATCCGCTCCCGTCTCCCTACGAGAAGGCCATCCATAGCACTCACGCTTATCTTGCGCATTTTAGAGTATCCACTTTCACTTGTCTATGAACTATGCAAGGGGTCCAAGTTTCCATATCCGAGGAATCCGGCTATTCGAATAGATAATGACAACCCTGCAGGGGTGTACTTCTTCACACACGCTCTCGCCACTTACCACCATGTACACGTCGTGTATCTCGGCAACCTTCAAGCGGAATCCTGGTGAGGGAGTTGGCCACGACCTGACTAACCAACAAGTCTCTAGTCCAGGTTTATCGCATATTCGGGTTCCATCCGCAAGGAGATCTGGCCGGGGTGTCGCTCACGGCCCCAAATGATGTGAGTAGGGTTCCCAAGCCCACCATCCGGGTGCCACTTGGTACACCGTGCCACTGTGCCTAGTCTGTCCCAAGCCCACCTGTACCGGGCGCCACTTGGTAGACTACTAACACTACCTACAAACACCAGAAACTAGTTGCAACTCCTGGACAGAGATCGAGTTGATTAATAAGCCGAGAGGGGCCGAGTTACCGGAACCCAATGTGTGGTAGTAACTATTCATGGATCACAAACACAGAACTCAGTTCCTGAGAACGGCTGCAATGAGACAACCCACCATGTACTCCTACATGGCCTCTCACCGCTACCTTTACCAAATCGTGTTCACACACTTAGCTCTCAAACGTAGGACATGTACACCACATTCCAATTCATTCCCGATGAATCAGACCTGACTCAACTCTAAGCAGTAGCAGGCATGACAACAAGCATGAATGAGTAGGCACAACAGGGCTCAAACAACTCCTACTCATGCTAGTGGGTTTCATCTATTTACTGTGGCAATGATAGGTCATGCAGAGGAAAGGGTTCAACTACCGCAGCATGTAACAGTTGAATCGGTGTTGTCCTAATGCAGTAAAAGAGAGCACGAGCGAGAGAGTGGGATTGTATTAGAATGAACAAGGGGTTTTTGCTTTCCTGGCACTTCTGAAGATAGTATAGCTCTTCATCAGTGTCATCGATCACATCGTCGGAACGTCGTCTACTGAGAGGGGACAATTACCGGCAAACAAGGAAGAACACAATCAATGCGATGCAACAATATGATGCATGATCATGACATGGCAATATGCTGTTGATTGAGCTAATGCAACTAGCAACAACTTAAATGGAGTTGGTTTGAACACTAGGTTCAAGTTCAAACTCCACATATGGTTATTTAAATGCCATACATTTGATTTGTCCTAAAAAGTAGCTATAAGTTGTTCTAACATGCATGAAAAAGGTACAGATGGATAGATTGGATTTTTCTGATCATTTTTCATATATAAATTATTTCATTTGGAGTTACGGTTGATTTTCTATGATTTTTAGAAGTTTAGGCAATTTTCTGGATTTTCTAAAATAAATTAAATCCAGAAAATAGCTTATTGCGTCAGCATGACATAAGCCTACGGTCAGCAGGTCAACTGGGTTGCCCCTGGTCAAACCTGACCAGTGGGACCCGCGTGTCAGTGTAACGGGGCAGGAATAGAGGCTGACCTATGGGGCCAGGTCAACGTTGATGTGGCATGGTCAACTGATGTGTGGGGCCGGCCGTCTTAATCTAAACTAAACAGAAAATAATTCTGGGTTAGTTAACCGTGGGGCCCAGCAGTCGGTGTCACCAGGGGGTAATTAGCGGAGATGTTAGCGGCTAATGACGTTGACCGTTAGCACGCCGGAGTTTTGGCCGGCGGCGACCTCAAACCGCGGCGTCGTCTGCCGGAGTTGCGCCAGAGGCGACGGATCGACGCGTCGAGGACAACAGGAGGTAGCCCGTGCCCGCGCGCATCCAGGGGAACCAACAGAAGGGCGCGGGGTGGCCGGAGTTCGCCGGAAGCGAGCTCGTGGCGGCGGCCGGAGTTCGGGAGCAGATGGGTTCAGGGCTAGAGAGCGTGGGAGGGGAAGATACTGGTGGCTACGGGTTCGCGGAGACGCGCTGAGCACACTGGTGTGCTCGGACACGGGCTGCAGTGCCCATGGCCTCGTCTGCGTCATCGCCGGCGGCGTGGAGCTGACGGCTTCCGTGGAAGATGTGGCTAGAGGACGGGAACGAGCTCAGGGAGGAGGGGGAAAGGCGGCGGAGCTCACAGTGATCTCGAGGGCGTCGTCAGCAGCTCGGGGAAGATCTGGTGTGGCCGAAACGACAACGGCGATATCCGGTAGCCAGAGCTTCAAGACGAGGTCGGGGACGACGATACAGGCTTCCGGCATCATATTCGTTGGCGGAGAGCTTCAGGGCGACGCAGCGGAGCCGGTGGATGCGTCGGCGAGACGAGGGGGTGGCTTAGGGTGCGGCAGCGGCGAGCGGCGGCGACGGTGGCGCTCGGATGTGCGAGAGAGAGGGTCAGAGGGGGATGTGAGAGAGGAGAGAGGCAGAGGGAAACGAGGGCGTCTCTGTGGCACGACTGGAAGCGCCGAGATGCCGTGAGGTGGCAAGCAGGGCTGTCGTGGCTCGGCTGGGTGCCGGGCACGCAGCTGCTTCTCCTCCTGGCAGGAGGAAGAAGACAGTGTTGTCCCTGGTGGGCTGGGCCTGCAGCAGTGATGGGTTGCACAGGGCTAGGTAAGTGGCTCAGGTACTCTCCTTTCCTTTCTAATTCTGTTACAGTTTTCTATTTATTTTGCTCTGTTTTGATTTAGTAATAATACTAAACCATTTTTGTTGCTTCTGAAATTATTTGTGGATGCAATATGGACTAGCCCAAAGCCCCACAATATTTCTCAGAATAATTGGAGTTATAAAAGTATTTATAGGAATTTATAACCCCAAGTCAAATACAATATGAGTTAATTCAAAAATCCGAAAATGTCCTAGAAATATATTCATCATTTTGGCAGAGGTTTCTACCTTAACCAAAAATCATGAACTTTTCTTGAGGCACTTTAGGTTCATTGAAAATGTTTTTTTTTGGTTTAACCTAGTTGAATTCCTTTTGATGCTAGGGTTTGATCATCCCCATTTCAAGTTTCTGAAAATTTTAAACATGATGCACACATGAAGGGCTAGCCTAGAGCATACCAAAACTAGGGATGTGACAATATATAAACTCATAATGAAAGTGTCATCGTAACGTTAAGCGTGCGGACCCTACGGGTTCGAGAACAATGTAGACATGACCGAGACACATCTCCGGTCAATAACCAATAGCGGAACCTGGATGCTCATATTGGCTCCTACATATTCTACGAAGATCTTTATCGGTCAGGCATAACAACATACGTTGTTCCCTTTGTCATCGGTATGTTACTTGCCTGAGATTCGATCGTCGGTATCTCAATACCTAGTTCAATCTCATTACCGGCAAGTCTCTTTACTTGTTCCGTAATACATCATCTTGCAACTAACTTATTAGTTGCATTGCTTGCAAGGCTTAAGTGATGTGCATTACCGAGAGGGCCCAGAGATACCTCTCCGACAATCGAAGCGACAAATCCTAATCTCGAAATACGCCAACCCAACATGTACCTTTGGAGACACCTGTAGATCACCTTTATAATCACCCAGTTACGTTGTGACGTTTGGTAGCACACAAAGTGTTCCTCCGGTAAATGGGAGTTGCATAATCTCATAGTCATAGGAACATGTATAAGTCATGAAGAAAGCAATAGCAACATACTAAACGATCAGGTGCTAAGCTAATGGAATGGGTCATGTCAATCACATCCTTCTCCTAATGATGTGATCCCGTTAATCAAATGACAACTCATGTATATGGTTAGGAAACATAACCATCTTCGATTAACGAGCTAGTCAAGTAGAGGCATAGTAGTGACACTTTGTTTGTCTATGTATTCACACAAGTATTACGTTTCCAGTTAATACAATTCTAGCATGAATAATAAACATTTATCATGATATAAGGAAATAAATAATAACTTTATTATTGCCTCTAGGGCATATTTCCTTCAGTCTCCCACTTGCACTAGAGTCAATAATCTAGATTACACAGTAATGATTCTAACACCCATGGAGCCTTGGTGGTGATCATGTTTTGCTCGTGGAAGAGGCTTAGTCAATGGGTCTGCTACATTCAGATCCGTATGTATCTTGCAAATCTCTATGTCTCCCACCTGGACTAGATCCCGGATGGAATTGAAGCGTCTCTTGATGTGCTTGGTTCTCTTGTGAAATCTAGATTCCTTTGCCAAGGCAATTGCACCAGTATTGTCACAAAAGATTTTCATTGGACCCGATGCACTAGGTATGACACCTAGATCGGATATGAACTCCTTCATCCAGACTCCTTCGTTTCCTGCTTCCGAAGTAGCTATGTACTCCGCTTCACATGTAGATCCCGCCACGACGCTTTGTTTAGAACTGCACCAACTGACAGCTCCACCGTTTAATGTAAATACGTATCCGGTTTGCGATTTAGAATCATCCGGTTCAGTGTCAAAGCTTGCATCAACGTAACCATTTACGATGAGCTCTTTGTCACCTCCATATACGAGAAACATATCCTTAGTCCTTTTTAGGTATTTCAGGATGTTCTTGACCGCTGTCCAGTGATCCACTCCTGGATTACTTTGGTACCTCCCTGCTAGACTTATAGCAAGGCACACATCAGGTCTGGTACACAGCATTGCATACATGATAGAGCCTATGGCTGAAGCATAGGGAACATCTTTCATTTTCTCTCTATCTTCTGAAGTGGTCGGGCATTGAGTCTTACTCAACTTCACACCTTGTAACACAGGCAAGAATCCTTTCTTTGCTTGATCCATTTTGAACTTCTTCAAAACTTTGTCAAGGTATGTGCTTTGTGAAAGTCCAATTAAGCGTCTTGATCTATCTCTATAGATCTTAATGCCCAATATGTAAGCAGCTTCACCGAGGTCTTTCATTGAAAAACTCTTATTCAAGTATCCCTTTATGCTATCCAGAAATTCTATATCATTTCCGATTAGCAATATGTCATCCACATATAATATCAGAAATGCTACAGAGCTCCCACTCACTTTCTTGTAAATACAGGCTTCTCCAAAAGTCTGTACAAAACCAAATGCTTTGATCACACTATCAAAGCGTTTATTCCAACTCCGAGATGCTTGCACCAGTCCATAAATGGATCGCTGGAGCTTGCACACTTTGTTAGCTCCTTTTGGATCGACAAAACCTTCGGGCTGCATCATATACAACTTTTCTTCCAGAAATCCATTCAGGAATGCATTTTTGACATCCATCTGCCAAATTTCATAATCATAAAATGCGGCAATTGCTAACATGATTCGGATAGACTTAAGCATCGCTACGGGTGAGAAGGTCTCATCGTAGTCAATTCCTTGAACTTGTCGAAAACCTTTTGCGACAAGTCGAGCTTTGTAGACAGTAACATTACCGTCATTGTCAGTCTTCTTCTTGAAGATCCATTTATTTTTCAATTGCTTGCCGATCATTGGGCAAGCCAACCAAAGTCCACACTTTGTTCTCATACATGGATCCCATCTCAGATTTCATGGCTTCAAGCCATTTTGTGGAATCTGGGCTCACCATTGCTTCTTCATAGTTCATAGGTTCATCATGATCTAGTAGCATGACTTCCAGAACAGGATTACCGTACCACTCTGGTGCGGATCTTACTCTGGTTGATCTACGAGGTTCAGTAGTAACTTGTTCTGAAGTTTCATGATCATCATCATTAGCTTCCTCACTAATTGGTGTAGGTGTCACAGAAACCGGTTTCTGTGATGTACTACTTTCCAATAAGGGAGTAGGTACAGTTACCTCATCAAGTTCTACTTTCCTCCCACTCACTTCTTTCGAGAGAAACTCCTTCTCTAGAAAGGATCCATTCTTAGCAACAAATGTCTCGCCTTCGGATCTGTGATAGAAGGTGTACCCAACAGTCTCCTTCGGGTATCCTATGAAGACATATTTCTCCGATTTGGGTTCGAGCTTATCAGGTTGAAGCTTTTTCACATAAGCATCGCAGCCCCAAACTTTCAGAAACGACAACTTTGGTTTCTTGCCAAACCATAGTTCATTAGGCGTCGTCTCAACGGATTTTGATGGTGCCCTATTTAACGTGAATGCGGCTGTCTCTAAAGCATAACCCCAAAACGATAGCGGTAAATCTGTAAGAGACATCATAGATCGCACCATATCAAGTAAAGTATGATTACGACATTCGGACACACCATTACGCTGTGGTGTTCCGGGTGGCGTGAGTTGCGAAACTATTCCGCATTGTTTCAAATGTAAACCAAACTCGTAACTCAAATATTCTCCTCCACGATCAGATCGTAGAAACTTTATTTTCTTGTTACGATGATTTTCAACTTCACTCTGAAATTCTTTGAACTTTTCAAATGTTTTAGACTTATGTTTCATTAAGTAGATATACCCATATCTGCTTAAATCTTCTCTGAAGGTGAGAAAATAACGATATCCTCCACGAGCTTCAACATTCATTGGACCACATACATCTGTATGTATGATTTCCAACAAATCTATTGCTCTCTCCATAGTACCAGAGAACGGCATTTTAGTCATCTTGCCCGTGAGGCACGGTTTGCAAGTACCAAGTGATTCATAATCAAGTGGTTCCAAAAGTCCATCAGTATGGAGTTTCTTCATGCGCTTTACACATATATGACCTAAACAGCAGTGCCACAAATAAGTTGCACTATCATTATCAACTCTGCATCTTTTGGCTTCAACATTATGAATATGTGTATCACTACTATCGAGATTCATCAAAAATAGACCACTCTTCAAGGGTGCATGACCATAGAAGATATTACTCATATAAATAGAACAACCATTATTCTCTGATTTAAATGAATAACCGTCTCGCATCAAACAAGATCCAGATATAATGTTCATGCTCAACGTTGGCACCAAATAATAATTATTTAGGTCTAATACTAATCCCGATGGTAGATGTAGAGGTAGCGTGCCGACCGCGATCACATCGACTTTGGAACCATTTCCCACGCGCATCATCACCTCGTCCTTCGCCAGTGTTCGCTTAATCTGCAGTCCCTGTTTCGAGTTGCAAATATTAGCAACATAACCAGTATCAAATACCCAGGTGCTACTGCGAGATCTAGTAAGGTACACATCAATAACATGTATATCACATATACCTTTGTTCACCTTGCCATCCTTCTTATCCGCCAAACACTTGGGGCAGTTCCGCTTCCAGTGACCAGTCTGCTTGCAGTAGAAGCACTTAGTTTCAGGCTTAGGTCCAGACTTGGGTTTCTTCTCCTGAGCAGCAACTTGCTTGCTGTTCTTCTTGAAGTTCCCCTTCTTCTTCCCCTTGCCCTTTTTCTTGAAACTAGTGGTCTTATTGACCATCAACACTTGATGCTCCTTCTTGATTTCTACCTCCGCAGCTTTTAGCATTGCGAAGAGCTCGGGAATTGTCTTATCCATCCCTTGCATATTATAGTTCATCACGAAGCTCTTGTAGCTAGGTGGAAGTGATTGGAGAATTCTGTCAATGACGCAATCATCCGGAAGATTAACTCCCAATTGAATCAAGTGATTATTATACCCAAACATTTTGAGTATATGCTCACTGACAGAATTGTTCTCCTCCATCTTGCAGCTATAGAACTTATTGGAGACTTCATATCTCTCAATCCGGGCATTTGCTTGAAATATTAGCTTCAACTCCTGGAACATCTCATATGCTCCATGACGTTCAAAACATCGTTGAAGACCCGGCTCTAAGCCGTAAACCATGGCACATTGAACTATCAAGTAGTCATCAGCTTTGCTCTGCCAGACGTTCTTAACGTCGTCAGTTGCATCAGCAGCAGGCCTGGCACCCAGTGGTGCTTCTAGGACGTAATTCTTCTATGCAGCAATGAGGATAATCCTCAAGTTACAGACCCAGTCCGTATAATTGATACCATCATCTTTCAACTTTGCTTTCTCAAGGAACGCATTAAAATTCAACGGAACAACAGCACGGGCCATCTATCTACAATCAAACATAAACAAGCAAGATACTATCAGGTACTAAGTTCATGATGAATTTAAGTTCAATTAATCATATTACTTAAGAACTTCCACTTAGAAAGACATCCCTCTAATCTTCTAAGTGATCATGTGATCCAAATCAACTAAACCATAACTGATCATCACGTGAAATGGAGTAGTTTTCAATAGTGAACATCACTATGTTGATCATATCTACTATATGATTCACGCTCGACCTTTCGGTCTCAGTGTTCCGAGGCCATATCTGTATATGCTAGGCTCGTCAAGTTTAACCTGAGTATTCTGCGTGTGCAAAACTGGCTTGCACCTGTTGTAGATGGACGTAGAGCTTATCACACCCGATCATCACATGGTGTCTGGGCACGACGAACTTTGGCAACGGCGCATACCCAGGGAGAACACTTTTATCTTGAAATTTAGTGAGAGATCATCTTATAATGCTACCGTCAGTCAAAGTAAGATAAGATGCATAAAAGATAAACATGAAATGCAATCAATATAAGTGATATGATATGGCCATCGTCATCTTGTGCTTGTGATCTCCATCTCCGAAGCATCGTCATGATCACCATCGTCACCGGTGCGACACCTTGATCTCCATCGTAGCATCGTTGTCGTCTCGCCAATCATATGCTTCTACGACTATCGCTACCGCTTAGTAATAAAGTAAAGCATTACAGGGCGATTGCATTGCATACAATAAAGCGACAACCATATGGCTCCTGCCAGTTGCCGATAACTTGGTTACAAAAATATGATCATCTCATACAATAAAATTTAGCATCATGCCTTGACCATATCACATCACAACATGCTCTGCAAAAACAAGTTAGACGTCCTCTACTTTGTTTCTTACAAGTTTTACGTGGCTGCTACGAGCTTAGCAAGAACCAATCTTACCTACGCATCAAAAAACCACAACGATAGTTTGTCAAGTTGGTGCTGTTTTAACCTTCGCAAGGACCGGGCATAGCCACACTCGGTTCAACTAAAGTTGGAGAAACTGACACCCGCCAGCCACCTGTGTGCAAAGCACGTCGGTAGAACCAGTCTCGCGTAAGCGTACGCGTAATGTCGGTCCGGGCCGCTTCATCCAACAATACCGCCGAACCAAAGTATGACATGCTGGTAAGCAGTATGACTTATATCGCCCACAACTCACTTGTGTTCTACTCGTGCATATAACATCAACACATAAAACCTAGGCTCTGATACCACTGTTGGGGAACGTAGTAATTTCAAAAAAATTCCTACGCACACGCAAGATCATGGTGATGCACAACAACGAGAGGGGAGAGTGTTGTCTACGTACCCTCGTAGACCGGAAGCGGAAGCGTTATAACAACGCGGTTGATGTAGTCGGACGTCTTCATGGCCCGACCGATCAAGCACCGAAACTACGGCACCTCCGAGTTTTTGCACACGTTCAGCTCGATGACGATCCCCGGACTTCGATCCAGCAAAGTGTCGGGGATGAGTTCCGTCAGCATGACGGCGTGGTGACGATCTTGATGTTCTACCGTTGCAGGGCTTCACCTAAGCACCGCTACAATATTATCGAGGATTATGGTCGAGGGGGGCACCGCACATGGCTAAGAGATCAATGATCAATTGTTGTGTCTCTGGGGTGCCCCCCCTGCCCCGTATATAAAGGAGTGGAGGAGGGGCCGGCCAAGGAGGGGAGTCCAACTCCCACCGGGAGTAGGACTCCCCCTTTTCCTATTAGGAGTAGGAGAGGGAAGGAAGAGGAAGGAGGGAGGAAGGAAAGGGGGGCCGGCCCCCTTCCCAATTCGGATTGGGCTTGGGGGGGGGGCCCTCCCTTGCTCCTTTCCCCTCCTTTCCACTAAGGCCCAATAAGGCCCATATACCTCCCGAGGGGTTCCGATAACCTCCCGGTGATCTGGTATTGTCCCAATCTCACCTGAAACCTTTCCAGTGTCCAAATATAGTTGTCCAATATATCGATCTTTATGTCTCGACCATTTTGAGACTCCTCGTCAAGTCCGTGATCACATCCGGGACTCCGAACAACATTCGGTACATCAAAATATATAAACTCATAATGAAACTGTCATCGTAACATTAAGCGTGCGGACCCTACGGGTTCGAGAACAATGTAGACATGACCGAGACACGTCTCCGGTCAATAACCAATAGCGGAACCTGGATGCTCATATTGGCTCCTACATATTCTACGAATATCTTTATCGGTCAGACCGCATAACAACATACGTTATTCCTTTTGTCATCGGTATGTTACTTGTCCAAGATTCGATCGTCGGTATCTCAATACCTAGTTCAATCTCGTTGCCGGCAAGTCTCTTTACTTGTTCCGTAATACATCATCTTACAACTAACTTATTAGTTGCATTGCTTGCAAGGCTTAAGTGATGTGCATTACCGAGAGGGCCCAGAGATACCTCTTCGACAATCGAAGCGACAAATCCTAATCTCGAAATACGCCAACCCAACATGTACCTTTGGAGACACCTGTAGAGCACCTTTATAATCATCCAGTTACGTTGTGACGTGTAGTAGCACACAAAGTGTTCCTCCGGTAAACGGGAGTTGCATAATCTCATAGTCATAGGAACATATATAAGTCATGAAGAAAGCAATAGCAACATACTAAACGATCGGGTGCTAAGCTAATGGAATGGGTCATGTCAATCACATCATTCTCCTAATGATGTGATCCCGTTAATCAAATGACAACTCATGTCTATGGTTAGGAAACATAACCATCTTCGATTAATGAGCTAGTCAAGTAGAGGCATACTAGTGACACTTTGTTTGTCTATGTATTCACACAAGTATTACGTTTCCGGTTAATACAATTCTATCATAAATAATAAACATTTATCATGACATAAGGAAATAAATAATAATTTTATTATTGTCTCTAGGGCATATTTCCTTCAGCTGGGCCGTCCAGCGCACCACCTTGCCTCGCCAACCCTGGCCAGGGCTGCAGCAGAGACGTCGCCGGCCCAAGCCAGCCGCGAGATGATGAAGACGACGACAGCGACTACACCCGCTTCTACAGGCGCGGCGGCGGCGGACGGTGGCGGCTAGGCGTAGTTTAGGCGTAGTTTGCATGTTTTCATGTTTTATGTACAAATTTGAATGAAATTTCGCCGAGTTCATGCAAATATCGCCGAGTTTTCATATATTTTGTACACAACATCGCCGCACCCGGGGCGACCGGTGAGCCGATGTCTGGGAGCTAGGTCGCCCCCACGCGTCAATCTAGCGCCGGCTCGCCCCAGGGGGCTCTTTTTCGGCGCCCTGGGGGGCCGAACGGCTGGAGATGCTCTCAGACCATAGTTAAGGTGACTTGGTTACCTCTATATTCCTCTAACATGAACAATGTGGAGATTATGTTGAACACACTACATATTTTGCCACAATTTATACCTTTTGCAGGTGCTTTACTTTGAACCATGTGTTCTAAACTTCTAATGAATGGATGGATGGGAGGATGGCTTTTGGCATAGCTCACTGCACGAAAGTAGAATAGCGATATTAGATCAGAATTAAGAAGAAACAACCTTCACTCTAAGCATCCCTAGAAAAGTGAGCCTGAGCCTGCGGCAATGCATGGGAATATAGGACGTGGCTAGAGAGCGCCGCGACGCTCGTTTGTTGCCTGGAGCGAACAATCGTATATAGTAATTACATGTCTTTGTGTCCAACTGTCTACACTAGAAAAGGAAATTGTTTGACCACATCCTATACGCACATGTCTATCAATGCAATTAGGCTAAATCTTATCCCACGTGCATTTATTTTGGGGTTCAAAAAGTTGTAAAAGCCATAACTTTTGATTCAAGCATCGAGATTCAATTCCGTTTTCACCATCAGGTTTCTCACGATGAGTTCTTCAAAACTAGATCCTATATGAGTAGGTTTCGTCAAAAAAAATTCAAGGGCAACTTTGGGTGCAATGGAGGCAACTATAGTGCTATAGGGAAGCAATTTTTCTTTTTGGCCTAGTAGGACTGGCTATTAGGTTGATTTGCGTACAAAATGAGAAAAATCACACAAAACATAAGGCAACTTTAGTGCTACATACAAAGCAAATTCACTGCACCATGTGTATCTATGAATTTTGCTAACATTATCCCAACTTGCATATCATGATTGCTCAATTGTCTATTGTTGATGGTCAATTCCTACATTTGATGTTCAATTTCCTATACATGCTATAAATTACCTATCATTGATGTATAGTTGCCTGCTATTGGTAATTAGTTGCCGACAATTATTCCACAGTTGCCTAACTTTTCAAAATAGTTGCCTACAATACTGTGAAGTTATTTATCATTGTTTTTTAAGTTACCTATAAATACTCTGAAGTGGCCAAGATTCATCATCATGTTGCCTATCATAACTAACAATAGTAGACACAAAAGCATCACTGGTAGAAGACTCTATAGTATTATAGGCAATTAAGAAACAATGACATACTAGCATGAACAATAGGCAAATTAGAGGTACTGGCGAGGAAGTTGGGAGAAAATTAGACAAAATTAACTAGGACACAGAATGTAGTGAAGTTGCCTGCTTTCAGCACTAAAGTTGCCTCTGGTAGAAGGAAAGTTGTGATGTTATATTGTAACGCCCTCGATGCGGCTATATCTCCCACGTGTCGAAGCACGACTTAGAGGCATAACCGCATTGAAAGCAATGTCGCAAGTGAGGTAATCTTCACACAACCCATGTAATACATAAGGGCAAGAGATACATAGTTGGCTTACAATCGCCACTTCACACAATTACATGAATAAAGCATTACATCATCCAGATACAATCAAGGTCCGACTATGGAACCAAAATAAAAGAAGAACCCCCAAATGCGACAAAGGTCCCCGATCGACCCCAACTGGGCTCCACTACTGATCAACTAACACGAAACCACATAAGGGACAAGATCTTCATCGAGCTCCTCCTGAGCTTGGTTGCGTCACCTGCTCGATAACATAGGCACCTGCAAACTGGTTTTGGAAGTATCTGTGAGCCACGGGGACTCAGCAATCTCGCACCCGCGAGATCAAGACTATTTAAGCTTATAGGAAGGATGGAGTAATGAGGTGGAGCTGCAGCAAGCGACTAGCATATATGGTGGCTAACATACGCAAATGAGAGCGAGAAGAGAAGGCAAAGCACGGTCGAGAAACTATGATCAAGAAGTGATCCTATAACAACCTACGTCAAGCATAACTCCAACACCGTGTTCACTTCCCGGACTCCGCCGGAAAGAGACCATCACGGTTACACACACGGTTGATGTATTTTAATTAAGGTCAACTTCGGGTTTTCTACAACCGGACGTTAACAAATTCCCATCTGCCCATAACCGCGGGCACGGCTTTCGAAAGTTCAAATCCCTGCAGGGGTGTCCCAACTTAGCCCATCACAAGCTCTCACGGTCAACGAAGGAATAGACCTCCACCCGAGACACTCCGATCAGACTCGGTATCCCGGTACAACAAGACATTTCGACAGGGTAAAACTAAACCAGCAACACCGCCCGAATGTGCCGACAAATCCCGATAGGAGCTGCACATATCTCTTTCTCAGGGCACACTCAGATTGTCTTAGGTACGGGTAGGCCAACCCAGAGTTGCCCCTGGTGGTCACCGGTAGCTGACAGTTGGACCAACACTCAGAGGAGCACTGGCCCGGGGGGTAAAATAATGATGACCCTCAGGAGCGCGACTCCCAAGGGAAAAGAAAAGGCTAGGTGGCAAATGGTAAAACCAATGTTGGGCATTTCTGGAGAAGCTTTACTTAAGGCGAACTGTCAAGGGGTTCCCATTATAGCCCAACCGCGTAAGGGACGCAAAATCCGGGAACATAACACCGATATGACGGAAACTAGGGCAGCAAGAGTGGAACAAAACACCAGGCATAAGGCCGAGCCTTCCACCCTTTACCAAGTATATAGATGCATTAATTAAGTAAGATATATTGTGATATCCCAACAAGTAAACATGTTCCAACACGGAACAACATCTCCATGTTCCAACAAGGAACAAACTTCGATCTTCACCTGCAACTAACAACGCTATAAGAGGGGCTGAGCAAAGCGGTAACATAGCCAATCAACGGTTTGCTAGGACATGGTGGGTTAAAGGCTGAACCTGGCAATTTGGGTGGCTGACAAGCAAGTGGTAGGCATCGTAGCAATGGCATAGCAAAAGAGCGAGCAAACTAGCATAGCAAAGATAGTAGTGATTTCGAGGGTATGATCATCTTGCCTGAAATCCCGCAAGGAAGAAGAACGAGTCCATGAAGAAGACAAACGGACGTAGACGAATGGATCCTCACAACCTCGACGTTATCGGAACCAACCCGAAGAAGCAGACACCGGAAAAGAAGCACACAACATAGTAAACAACCAACACATCAACATGGCATGATGCACAATCGAGTATGAGGCATGTCCGGTTTAATGAGGCATGGCATGGCAAAGTGCACAAGCAGTTCTACAAATTAAGTGGAGATCAATATGCGACGAGTTGCATATTGACGGAACACCACATCAATTATTTAGTTCACTCTCGGTTAGGTACTCAACAAAGTTAAATGTTGGTTAACATGGCAAGAGGTGAAACATAACAAAACTATACCATCTAAACAATTTAAATGGGGCCGGACATAACAAATAACAAATCCGGTAAATCCCCATATGCCTTAGTAATTTAATGCAACAACAATTTAAACATTTTAATTGTTGTTATCATGATGCAGATGACATGAACAAGTTTATGCAATTTTTATTAAAACTTGACAAGAGCATTATTATGAAGCATTTGACATCGTGGTGGAAAGGAAAAGGGTGCCACGACGACGAATCCGAAAATGATGCCACGACAACACATCGGTTATCCGGTAGCCCACGGGGATACCGGTGCAAAAGGAAGTGACGGGAGCGTGTCATGCAAGGATGGTGGGGTGCTCCCGATTACGGGGTTCCCACATGTCAGTGGCAAGGCAAAAGAGGGGCAACGTGCACCGAACAACTCCGACACGGAGTAAACACGAGCATTTCATACAACATGCAATATTCGTTCACGGGCGTCGTCTCGGGGTTATACCTTCGAAGCGTGTGTTGTCGGAACGGACCAAGTTCGATGCGGTGTAGGGGAAGTAGACGTTCACGGGTCGACGGTAGTGGTACATCTCGTAGACGTTCACGGGTCGTCGTGGAGGTAGACGTTCACGGGCGTCGTGGAAGTAGTGGTACACGTTCGTTTTTTTGGAGAGGTACTTGACGAATCCAACATCTTCGAGGCGACGGTAGTGGTTCACGGACGTCGTGGTACTTGTCGGTCCGGTCTTGGAGAAGATGTACTTGGCGAATCCGCGTAGTCGTTCGGGCGCCCGTGGAGGAACTTGACATTCACGGTGTCCCGGTCTTGGTCATGGAGAGGGGCGCATCCCACACAAGGAGGGGAGACCATGGTGAGTGCACTGGGCCTGCGCGTGCAGCGGTCAACGGGGCTGGGTGCTGCTTGTCATCTCCTTCGCTAGGAGACGGAACGAAGGCGCGGCAGGAGTGCAAGCAGGGGGGATGGCGCTGGTCGTCATCGTTCGGCGCGGCAGAAATAGGGTAGGCCAGCGACGGGGGTTTTTGGAGGTCGATCCGGTCGACTCCGAGGCTTGGCCACGCCGGAGCTTCAGACTGGAGGCGGCGGGCGGCATCCACGGCCATGGCTGCTCCCGGAGCTTCGTCACAGGCGCACGGACAAAGGAAGGGCACTGGAGCTCGAGGTCGATGGCGTCGGCGCGATGGAGCTCGGTGGGCGTGCGGCAGAAGGAGCAACTCCGGCAGGACGAGGGGATCGGCGACGCGGACTTGTGGCGCCGGCGACGGGCGCGATGGCTGCAGGCGCAGGTGCTCGAGGAGCTCCTCTCCTCGGGCGCCTGGGCGACGGGGAGCTTGGCGCGGCGGCATGGGCACGATGCAGAAGGGGCCCGAGCGAAGCTGCTCCATGGCGAGGCGACGGCGTAGGAGGAGGTCGGGCAGGGCTTGGTGCGCAGAGCTTGGCGGCGACCATGGCGCCATGGGGATCGGGCTGTGAGGCCATGGCGAAGGAGAGGCGAGCTCCTGGCGCTGGCTGCGGGGTGCTATGCGGGTGTGTGTGTGTGCGCGGCGGCGGTAGGAAACAGAGGAGGAGAGGGATCGAGGGAGGAGCGAGACGAGGGAGAGATCGATGTGCGGGGCTTCTCCCTGGCGGCGGTGGACGAACGAGGGAGTGAGGGGAGATGCGAGGGGATCGGGCTAGGTTTAGGTTAGGGAGTGGGCTGCGGGAGGCCTTGGGCCAAATGGGCCTAGCTGGACACAAGTGGCGGCTGGGCTTCTCTCTTCCTCTCTCTCTCTTTTCATTAACAGGGAAATTAGAAGAAAGGAAAGAAGACAAGAGAAGGTTGGAAGAATAATTAGGGCATGTGGTTAATTTCTCCGGACTCACAAAAATGCGCCCGGTCAAAGAAAAGTAGGATTGGACATGATTGCAAGAATTAAATTCAAAGTCATTTGAATTTAATTGAAAAGGTTTGAACAAGGGATAGGAATTAGAAATGTCCAAAAGATGTTGAGAATTTAGGTGGAGCTCCGGAAAATGACGAAAGGATATATGGCAAAGTTAGAGGCCAAGAATTGAAATAATAAAAGGCATTGGGATTTTTGCAAGTGTGTTATGGTGACTCCAAAGAATGGATTATTTTATAATAGCTCCACTAATATCGGGAGGATATATTATAAAGAGAAGTCATCCTTCCCTCGATTTAAATGGATCGAAGATCCATAAAATTTATTTAGTTGAGTAAGAAAAGAAAAGACATGATGGCATGATGCAATGCACATGATGCAATGATGAATGCAACACGCAAGAAAAAGACAACGCAACAACATCGAATAACTGCATGACACCTGGCACATCGGTCTCGGGGCGTTACAACACTCCACCACTACGAGAGGATCTCGTCCCGAGATCTAGAATGGCACCGGAGGGAAAACGAAAGGGAAAGAGAAGCGGTAAAACTAAGTTGCTTCTTTGACCAATGAGTGAAACCATGAACCTTGAGAGGTTGAGCAATTTAAAAGAAAGAGTACAGCAGAGACGAACGAGATTGCAAACAATCCGTTAGAAAAGAGGAACAAGGAACATTACGAGGACTTGAAGGTTGCAAAGACATGAATCAAGAGTTTGATGGACAAGATAGAATTCGAAATCACTCCGGTTAAAACAAGATCAGAGAGGAAGAATTCGGGCAGCACTCTGGTTGAACAGAGATGCAAGACTTGATAAAATGAGAGAACTTGAGCAAAAGGAACACAACACTCCGGTTGAATGGATAAGTCAAGAAAAGAACATGATCCTGACAAAACAAGAAGATGGGTTGCAGAGAGGAGCATCACAATGCCTCCGGAATAGAAGAAAGAGTGGAATGGAATGAACGAAGTGAAACAAGATCTTGAGAGAGCACGATAACAACAAATGCTAGAACGGAGTTGTTGGAAAACCAACAACGAAAAGATAAGCTTGCTATGGTCTTGTGGAGTACATCTCAAATAATGAGGTGACAACCTGCCACTTACGAAAAACAAGATTGGATTGATATGAATAAGAAGACGAGAAACTTATTTCACCGGGAGGATAAATGAAGAAACTTGGATCATTTATAAGCACCATAATAACAACCATCCTTAGGGAAGGCTTAAGGTGAAATATAATCCAAGATAACTCCAATGACGAGATTAATGGATTTAAACTACCTCATTCTTGATAATTTGTGAATCATGAAACACGAAGGGAACATTATCAAGAATAACATAATACCACCTCAAAAGATAAGGTAGAAAGAATTGCACTTCGAAATGCAAGATGAAGAATACTTGAGCTCCTCAAAACAAAACATGTGTTGAGCACCATGTTTATTTTAGAGTATAGCTTGGCGGGTCATAACTTCGAGAGAAAACATGAAGAACAATTGAAGAATGAAAGGAATCCTTGATGAACCACCATGTAGAGCCTCCATGAAGAACTCCGATAATAAAAGGATGATAAAAAGAAAGAGAAGTTGAAACACAAGGTGAAGCCTTGCGATGATTCAGATGGAGTTTCGCGACGAGATAATGCGGAAAACTTAGAACTCTGGAAGAAAGATGAACAACAAGCAGCCAAGAATTTTATTCCTCCTGGACAAACTCTGAAGGAAAGGATTAATCACTTGGATGAAACCAGAATAAGAATTATGTTATGCGTATCCTTCACCAATTTAAATTGATGACAAGCAACGGATTTGGCATACTACTTATTCTCGTAGCAAGGATAGTGCAAACTTGAGAAGGTCTTCAACGAACCACCGGT
Source organism: Triticum dicoccoides (assembly GCF_002162155.2). NCBI lineage: Eukaryota > Viridiplantae > Streptophyta > Magnoliopsida > Poales > Poaceae > Triticum > Triticum dicoccoides. Next base: position 565,845,559 of record NC_041380.1, read on the forward strand.
AGGATTTGGAAAGAACGAATGAATTGATATGATAACAAAGAAAGAGAACTCTTGAACGAACCACCGTAAGAATTGAAATTGAACGTAGCAAATGCACAAATCACCGGGAAGAATTGCAAAATGAATGAAGATACTTTAGGGTATTTAGATACATGAGAACGAAGAGAGCACGAGCCGATTAAAGATTACTTGAACAAGGCACCGGTAAGATCGGAGAATGATAACTGCAAACTGAGAATGAATAAATCTGAATTGATGGACTCCGGATGACAAACTGAGAAGACTCTTGAATAACTCCGGATGGATGAAAAGAATTCTCACGATCAAAACAATTATGATAGGATGGCAACAAGCTAGCACCATGAATCTTGAAGAGAATAGAGCAAGATTAAAGAGAAACTCTTCTTCGGTCTTCAAATGATGAGAATGACAATGAGAAACACCACCAAGAATTATTGAGACACTCCGAAAGAATCAAAACGAAGAGGTTGAGCCAACGATGAAAATAATTGTGAAAGAACTAGGAGATGGCATTTGACTGATGATAACTCATTCTTACGTCAAACTTCGAAAAGAATTTTAAGGACATCTCCGGGAGAATTAGAAGAGTCAGGTAAGATCCTGGGAAAAAGACCTGTGGGTTAGGGCCCACTCAAAAGAACACCGTTGAAAAGATTTAAAAGAGATGTTGCACCGGTTGAGTTAAATGGCTTGAATGAGGGAACATCCTCGAAAGAACTTGAACGAAAGTAGAGTGGAAACACGAATCTTCGAGATATCTTGAGCACTCCGGAACAATTGAATAGCGAGAAATGAATGAATATGAGGAGCATCGGCATGGGATAGCATTTGAACGAGGATAAGGATATGATCAACACCGAAAGCTTGAGGTAAATCCACCGGAGAAGAAAACGAGAATGAAGAGCGATGAACTTGGAGCTCCATTAGAATCTTCATGAGAATCACCGGATAAGAACATTGACGGAAAAGAATGGAGAAACTTCCCATCAATAAAATGGATACTTGAAGAAGAAATCTTAGTCCTTGAAGAAAAACAAAAGGGAGGGAGGGTGGGAAAAACAAAGGCAACTTGGAGACGGATGAAACAAACACCGTTGAGAAGAAGTGATAAATGATCTTGCAAATGTTGACGTGAACGGATCCACTTGAGGAGAGACACACCGGTTAAAAAAAAAGGATTGACAAGACAGACTCGATGATCAAGAAGAATTGGTATTCACATCGGAGTATGAGAACACCATTTCGGAAAGGTATGGAATCAACACTTGACATTGAAGCAACTCGAATACCACAACTCAAAACAAAAACAAAGGACTGGCTTGCAGAATAAGCCGGAACAAACATATGATAGAGATTTCGTCTGAAGTTTTCGTGGTGGGGCCTACACGGGCTCGATCGCACAGCATCATCATGTATAAGGTAGTGCACATGACATACGAAGCGTCCCCGAGTCGGCATAGCCAAGGACTCTTTAAGACACAACGAGACCACTGTAAAACCAACCGTGAATAGGCGGACCACTAGACGTCGAACCCCAATTTCATATCATACATCCGTCGAAAAGATATCCTAAGAGCTACTTGAATTCCCACCTATGAAACTCCCGAAATTTTCCGGTTATGCAATCAGGTGTTGGGGATACAGGGGAAGCATAATATCTCACCCAAACTAGCAAATCCTACATCCAGCTGTATCCATCCTTCAACACATAACCAAGAAACCTTCGGAAATCGTCTACCTCAACCTTCGAAAAGCATCCGTTATACAAGTCATGGCAATACTCCCGTACTCACCTCAGTACTGGGTTATCGGGGTTATCTCACCAACAACTGCATAAAAGAGATTTTCGATGTCGGCGTACTAAACTCAGGTATTCCAGAACTGCAACGATAAAATTATGATGACAACACCTCAGAGCTCAACTCCCCGGGACACTTCCACAAAACCCCTGACAGGAGGCACCAAGACAATGTTCTCATCATAAAACCATCGGAACGATTCCAAGATACCCGCGTGATCCTAAAAAATTTTTTTAGTGAAATTTGAGAAGAGAAGAGTCAAAACTCTACGTCAGGATGCCTTACCAGAGCGATGAAGAGACTGGGGAGTAAAAAGAATTCCTAACTCTCCGATATATAATTCCTAAATGACTCAAAACATTTTTCTAGACACAACTCGGCCGCTAAAAACGATCAAGCAATGGGGCTCCTAAGGTCGGGGAAGGCTCTGATTACCAACTTGTAACGCCCTCGATGCGGCTATATCTCCCACGTGTCGAAGCACGACTTAGAGGCATAACCGCATTGAAAGCAATGTCGCAAGTGAGGTAATCTTCACACAACCCATGTAATACATAAGGGCAAGAGATACATAGTTGGCTTACAATCGCCACTTCACACAATTACATGAATAAAGCATTACATCATCCAGATACAATCAAGGTCCGACTACGGAACCAAAATAAAAGAAGAACCCCCAAATGCGACAAAGGTCCCCGATCGACCCCAACTGGGCTCCACTACTGATCAACTAACACGAAACCACATAAGGGACAAGATCTTCATCGAGCTCCTCCTGAGCTTGGTTACGTCACCTGCTCGATAACATAGGCACCTGCAAACTGGTTTTGGAAGTATCTGTGAGCCACGGGGACTCAGCAATCTCGCACCCGCGAGATCAAGACTATTTAAGCTTATAGGAAGGATGGAGTAATGAGGTGGAGCTGCAGCAAGCGACTAGCATATATGGTGGCTAACATACGCAAATGAGAGCGAGAAGAGAAGGCAAAGCACGGTCGAGAAACTATGATCAAGAAGTGATCCTATAACAACCTACGTCAAGCATAACTCCAACACCGTGTTCACTTCCCGGACTCCGCCGGAAAGAGACCATCACGGTTACACACACGGTTGATGTATTTTAATTAAGGTCAACTTCGGGTTTTCTACAACCGGACGTTAACAAATTCCCATCTGCCCATAACCGCGGGCACGGCTTTCGAAAGTTCAAATCCCTGCAGGGGTGTCCCAACTTAGCCCATCACAAGCTCTCACGGTCAACGAAGGAATAGACCTCCACCCGAGACACTCCGATCAGACTCGGTATCCCGGTACAGCAAGACATTTCGACAGGGTAAAACTAAACCAGCAACACCGCCCGAATGTGCCGACAAATCCCGATAGGAGCTGCACATATCTCTTTCTCAGGGCACACTCAGATTGTCTTAGGTATGGGTAGGCCAACCCAGAGTTGCCCCTGGTGGTCACCGGTAGCTGACAGTTGGACCAACACTCAGAGGAGCACTGGCCCGGGGGGGTAAAATAATGATGACCCTCAGGAGCGCGACTCCCAAGGGAAAAGAAAAGGCTAGGTGGCAAATGGTAAAACCAATGTTGGGCATTTCTGGAGAAGCTTTACTTAAGGCGAACTGTCAAGGGGTTCCCATTATAGCCCAACCGCGTAAGGGACGCAAAATCCGGGAACATAACACCGATATGACGGAAACTAGGGCGGCAAGAGTGGAACAAAACACCAGGCATAAGGCCGAGCCTTCCACCCTTTACCAAGTATATAGATGCATTAATTAAGTAAGATATATTGTGATATCCCAACAAGTAAACATGTTCCAACACGGAACAACATCTCCATGTTCCAACAAGGAACAAACTTCGATCTTCACCTGCAACTAACAACGCTATAAGAGGGGCTGAGCAAAGCGGTAACATAGCCAATGAACGGTTTGCTAGGACATGGTGGGTTAAAGGCTGAACATGGCAATTTGGGTGGCTGACAAGCAAGTGGTAGGCATCGTAGCAATGGCATAGCAAAAGAGCGAGCAAACTAGCATAGCAAAGATAGTAGTGATTTCGAGGGTATGATCATCTTGCCTGAAATCCCGCAAGGAAGAAGAACGAGTCCATGAAGAAGACAAACGGACGTAGACGAATGGATCCTCACAACCTCGACGTTATCGGAACCAACCCGAAGAAGCAGACACCGGAAAAGAAGCACACAACATAGTAAACAACCAACACATCAACATGGCATGATGCACAATCGAGTATGAGGCATGTCCGGTTTAATGAGGCATGGCATGGCAAAGTGCACAAGCAATTCTACAAATTAAGTGGAGATCAATATGCGACGAGTTGCATATTGACGGAACACCACATCAATTATTTAGTTCACTCTCGGTTAGGTACTCAACAAAGTTAAATGTTGGTTAACATGGCAAGAGGTGAAACATAACAAAACTATACCATCTAAACAATTTAAATGGGGCCGGACATAACAAATAACAAATCCGGTAAATCCCCATATGCCTTAGTAATTTAATGCAACAACAATTTAAACATTTCAATTGTTGTTATCATGATGCAGATGACATGAACAAGTTTATGCAATTTTTATTAAAACTTGACAAGAGCATTATTATGAAGCATTTGACATCGTGGTGGAAAGGAAAAGGGTGCCACGACGACGAATCCGAAAATGATGCCACGACAACACATCGGTTATCCGGTAGCCCACGGGGATACCGGTGCAAAAGGAAGTGACGGGAGCGTGTCATGCAAGGATGGTGGGGTGCTCCCGATTACGGGGTTCCCACATGTCAGTGGCAAGGCAAAAGAGGGGCAACGTGCACCGAACAACTCCGACACGGAGTAAACACGAGCATTTCATACAACACGCAACATTCGTTCACGGGCGTCGTCTCGGGGTTATACCTTCGAAGCGTGTGTTGTCGGAACGGACCAAGTTCGATGCGGTGTAGGGGAAGTAGACGTTCACGGGTCGACGGTAGTGGTACATCTCGTAGACGTTCACGGGTCGTCGTGGAGGTAGACGTTCACGGGCGTCGTGGAAGTAGTGGTACACGTTCGTTTTTTCGGAGAGGTACTTGACGAATCCAACATCTTTGAGGCGACGGTAGTGGTTCACGGACGTCGTGGTACTTGTCGGTCCGGTCTTGGAGAAGATGTACTTGGTGAATCCGCGTAGTCGTTCGGGCGCCTGTGGAGGAACTTGACATTCACGGTGTCCCGGTCTTGGTCATGGAGAGGGGCGCAGCCCACACAAGGAGGGGAGACCATGGTGAGTGCACTGGGCCTGCGCGTGCAGTGGTCAACGGGGCTGGGTGCTGCTTGTCATCTCCTTCGCTAGGAGACGGAACGAAGGCGCGGCAGGAGTGCAAGCAGGGGGGATGGCGCTGGTCGTCATCGTTCGGCGCGGCAGAAATAGGGTAGGCCAGCGACGGGGGTTTTTGGAGGTCGATCCGGTCGACTCCGAGGCTTGGCCACGCCGGAGCTTCAGACTGGAGGCGGCGGGCGGCATCCACGGCCATGGCTGCTCCCGGAGCTTCGTCACAGGCGCACGGACAAAGGAAGGGCACTGGAGCTCGAGGTCGATGGCGTCGGCGCGATGGAGCTCGGTGGGCGTGCGGCAGAAGGAGCAACTCCGGCAGGACGAGGGGCTCGGCGACGCGGACTTGTGGCGCCGGCGACGGGCGCGATGGCTGCAGGCGCAGGTGCTCGAGGAGCTCCTCTCCTCGGGCGCCTGGGCGACGGGGAGCTTGGCGCGGCGGCATGGGCACGATGCAGAAGGGGCCCGAGCGAAGCTGCTCCATGGCGAGGCGACGGCGTAGGAGGAGGTCGGGCAGGGCTTGGCGCGCAGAGCTTGGCGGCGACCATGGCGCCATGGGGATCGGGCTGTGAGGCCATGGCGAAGGAGAGGCGAGCTCCTGGCGCTGGCTGCGGGGTGCTATGCGGGTGTGTGTGTGTGCGCGGCGGCGGTAGGAAACAGAGGAGGAGAGGGATCGAGGGAGGAGCGAGACGAGGGAGAGATCGATGTGCGGGGCTTCTCCCTGGCGGCGGTGGACGAACGAGGGAGTGAGGGGAGATGCGAGGGGATCGGGCTAGGTTTAGGTTAGGGAGTGGGCTGCGGGAGGCCTTGGGCCAAATGGGCCTAGCTGGACACAAGTGGCGGCTGGGCTTCTCTCTTCCTCCTCTCTCTTTTCATTAACAGGGAAATTAGAAGAAAGGAAAGAAGACAAGAGAAGGTTGGAAGAAGAATTAGGGCATGTGGTTAATTTCTCCGGACTCACAAAAATGCGCCCGGTCAAAGAAAAGTAGGATTGGACATGATTGCAAGAATTAAATTCAAAGTCATTTGAATTTAATTGAAAAGGTTTGAACAAGGGATAGGAATTAGAAATGTCCAAAAGATGTTGAGAATTTAGGTGGAGCTCCGGAAAATGACGAAAGGATATATGGCAAAGTTAGAGGCCAAGAATTGAAATAATAAAAGGCATTGGGATTTTTGCAAGTGTGTTATGGTGACTCCAAAGAATGGATTATTTTATAATAGCTCCACTAATATCGGGAGGATATATTATAAAGAGAAGTCATCCTTCCCTCGATTTAAATGGATCGAAGATCCATAAAATTTATTTAGTTGAGTAAGAAAAGAAAAGACATGATGGCATGATGCAATGCACGTGATGCAATGATGAATGCAACACGCAAGAAAAAGACAACGCAACAACATCGAATCACTGCATGACACCTGGCACATCGGTCTCGGGGCGTTACATATATACCTCTGTTTCGAAGTTGTTTTGTATCATTAGTTAGATGCTTATTGTTGCTAATTAGTTATTTTAAATGGAGTGAACTTGCTTCTGTTTAGTACTAAAGTTGCCTCATCTAGCATCAAAGTTGCTTTTAAAAATACTAGTAATAATGTACATGCAATGCACGTTTATATTAGATAGGATATTAGTTGCACGTTATATTAGGTAAGATATATCTGTTGCACGTTGCTATTTGGTAAGATATTAATTACTTTTTTTACGGGAATGGTAGGATATTAATTACATGGCAGATTTTATGGGATAGCGTTGAGTCAAAACATGTTTATAACCAATGGCAGTGGTGGGTAATTAGAGCGTTAAACGTGTTTGGTGTTCAACATTGAAGCAATTTGAACCGCTAGATAACATGATTTGACGGTCGAGATGATTTGGATCTGCCCTTTTGGGTCTTTTTATATTGGTATAGATTAAAGAAATATATTCATGTGGAGTTTAGTTTTGGAAAGCTCGTCGCGACCTGACTAGCCAACTCATGTGTGTTCTCCATCATTATATATGAAGATTTCAATGATTTTTGTAGGCAACTCGACTAAAAATTAAGGATTTGCGTAGGTTTCTAGGCAATTGTCTGATCCGCCCCGCTATGAAACTTCTGATAACCCCCTATGCAACCTCTCATCTAACACCGCGACCTGACTAGCCAACGACCATGCGCTCAGTAGTGTTGGCAACTTAGGTCCCATGATGGACAACTTTCATAGTATTTTAGGCAATTGCGGATCACCCGTGGGAAGCTTCGTAGTGATGTAGGCAACTTGGTTTCTGAGGCAGACAACTACGAAACCATGTTAGACAACTTCCCACTTTACGGTGAACAACTTTCACAATATGGTAGGCAACGAACTCTGTAACCACATATTACCTATTGCACACAACTAAGTAGGAGGCTACTACGCGAATTCACTTATACACATGGTGCAATTCTTCTAGCATCGAATTGCTCATCTTTTGCACTACACTTGCCTCATCTAGCATCAAAGTTGCTTTTTAAAAAAGATCATCAAAACATATTCATATGGGATCTAGTTTTAAAGATCTCGTCACAAGGAATTCAGCGGTGAAAACGGATCATCATTCGGACATGCGATGTGAAAGTTATAGTTTTTTGAATTTTCTTGTACCAGAATTAATGCACGTTACATCATAGGTTGACACGGTTCGTCGGACGAGGTGAAGAAAAATCAACGCACTGTACTTGAAGAATCTTTCCATATATAGAATAAGTGGGTGGACAGTTTGCCAAATCCGGAAACAGTTTGTTGCATTGTTCAGTCCATGAGCGTGCGCTCGCGACGTCCATTAAGCGCAGTTGCACGATTGAGTATTTGGGAATAAACACGGGTTGAGGACGCGGTAGGGCAAGGTGGGGCGCTGGCCCTACCTTGAGTTCTCGTAATTTTTACTAGGTATATACATCGATCTGATTTGATCAAATCGCTAATAATAATCGTCAAACATTTTGTTGGGCTGTGATTTAACGTGGACATCTTATCGGGCCGTAACCAACCTCACCAGCCCACAGGAGCATGCACAGACTGGGTGCACGCTGGCGCGCAGTGGAGCAACAACAACTTGTCATGGCGGCAACATCAGCCAAATCTGGGAGGAATGATGAATGCCTAAACCGTCCAAAGTTTTACTTGGTAAGAAATACTATCAATGAACATTATTTGTTCCATTTGAGTAGGTTGGCATCATGGCATCGACTACACAACTCCAAGACCTTGAATTCAACGGTTGGGGGAACTCTCATGGTGATGTACTCATGTACCTATCCGCAACCTCCACGGCTCTGTGACATTAGGGGATATCTGTCTTGCACATTGGTGAGCATTGACTATTCTTCATTGAGGCGGCACATCTACTAGTGGTACCAAACCTCATATCGCAGAGATAGGTTGTGTCCAAACCTCATATCGTAGAGATAGGTTGTGTCCAACATCAGGTACTCGACCAAAGGTGCGCTCTCGAGAATGTAAATCATGAGCTGGATCAAGCTCTTGGATGCACAAAACCCTGTGATAGTCACCTGTCTCGGGCGGTCATAGCAGTGCTCCAACATCTGCCTCAGACGCTCGTCATCGTCGTCTCCAACAACGATGTCGGTCCTAAGGGCACCCCTCTCTACCTGCATATGCATGCACATGTAGGATCAACAATAATGTCATTGTTATGACGAACAAGCAACACATCGATTTGCATAGAGAGCTCAAATGATATACATAATGACTTGTACCTGTAGGATGAAAGAATCCAATACAGGAGAAGCATCAAGAAAAGAAACCAAAGAGAAGATGTCGCGGCTTGGAGGGAGGACACTACTGCTCTACGAAGTCCGGTATCCAAGTTCTTGAGATGGGGGAGCTTTGAGGGTAGCATTGGAATGTTGACGTTCTGAAGAAGAACAAATCCCAAGGTTAACCTTGTGTTTGTTTGTTCCGGCATAAAAGTGCAATAGACATACATATATTATTGATTAAATATACTTTGAGAGCGCATATGTACCTCAACACGAGAGCGGATGGTGAGGCTCTCGACATTTCCTGCAATGGATGGAAACCTCACGCGAGCATCAAAAAGAATGCAACACAAGCCTACATGTATAAGTAGCAAAGAATTCATGATAGAGATATGTAACAAGGGCCCACTATAATGAAAGGAGATGAGGCTTGGAGCATCAATCTCTACTATCTGTAGGCTCTTGCATTCCTCAACATCAAGGGAGTTGAGCTGCTGCAGCGTACAAGGTATTCTCAAGCAACTTATCCCACTGCATAAGGTAATTTATGGCCGCTCCAAGGAGGCGGATTTGGAGAGCGAGTGCCATAATCCTTCCTCATTAATATCGACAAGACGAAGATGTAAAGTTTTCAATCTTCTCAACAGGCCAAGTGTTGATATGATATGGGATCGAAAGCGCAACTGGTGAGGTAAAGAGACTGAATTGAACTGGCAACAGCCTCGTCGGACAAAACCGAGCATGGGAAGTTGTTGATTTTCTTCATGAAAACATTCATAGTCAAGCTAAGTTCTTGAATCCCAGACTTGCCGGCGATTTGAAGCCACCTGTCCAGGCAAGAGGCTTCGACTGTCGTGCAAGGGTAAAGTCCAAGTTTAAGCGCCTCCACCTTGACCCCATTCTTGTGATGGTTCTCCAGAATTTTGTCAACTTTGTCGATGATATAGGTTCCTCTTTCCTCAAATTTCTTGTCACTCAATTCGAGTCTATCGGAGTTGAGTATGAGCTTGGAATAACATGTCCACGAACATAGAAACCCACGCGACACGCATGCAACACGAGCAGCTGCTTGCACTGGCAACAGAGAATGTATACGGTGGAGGATGTCCTGCAAAACCAAGGTTGACAAGTTTGGCTGGCCAGATAGTACTTACTTCGTTCTAAAAGATAAGGTGTATTAGTTTTTAAGAAAGTCAAACTTCTCTAAGTTTGACCAACTTCATAATACCAAATAATTATCATTAGATTTGCCATGTAATATATTTTTAGTATTGTAGATGTTGATAGAGCTTACTATAAACTTGGTCAAACGTAATTACATAGAAACACTGTTTTATCGGAACAATCAAGAGCTCTGTGTGTCGTTTCATTAAGATGGGAAAAAAGGTTCAAATGCAGAGTCCGATGGGCAACCCCCACTCCCCAGCAAGATCAGCCGAAGGAAGAAACAAGAGAAACAAACCAAACCGAGACAGTTGACTTTTGAAAAACTAATACACTGCAAAAAGAAAAGAAAAGACTGATACACCATATATTTTAGAACAGAAGGAGTAGCTAGTAGATGGCTGCTGCGAACAAAATAAATCAATATATCTGTGATGTTAATATATATCTTGTTGAGAGTGGTTTTTCTACACCCCAGCTCGGTGCACCCAAGGTGCACCGACGGAAGATTTTGTAATTTTATCTTTTTTGTACAGAGCCCCTCGAATGTTATTTGACCATCAAACTTTGGAAGCGCCCTTAACATTTATTGATGATCATTCCCACAAAATTTCATGATTTCTTGAAATGTTTTACTATGTTTTCTTGCACGAGCGCACCGTGGGTGCACCGAAGGTGGGTGCAGCCACTACTTTCCCATATCTTGTTACCAGCTCATGTACTTTGCACGGATGAATACAGTGCACCAATAGAGAAAAAGCATAGGCAAGTGATGTTGGCAAATTTAAACGTGCACATGAACCACTGATTTCTTATGGAAACATGTGTCCTTCAGCACCAAATTGCTACCTAGATGCATGCAACATGTATTCATCCTGTGCTAGCAGTTGAGATAGACATCTTACTTGATGCATGCTAGAATACTTCAATCACAGCCAGATTGTTATTTTTACTAGTTGCGTACTGTAACTTGGCTGCCAGCAACACATACCTGTGGGAGATTCTCAAAAACAAGGCCATGACTCATACTACATATTTTGGGAAGCTTGAGAAATAGTAGGGGCTTGCTGTTGGCAGCAGGTCGCACCGTTCGATGAAGCCTCCGGTCGACTATCTGCAGTGCCTCAGCTTGGCTCATGCAACTCTTGAATTTTCGCAGAAGAAATTGTGAATACTCAAGAGCCAGTGTTGGTTGAATAAAACCGAGCCGAGCGATCTTGGATTTCAGGAGCTAAACCCTGAGAGCGAATTCGGGGTGCGATGAGATCGATTTTTGCCTAGAACGGAAGAAGCGCGGTGCGTCGCAGCTGGAGAGTGGAGAGTATGCATACTTGCAGTTGCAGGAGTAGGGATCGCCGCGGACAGGGACCGATCGAGATGGCCGCCGACGGCAGCGGGGGGAGGAGCTGGACACGGCGATCTCGCCTGAGCACCTGCCAAGTTTCGATTGTGTCTAGGTTTTTTGGGCCGAAACGGCGGCTGCGGTTCCCGTTTCATCTCCGATTTGTTAAGAGCAAGCAATATAATTACTATCTCTTGTTAAACGCATTATCATCAAAGTCGTTGTAGTATAGTGGTAAGTATTCCCGCCTGTCACGCGGGTGACCCGGGTTCGATCCCCGGCAACGGCGTTTTGTTTTCTCATTTCTTTTTGCATTTCGTATCTTCTTCAGAATTCACACACATGCATGGCAAAATACAGCGATTCTTCATTCACCTAAGCCAAACCATGGGTACAGCAGCTGAAATATAGTATAGGACGAGGAATAAGTCGTTGATGTAACTAAATTATGTTCCAATGCTACTTATTTAGGTACTTGCACTTACAATTCGTCAATGGGCCATGGAAATGCAGCCTCTTGGCACAATTTACTTCGTGCACACACATATTCAGTCATTGGCATCATGACATGCCACTGGTCATCTGTGCTTTCTTGCTGTAATCATGTTCCCAAGCTTAGATGCCCTTGCTATTACCGAATTAAGTGTGTTTTCTTGCTGTAACCAAATCCATGTTCCAAATGCTTACAACTGTTCAATGTATTACCATGGTAATGCAACATGATCTACAGATTGTGGTGAAATACAATAATAAAATCAGAATCTTATTCTCAGTAGGACAGATCATTCTAACATTTGACTTCCAATCAATTCTAATTTGGACAACCACGAGTTGACAGTTCACATAATTCTGATTTGCACCATGCTTCATTTTAGGATCTGCTCCTGTGCACCTCCAGTATATATGAATCAAAAGCAGCCAACTGGGGCCGCCTGCCTGGCTGTTTGCTTGCTTGAAAACGGCAAGGAAAATTGTGCCTGAATGCCACACCATTGCAACATCATCCATGACAAAAAAAGAGAAAATAATAGAAGCAGTGCAAATCGGAAATGTAGGCCCGAAATGTAGTGCAAAGTGGTCAAATTATAAAACATGTGCACATGTGTCAACTTGTGACAAGCAGGTAGTCTAGACTCTAGACTGGAATTAACTCCTTTTCTTTCATTTAGCTTTATAGGTTTCATGTGAAACATTGATCAGATGTCCGGAACCATTCAATAGAAATTACAATACGAAAACCAGTTTGCATATTCAGGAACTGGAAGATTAATTACAAATTTTGAATGCTAGATAGTGAACAAAAAAAATCTGTAAGTTGCAATTTTGGACAACAAAGAGAGGACGATTCTTCAGAACATGGATTTAGCTGGCCAACAACGACGTAGATTAGTGTCTGCCAATCGCTTACGCAGTCATGGACTGGTTATTAACCAAAGCAACACTTAAAAAACCACAATAGTGTGCATGGATCATGATGGTTACTGGTGAATTGGTGCGGCACTTCATATTACATAACCGTCTCAACTTTGCACATCAATCGTTCAAAAGAAATAGAAGAAAATAATTACGTTGACTAGGATCAAGTGACTTGACAGCTTGCACTGCTTAAATAAACTATACTAGCTGAGGGTCATGCAGTGCTTAGCCTGACAACATTGGTGGCGGGGGTCGGGAAAGCTCTGGAAGGTCAACCCAAGAAGAAGGAGGGGAAGAGACCGCCGAAGAGAGGCTCTGCTGCCGCCAAAGCTACCAAAGCTTCTAACAGCCAGTCGGCTCTGCCAACCGATTTTGCAGACCATGTACCGGTCAAAGGTGCGGCGATGGTCCATGTCACGGGCGAGCGGATCCTACAACCGAAACTGTTAGAGCGCATATCAGGGGATCTCAGGAAACTGCACGACCATGTGTTGTTGACAGAGAAAAGCCTTCTCTCCTCGAAGACTCTAGGATACCCGCTTTATGTGGTTCGTGTGCCTAAGGACAGGTGCTACGTTGACAAACTCCCCGTGGAGGTGTACTTCCTGCGGTTTGATCAGATCTTTGAGATTGTGTCTCACGAGGCGGCTCGGTTTTACGATGGTCCGTCTTTTTGCTCTACATATGAAGTTATGAACTTCGTCATCAGGAGAGAACAAATTTCGCAAATCTTGGTGGTGGATCCATACTTCATGCATGAGTCCTTGAGTCTCGGCGACTTTAAACATCAAGCTGCTAGGGTAAACTTCATGATGATGAATAAGGAAAAGGAAACGGTTCTCCTGCCTTATCATCCAATGTAAGTCATTGTTGGACAGCCCTCTTGTACGTTTCAATCATTCCTTCGCTCATATGGAGGCTAATTTGAGGTGTATATTTTTCGCAGCAACGGGCGCACCGTCCTTATTGTTGTTTTCCTGCTAGTCTCCCACGCCGTGTATTTTGACTCATCTAGAAACTTCCAGAAGAAGAACTGCACCCACATAATGAATATTGTGGATGCTGCTCTCCACAACTTCAGCATGAAGGGAGGCCACATCGAGATCAAGAAACAAAGGAAGGGCGCGCCGGGTTTATCGCATAAAACTACCTTCTGTCGCGTCCATCAACAGACAACAAGCAAGAATGATGGATTCTACATCCTCCATCTCATGATGGAGTTCAGAAGGGATCGCCAATAACTTCGCATGAAAACCAGAAACGATGATCATATCTGCAAATGGGCAGAATCCTTAGGAGTCGAAGCGGATTATAAACTCAGAGTTGACTTTTTTCGCATCCAGAAGGCATTGCAATGATCATCATGAAAGAAGTAATTGAAGAGAATGGGATGTTCCACCATGGCCCTATATCGCGAGATGACGTCCGAACTCGCATAGGCCTACAATGTTTGGACCTGACGCCGTTCACGAAGCTAGGGTGCATCCTCCCGGATATGGATGGATAGAACTTCCAGTGATTGACGATGTCGATGATGACGTGTCGGTTGAATATGTACTTTCTATAGCGATGAAACGTTGTGATGTAAACGGTCCTGATGAACTTGCGTAACGCTGGTTAGTTAGTTTTGGGTACGATGAACATGCGTACATCTAGTAAATTAGTTTGGGTACAATGAACCTGCGTAGATTATATTTACTATATGTTGCATTTAGTTACTAACTCTTTCGCTTCGTGTTGCTCAAGTATATTATGTTGCATATTATTGTTGAATTCGCTTGATGAAGATGCATCTCTAACCGGCACATAGGTCCTTGATGGTGAAGAAGTGCTATGTCGTGTACATAGGGAGGGTTGCGAAAGTGTACGACGAGTGGCTAGAGTGTCAGGGTTCTCAGGCGGCAGCCAGAAAGGGTTCGATAGCATATAAGAAGTGGAAGCTAGTTACTTGAGGTTCACGCTAGCACGAGAAAGAAATCAGAACCGGCGCCTCATGTACTGCATAATTCCGCTCTTGCTCATAGTGATAGCTCTTCTCTTCTATATCATTGTTTAAATGGATGACGATGTAGTTGCATGTATTCGAGACATGTCATAACTTGTATCACTATTTTGAGATGATGACAAGAGACATTATTTGTGTTGCAATGATTATGATGATGACATAATTTGATGAGACTATTTGTATGTGTATGATATGATTAAATTTGTATGTGTATGATATGATGGGACTATTATGTGTATGATATGAGAGAGACTATTGTATAAAACCTGTACAAATACAGAGTAAATGCGCTACAGGAAAAAAATAGAAAATAATAACAGTAGCGCGGGGTATGTGTGTAGCAGTAGCGCGGCCTTAGCAGTAGCGCGTTATAAATAGCGGCGCTACAGCTTTTAGCAGTAGCGTGGTATTCTAAAACGCGATACATATGGATAGCAGTAGCGAGGGGCATCCGTGCTACTGCTAAAAGTTAGCTGTAGCGATGTACCAGTAGCGCGAGTTCCCGCGCTACTATTAGGCGTTTAACCAACGCTAGTGCTAGGGTTTTGCCTAGTAGTGTTCTTGTAAACATTTTGGCCTCCTTTGGTTCATAGGATAGACATTTTATAGGAATAGAAAAATCATAGGAAGTGAGATGACATGCATCTCAATTCCTGTAGAGGAAGAGATGTCATTTGGTGCATAGGATAGGAATTTTTCCATTGAGTCTAGGCTAATGTTTTTTCCCTTTAAAATGTGAAGTATTAATTCCTATCCTACATAGAAATAGGAATCCATTTCTACAAACCAAAGAGCTTCAAAGGAATTTTTTCTATGCAAATCCTATCCTATAGAATTCCTATAAAATTCCTACAAACCAAAGGAGACCTTGTATGTTCTAGAATATTATTGTCATGCATAATCATAAAGTAGAAACCACAATGAGGATATTTCTCAGACCATAAAGTTCAGATATCGCATATACACACACTATGTTACAAATCATCCACCGAAGCTTATGATTTTTGTTTTCTTATTTTCCCACATTTAAAAAGATTGGTTCTAAATATATATGTTTAAGGTCCAATGTATACAAATATGGTCCAAATTGCCACATTGCATGCACATTTCTCAACAATAGACATTACAATTGTAGCACAAAGAACTACATTATTTGTTTAAAAATATATTATTATCTGCTTATATTAATGAAAAGTAACTTATAAGATGATACAATCTAGGATTTTGATATGTATATGCGTTATAAATAAGTATATAAGTTTAGTATAAATATTGGCACCATATTTGTCATCCACTAAATAATCAGGACCTAAGGGCAATTAATACGGATCTATCGGACAGGGAGAAAGGGACAACGATTTATCCGTGCATACCTTGCCGACGAAGGCGAAGGATTTGCCAAGCTCGGAGACGGCGCATGCGACGTTGGCGGGCGCCTTCACGAAGCCCGCGGACTCGGCAAGCGAGACACCGGGTACGTCGGACACAATGTCAATCAGAATTTCACCGAAGGAGACGATGAGCCCGGGCGCCGCAGCGCCGGCCACGAGAGCAACAACATCACTGAGAGACGACATTTGAACTTGGCTAAACAAATGAGAATGAGAGCGCTACCGAAGGAATCAATTTAGCTCGCGAGGAAAGGTGTTGTTGGGTCGGTTTGGGAGTCGAAAGGGGTCGGGCTTATAAAGGGTTGCGGGCGGATTAGCTTGGCCGAAGGGTCCAATTATGTTCTTGATAAGAGTTACTTCGGTATTATCAATCTAATCCTACTCCAGTTACCGTAACAAAAAGTTCAGGTTGGGGCAATTTTTTTTACAAATAATGTTTTGGATAATCATGAAAAATTGTTCAGTTCATGAATGATTTACCTTGAGAATACACATTTTCCCCCTTTTTCCATAAAGCGAATAATATAGCATGAAGCGGATACAAAACATGATGCTCATGGATTAACTTCAACAAACGAAAAGGATAAAAACTGACATATCAGGGGCCGGATGAGGATCAATTAGTAGAGAGAGATTATTTACGTGAGAATCAATTAGAGGTAGAGAAGTGCCTAACCGCCAACCTGTCTCAATGGTATCTCCATGAGGCACGCGGGGCAGCTCTTGAGCGGTGGCCGGAGCATGTTGAGAGCATCTCCAGCCGTTCGGCCCCCCAGGGGCATGAAATAGCGCCGTCTGGGGGTGTGCCGGTGGAAAAATCGTCGTGGGGCAGTCGGGTTCCAAGCTGCCCCTTTAAGGTCGCCTTCAGGCGTCGATTTTGACCCATTTTCGGCGCAAATTGGCCCACTTTCAGCGTAAATTGGCCCACTATCAACGCAAATTGATCAATTTCGGTCCATATTCTGCATGCTTCGGCACAAATTCAACATAAGCTATTTTTTATCACATAGTTCATCACAGAAAATCAATACAAATCAAATAGTTCAACAAATCAATAAAAATCATATAGTTCAACAAATAAAAATTCATATTTCATCACACGTCGAGCTAGACGTTGCCCTTGAGCCTTCATAGGTGCTCCACAAGATTCCGGTGCAGTTGTTGATGCACCTGTGGGTCTTGGATCTCCTGACGCATATTGAGGAAGGCACTCCAAGTTGCCGGTAGCTGGCAATCAATTTGGGCAAGAGGACCCTGCCTGTAATATGTTTCAGTGTCAAACACTGGCTCTTCCTTCTCGCTCTCAATGATCATGTTGTGCAAGATGACACAGCAAGTCATGACCTCCCACATTTGATCTTTCGACCAAGTCTAAGCGGGGTACCAGACAAAAACAAATCGTGATTGAAGCACACCAAATGCCCGCTCGACATCCTTCCTGCAAGCCTCCTGACACTTGGCAAAGTGGGAGTTCTTGCCTCCTGGCACAAGATTTGAGATAGTCTTCACAAATGTAGACAATCTCGGATAGATGCCATCTGCTAGGTAGTATCCCTTGTTGTCGTGCCGTCCATTGACCTCAAAGTTCACCAGAAGAGAATGACCTTCAATAAGCTTGGCAAAGAGAGGGGAGCACTGCAGTACGTTGATGTCATTGTGAGTTCCTGGCATAGCAAATAAGGAGTGCCAAATCCAGAGGTCGTGTGTGGCCACTGCCTCAAGTACCACACTGCAATCGCCTTTGGCGCCTTTGTACATCCCCTGCCAAGCAAATGGATAGTTTTTCCATTTCCAGTGCATGCAGTCGATGCTTCCAAGCATCCCAGGAAATCCTCTTGCTGCATTCTATGCTAGGATCCGAGCAGTGTCTTCAACATTGGGTGATCGCAAGTATTGCGGTCCAAACACTGCCATCATTGCCCTGCAGACCTTGTACAAACACTCAATGGCCGCGGACTCGCCATGCGTCCATAGTCTTCCAGTGAATCACCGGGAGCTTCGTATGCAAGCATCCTTATAGCCGTCGTGGACTTCTGGAGTGAGGTGAATCCAAGTGTGCTAGTGCAATCCTTCTTGCACTTGAAATAGCTGTCGAACTCACGGATGGAATTCACAATCCTGAGGAAGAGTTTTTGGCTCATCCGATAAAGGCGTTGAAATACACTGCCCGACCGATTAGCCCAGAGCACTAATACGCTTTCTTTCCTCGAACAAGTACCTTTCCTTCGAACGAGAATGCCAACTGCTTCCTCGTGCAGTGGAGCATCGGCGAAGTAGTCGGAGTAGAGCAAGCAATAGCCTTCCAGATGATGCCTTTGCTTTGCCTTCAGTCGGCCCGACGCCGAGCCACATTGCCGCGGCTTTGCATTGCCCGCGAACAGGCTGGCCAGAGCGGCGAGGACCATGAGATGCTCTTCGTCCTGGGCGTCGGCATCGGCTACCTCCTCCAGCAGCGCCGCGAGCACCTCCTTGTCGCCCGAGTCCATCACCGAGCAAATAAATTGCTGAACACCTGGCAAGTGTTGTAGGCACGAAGCCACCGGTATTCCCGCGCTGCGTGGTCGGAGCGCCGGAAAGCTCGCCCAGGAGTGAGGTGGAGGCCGCCGCGACGGAACTCTCTCTTTCCCGGTGGGGGAATGGCCTATCTAGCGGCGGTGGGTGGGTAGGCGGCGCCGGGATCGGCACAGCGGTGAAAGAGCATGCATGGGGGGGGGGGGAATCTGGATGTGCAAGATGCGTTTTCGCTTGACAGTGGTGGCCCATGTGCGGTTTTCCTTCAGCCGGAACCCCCAAGCGCCCTCAGTGCGCTGGGTTCGGCCTGAGATTGCCGGGCCAAACAATGGGCCGAGCCGACGGATTTCGGCGTCCTGGGAGCGCGACTGGGGTTTTTTTGGGCGCCGGCGCGAGAAAACTCGCCTCGGGGGCCTGTTGGGGGCGCGAGTGGAGATGCTCTGAAGTGGCAGTTGGGCAACGCTAGAACAAAGCAAGCACATCAAAACACACAGACCAACACACATCTAAGCCTGTGCGCCGTCGCGTGTGGGAGGTACTGAACCCCCATCTTTTTGGCTGATCTCGCATTGCCTGCAGGCTCCATCGCCCCTCGCTCGGCGCAGGCTATGGCACTGACGTCGAGACGTCCACGGTGACACCCGACGTGCACCTCAGATAGGGGCGTCCACGGGGTGGCACAGACGCCGGATTTTGTGGCCGCTGCAACCGCACCAGGGGCTAGGATGGGGGAGGAGACGGCGCTAGCATAGGGGCAAGTTTGAGTGTGGCCGCCACACGGGACCCCCTGCACACGCCGCCGTCCAAGTCGTCCCAGGCTGCCCTCACCGCCTCGACTCGCCATGGATGTCATGCGCGTGCAAAAACCGCGTTCAAGCTTGAGCGACACAAGAAAGTTAGGGCGACGATCCTTGGGAGAAGAAAGGTGCGGCCGATAGAGAGGGGGAGGTGCGGCTAGTAGGATAGGGCCCGTCGCTGGTCGGAAGGGAATAAGGGCGGTGGAGGCGCCTCTGAGTGGAGGAGAGCTCGAAAATATGAACCTTCTGGGGAAATCGCAGCCCACACAGCAATCAATTCGCCCAGCCCTCCATATAGTAGCAATCTTGGTCAAAATTGTTGACCAAAATCAAAATTGGACACCTCAACTGATTCTCAGTTCTTCAGCCCATAGAGAGCTTAGTGATGTAGGAGATTACTGCAGCGGACAACAAATGGGAGAGCGATTCATCCAGTTTTCCAAATACATAGGAATATGGTTAAGGAGAACATGCATATCATTACAGGGAATAAATAGAAAAAAAAAAGAATACATAGTGATGTAGCAGAGTATCGCAAGCATTTGCCACCACATGAGTGCCTCACAAGTGACCAAAGCAAAGGAATTGAAGTGAAGTGACTACGGACTAAATATCAACCCTTTTTAACTAACATTGAACAAAGCCACAATGTCATGGACCAGAACATCAAAATACAGAAGAAAACCAAGCTGCATAGAAGATCTGACCCATATTTAACAGCTCACTTATATGAAGGTATTGGTGGCATGCAAACTCGGTAGGCAATTACGTTGCTGATTTTAACAAACCATCTGACACATTCCATGTAACTAGGGATATAAGGTTCGCATCGGAGATTAAAATCCCTCTCAAAACTGAAGATAACACGACATCTCTCGTTTTCCATATGGTATGACACAACTTTTCATTCCACCCATTGGTCTGGAAAAAGATCGATTTGCGTTCAATATCGACTGCGACAAATGTACACACCTCATCGTGGCCTATCATTCCCGACATGTCAGCTGTATGCTTCAAAGTCCACTGCCCACTAGCATAATCTTCAAGAACCCACACTGAGAGCTCGCACTTATCATTGCAGTAATCCATATGCATTGCATACAGGCGTCCCTGAGACTGCGCGATATAACCGTAATCCGAGGTGTCCTCTAGGCTGAGCGACATTCGGATTTGCCGCCAAGTATTCCCCTCGGTGTCCACCGTGATCAAGGAAGAATCGCTGGTTGTCAGATGCAGCGCCCCACCGAAGAAGACAGAGGCTGAACAATTGTGATCGTCCACGCTGGTGCGGTCGCCCCACTCGCTCTCCTTGGAAATCCACCTCCCGGTTTCCGATGAGAAGATCTCCACTCTGGTGACCCCGTGGCCACGCACGAGCACGAACACGGCAAAGCGGGAGGGGACGAGTGGGTCAAAACCCAAGCGGACGGTGTTCTTCTTGCTCGGGTGCAGCTGCTTGGTGGCAGGCACGATGGTCCACTCCTCGGTGGCCGGGTTGCACACGACGTACTCCACGCCGGCGGAGCCGGCTCGAGAAGGTCTCTTCCAGCATTGGCAAAGGAGGAGGCCGCCGCAGCAGTCCACGGTCTGGACGCCCCCGTCCCACGCGCCGCGCAGGAAGGGGAGGCCGGGGTCGACGAGGGGCTGGCCTCGCCCCGGCAGGTCGAGGAAGCGGAGCTCGTGCTTCTGGTCGTCGCGGGCGTAGCAGAAGAAGCCCGATAGGGCCTGCGGCGACCTCTTCCAGATGCCGGGGTCGGAGCAGAGGGCGAGCCATGGTTTGGACACGCACTTGAAGCGGCAGAGGGATCTGTACGGCACCCGCGCAAGAACCTCCACGAGGAGATCATCGGGGAGGCTCTCTGCCGCCGCCGCCGGCTGATCCTTCTTCTTCCTGGACCTCTTTGCCATTGTCCCGTAGTGGTGGAGATCCAGCCGGATGACGACGGCGGCGTACGTATCTGAAATGTTATATCGAATTTTGGGGTTTATTGTGCTCCACCTCCTTGGGCCTTGGTCTCCCTTTTCTATTAAAAAAGACAAATGCCTTAGGCCTGGCCTAATAAGGAATAATAATATCTAGAGCGCGTGTTGATTCAGTCGGTAACTCGGCCGAAACCCATGAACCGATAAATTATCACAAAACGGTGATCACCTAAAAAAATAGCATCCCCTAAAAAACCCTCAAAAAATATCACAAAACGGTGATCATTCACTCAAGATAAAACGGTGAACATTTTTAAATGTCTTTAGTTATTTTGTAGGCACAAATAATATTTGCTCCCGTACCACATCACCGTCACAAGGCGACAAGCTCGGCACCGTCATTGCGGTGTCACACAAGAAGAAGAAGATCATCAATGAGTACATCCGCGTCCGGCGTCAAGCATCAAGTGGACGAGCCAGTGAGGAAATCCATTGACACAACCGACGTTGGGGGCACTAACAAGATATATTTTCCTGTTAAATAAGAAAAGTTGCCTAATTTTGTTTCTGCTACAACATCATGGGGCACACTACAACTTGGTTTCTGTGGAGCCCCTAGCGAGCTACGGAAGAAGAACTTCTCCATTAACCTCAAGGCTCCTGCACTTCCGAAGGACTTGCATGCTTTGGGGGGCTTCGACCTGGCGGCTCCTTGATTATGGAGGTCTGTCGGTGACCCCTGGAGATGCGGAAATGGCGGGCAGGTCCAAGCTGCTGGAGAAGGTGGTCAAGGCAGTGACCATGACTGTCCAGAAGCTCACGATCGCTGCGGCGCCTTTGTTTCCCACTTCTGCTGGTGTGTAGAATTGTGGGGAGGAGACGCTGGGGCTGCAGGTTCCCAGGACAGGGGCCTCTCAATGATGCTGGGATGGACATCGTGTCTAGGTGGGTGAACGAGCCGGATCAGGCTGATGTAGGGGTTAAGGGAGGTGCTTCCTCCATCATCTTGAGTGCTCCTGAGACCCTTACCGCTACTGTGTTGTGACAGAAAGAAGCTGCGGATGGTGCTCCTATAGTCAGCTAGGGTGACTTGGTGGATGTAGATGGCACTAAAGGCGTGGGTGCTAGCTCCATCAACATGAGCGCCCATGCTGAAGGGGAGGCTGCTGACCCATCCAAAAGAACTGAATCTATTCGAGGCCGATGAAAAAGATTGTATAGAGATGAGTAGGTGGAGCACACTGCCGTTCATAGCTTGTGCGCCAAGGATGTGAAGTTTGGGCTCCCCACTCTCCCAAATAGCGGCAACGACATGTCCAACCGCAAGGGTGCCTTTGCAACCATTCTAGAGAGCACGACCGATAGCAAGAGGAGTATTCTCGATGATCAAAACTTAGTGTTTAGCATGGATATCACTAGTTCAGATAGCTTAGAGTATAAGAGTGCAAATGGTCAAACCTTAGTGATTTTGTTTGTTCTTTCCTTGCAAATGAGAAGCTTAGATCTGAAAAAAGAAGAAGCCTTGAGTATATCCAGGATGATCAAGAATCTTAAAATTGCAAAAATTAATCTGGTAACCAATGGGGTGGCTCACGAAAATGTGAAGTTTAGGTTTATTAGTAGATCTAATGTCATTCTTCTTAATAGTGTTCCACCATGGGTGGCAAATTTTGTAATGAACAATTGTAATAATCTTTTTAATTCTGCGCAAAAAAGCTTTTTAATTAATTAATATATGGGGTGTTTTTTCAGAAAAAAGATGCAGCTCATGTTGATGATCCCTAAAAAACAAGACACATAGATACACAAGGCTTAACCTACGTCGATCCGACCATCCCACAAAATAAAATGAAAAACTACGTCAACCCAATCACCCTAAAATCATCTACGGACTAGCGACAATAGCCAGGCGTGGCGGAGCGTGCCGTCTCCTCTAGTATCCATTGAACGCTAGCCTAAGTCCTTGTAACATCAATGCCATTGCTGCTTTTAGTTTATTCCATTGCCTAAACTAAGGAGCCTTGTTGAGAAAGCCATCAATCATCCAGCTCTTGAAAAAACCAAGTAGCATGTCTTTCTCCAATCTCTCGCCATTTCACCGTCACATAGAAAGAGCAACATGACAATTGTGACACCAGTATAAGCACCTTCAAATGTAGTGCAGGAGTGAATCCATCAAAAAAATGTACAGGAGTGAAGAGTGTGGTGACTGCGGATGTACGAGTGGGGACGAATCTGAGCCGTTGCATAAAGATCTGACGGTACTTAAAAAGCTGACACTGAAGTGGAAAATAGTTGACCGATCGATAAACCGATAAGTACACGCTCCGAAGGCCGAAGCAGCCCTCGAACGGCCAAACCCCAGATCGCATCGCAGTCCAGGAATGGCCGCCGCCGACGCCGACGCCGCTAAGCTCTCCGTCTCCTTTCAGGCCTTCGCGGCGCTCCTCGACTGCTGTGCGGCCGCTGGCGGGGACTGCGACGGGATACTCCTCGGCCGTGCCGCCCTCCCCCCTTCCTTCCCCGACGACGATCCCGCCCCAACCCTACCCATCTACGTCACCGGCCACTCGTCGCTCGCCCGACGCTCCGTCCTCTCCAACGCACTCGACTGCTTCAAGCCCTACTCCCCCGCCCGCCCGGGCACGGCCACCGTCGGCTTCTTCTCCTCCCGCCGCAGCGCGTGGGCGACGCGCCGCCCCTCCATGCGCGAGGCCGCCGTCGCCCGCTCCCTCTCCAAATCTCTGGCCCTCACCCACCCTGTCGTGTTTCTCCTCTTAGCCCCCTCTGTCGCCTCCGACCTCTCCATCCACTCTTTCGACCACCGCGCCTTCCTCCTTGTTGATTCCCGCCTCGTCCCCACCTCCCTCACGATCGTCAACGTGGGTCCGCGTTTCCGGGGCCAGTACCAGTGCCACACCTTCACGGCGGAGTCGACAATGCCGTGGCTGCCGCCTCCCCGAGCAAACATCGGAGAGCAAGCAACCGAGGCGGAGGAGATGTATTCCGGGATGCTAAGGAGGTTGGAGAGGCTTGCTCAGGAGGCGGAGGAGGGCAATAAGCGGCTGCTCCGTAAGGTCCTCGTTCGCTCAATGCTTTGCTTGATGTGTTTGTGTTTCTGTAAAATTGATTAGTTTGGGTCCGTGGAAAAATGCATGGATTTGGTTGTTCATAGGTTATTAGACTGACATGAAACAACAGTTTGCAAGGGAGGCAATATTGTGCACATATTTGAGTCAGAATCCAAGGAATTTTGGCATTTTAGTTGGCAAACTGGATATAACAACTTAGGTTTGATTGTCAAGACTTGACTCCCCTTCAAATGCTAAGGTAGAGTTGTCATGTGAAATAGTTATTACTAGATAAAAAGGTTAAACCGGTCTCTGTTGGACGTGCTGATTCGAACAGCAGGGCCAACTTCTAATACCAACTTCTTTTTGCGTGATCTGTTTTTGCCTGTTTAAATCAGATCTGGTGCATTAGAGAAACCCCTTGCTTTTCTTATTAAGCTAAGTGCTCATAAATTGTGTGAACAATGTAGCATATGTTTGTTCAAAAGAGATGGATATGTAATATATGCTTGCAGTGCATATCCATGGCCCGTGTGTGCAATTGTGCATGTACAGGACATATAGTGTGAGTTCATCTTATTGCAGCATTTATAGATTTTGCTACATTTTCTTTAATCTGCACATGACATATCTCTTCAACAAAATTGGCATTCTTGGGCTGAGCTGCAAAATGTGAAAGTTAGATTGGGACCTCATAAGTGAGTTGGATAAGTAGCTAATATGTCATTCTACATACGTCCTTTTGGAAAGCTCATTTCAAGATCATTTTGATGTCTTGTGTCAATTTGAGCTATCAAAAGTCAAAACAAAGTGGTAGTTTCCTTTTTTCCTGGATGATTAGATGGTAACACTTTGAGTTGTTACATGTACAAGCTATGCTATTTTGTGAGTTTACATGTTGACCTATAGCTATAGGAAGTATTGTGCAATGTACAGTTGCAACTAAATTACTGAAGTGTGCATTAATCTTGTATTTCCTCCATCCTGGTTTATTAGGCCTCCTCTTATTTTGGCTCAAAATTTGACCATAGATTTGACCAATAATATGTAAACTATATTTCATAAAAAAATATACCGTGGAAAACCTGTTCGAATACATATCCAAGAGTACACTTTTTGTAGGGTATACTTCATATTTGTTAGTCAGTTGACCCAAAATATGAGAGAGAGGGGGG